>NC_140992.1:243239966-243615438 GCF_052327205.1 Somniosus microcephalus
GGGGGGGAAAGGGGGTGCGGGTGGTGGGAAAGAGGTGTGAGAAAGGGGTGGGGAGGGAGGAAAGGGGGTGTGGAGGAAGGGGGGGAAAGGGAGGGGGGAGCCAGCAGACCCTCTCCCCTCTGCCAGTGTTGAGTTGCGCTGCCGGCGGCAGTTGGAGAAGGCTAGGCCCCGGGGCCTCGGGCACCCGCACTGACATGGCCCAGCCGAGCCCAGCGCCCTGGGCAGCCCGAGCTCCGCAGCTGCCGTTCGGCCGCAGGCCACAAAGCACCCGAGCCCAGCGCCGGCGATGGCTGCGCGGAGCTCCGTACCGCCCCACCAGCCTTTACAAAGATGGCGGCGGTGGCCATGCTCGGCTCAGGCCCGCCCCGCCAGCCTTTACAAAGATGGTGGCGATCGCGGGCCGCTTGTTGAGCGGGACGGGAGGTGCCTAGCTCAGGTGTGGCTGGGGAGGAGAGGCCGAGGCTTCGAGGCCTGCAGGCGAGGTAACCCTGGAAGGTTGCGGCGCCCGGCGGAGGTAGCGAGTCAAGAGGAGAAAAAAAGTGTGAAAGGTAGGAAAATTAATGAGGTTAGAGAAAATATTTACAAATTAATTAACTTTTTTAAAAACAATTTAATTGTGTTTTAAAATCTAGATTTGAAAATAAACATGCAGAAAGTGGGAAAAAGAAATGAATAGTTAGGAATCAAGATGGCGGCCACTCACCTCAGCTCAGAAGGATTAGGCCCGCCCACACACGCAATGAAACGCCCCCCGTGATGCACCGATTGGTCAACCATCAGGTTAATCCCCTGTACGATTGGTCAACCATCACGTCACTCAACGCTAATGAGCAGAATGTTGCCGTTTTTTGAACCTTTTTTGTATACTGTCTGAACAATTTTTGTCTGACCAAAAAGTAAATACACCTATTAGACTCCCCTAATGATAAGCTTTCTTTTGATATAACATGTGTGTAGGTACGCTCTATAACTTTTGATTGTATAGCCGGACAGACAAACAGACAGAAAGACAGAAAGACCGCTTTATATATATAGATAAAGTTAGATGCAATGGTAAATTTGTATAAACATGATGTTGGCTCCCACAATGTATGGCACTCAGCCCTACCTCCTCCATGAATCTAAAGGCTGTTCCTACCTATGCCAACTGCCTGTCTGACATTAAGAGCCAACATTTTCTCCAACAGACTTATTCGGAAAATAGAATTAAAGGAATGGTGGTAACTTGGGTACGTAATCGGGTAAAGGACAACCAGTGAACTAAGACAAGAGTATATATAAACAAGGCGAAAATATATTTATAAACTCAGGGATATACCTGTTTATACACTGTATGAATGGAACCGCGTTTATGTGTTCAACCATAAATGTATTTTGATGCTTTGGCAACATAAGATGTACCTTATCATGCCAATAAAGCGATTTGTATTGTATTGTATTGTATTGTATTGGAAGCAGAGAGTAGTGGTGAACAGATGTTTTCCTGACTGGAGAGAAATATGCAGTGGGGTCCCCCAAGGTCGGTATTAGGACCATTGCTTGTCTTGTTATATACATCAGTGACCTGGACATGGGTATAGGGAGTACAATTTCAAAGTATGCGGATGATACAAAACTTGGGAACGTAGTAAATAATGAGCAGGATAGTAGCAGACTTCAGGAGGATGTAAACAGACCAGTGAAATAGGCAGACAGCATTTAATGTGGGTAAGTGTGAAGTGATGCACTCTGGCAGGAACAATATGGAGAGGCAGTATAATCTAAATGGGACTATTTTGAGGGGGGTGCAAGAGCAGAGGGACCAAAGATTCCCAAATCTTTGAAGCTGGCAGGGCAAGTTGATAAGGCGGTTAAGAAAGAATATGGGATACGTGGCTTAGTAAATAGGGGTATTGAATAATAAAAGGAAATCAATGCTAAACCTTCAGAAATCTCTGCTTACACCTCAGCTGGTCTATTGTATACAATTCTGGGCACCACACTTTAGGAAGGATGTCAAGGCCTTAGAGTACAAAGGAGGTTTACCAGGATTATACCAGGGATGAGAGACTTCAGTTATGTGGAGAGATTGGAGAAGCTGGGATTGTTCTCCTTAGAGCAGAGAAGGTTAAGGGTAGATTTAATAGAGGTATTCAAAATTATGACGGGTTTTGATAGAGCAAGTAGGGAGAAATGGTTTCCTCTGGCAAGTGGGTTGGCAACCAAAGATCATAAGTTTAAGTAATTGGCAAAAGAACTAGAGGAACTGAGAAGACATTTCTTCACAGAGGGTTGTTAAGATCTGGAACGCACTACTTGAAAGGGCGGTGGAATCAGATTCCACAGGAACTTTCAAAAGGCAATTGGACATGTACTTGAAGAGGACTAATTTGCAGGGTTATGGGGAAAAGCTGGGGTGTGGGACTAATTTGGACAGCTCTTTCAAAGAGCCAGCACAGGCACGACAGGCTGAATGGCCCGATTCTGTGCTGTAAGACTCTGATTCTAACACGACAAGTAAAACCAAAGCCAGGTGGTGCAGAATCTCACTGAAGTGCTTGATCTTGTCTGAGCTTCTTCTCCCTCAATTGTTCTGGAATCTAGAGTGCTCTCGGTCACCTCGAACATTGTTTCACTTCAATCATCCGCTCCCTCACTGCTGTGCAATATCTATTCCATGCTTTTTTCTCAACAACAACTTGCATTTATATAGCACATTTAACATAAAATGTTCCAAGGCGCTTCACAGGAGCGTTATCAAACAAAATTTGACACCGAGTCACATAAGGAGATATTAAGACAGGTGACCAAAAGCCTAGTCAAAGAGGTAGGATTTAAGGAGCATCTTAAAAGGAGAGAGAGAGGGAGAGAGGTTTAGGGAGCAAATTCCAGAGCTTAGGGCCTAGGCATCTGAAGGCACGACCGCCAATGATGGAGTGATTAAAATCAGGGATCCGCAAGAGGCCCGAATTGGAGCAGAGCCGTGGAGGGATTTGAAACCAAGGATGAGAATTTTAAAATTGAGGTGTCGCTGGACCGGGAGCCAATGTAGGTCAGCGAGCACAGGGGTAATGGGTGAAAGGGACTTGGTATGAGTTAGGAAATTAGTAGCAGAGTTTTGGATTAAATCTAGTTTATGGAGGTTGGTAGATGGGAGCAGGCCAGGAGAGCCTGGAATAGTCAAGTCTTGAGGCAAAAAGGCATGGATGAGGGTTTCAGCAGCAGATGAGCTGAAGTAGGAGCGGAGACGGGCGATGTTATGGAGGTGGAGGTAGGTGGTCTTGGTGATGAGCTCCTCGAGGTTTAACTTCTTTAATGCACTCCATCCTGCCTCCAAGCTCCACAAATTACTAGTTCCAAACACTTCAGCCCATGCCCTCACCCACACAAGGTCGCACATTTGCATCACTTCCCATTGTCTACAAACTGTCCCTGCAGATTGACTTCAAGATTCTCATCCTCACTTTCAGATCCCTTGCCCTGCTTCACACAATCTTTTGCATTCTCCTGCAGCTTTGTGTACAACAACTTACATTTAAATGGCGCATTTAATGTAGGAAAACATCAAGCCGCTTCACAGGAGCGGAAAAAGACAAAATTGACACCGAGCCAAAGGCGGCGATATTAGGACAGGTGACTAAAAGTTTGGTCAAAGAGGTAAGTTTTAAGGGGATCTTAAAGGAGGAGGTAGGTGGAGAGACAGAGGTTTAAGGAGGAAATTCCAGAGTTTAGGGCCTAGCCAGCTGATGGCACGTCCACCAATGGCGTTCCTTTATCAAGAGAGAGTTTCTAGACCCAAACCATGAAGCGGATTGTTCAGATACTGACAGTGGTTTTACAACCACAACATGAACCTGTCTTTTCTTCTTTCAAATGCTGATGGACTTTTTATTTCCAACATTTTCTGCTGAGGTTGTTGCAGCATAGAATCATAGAATGATACAGCCATTTGGCCTATCATGCCTGTGCAGGTGATAGAGCTATCCAATTAATCCCACCCCCCAGCTCGCAGAGCCCTGTAAATTTTTCCCTCCAAATATTTCTCCAAACTGCTTCCACCACCCTTTCAGGCAGTGCATTCCAGATCACAACAACTCGCTGTGTAAAAATAAAGTTTCCTCATATCGCCTCTGGTTTTGTCAATCACCTTAAATCTGTATCCTTCGGTTACCGATGCTTCTGCCACTGGTAGAGATGCATTTTATTATTTTACATGTACAAGGAATAGTAGGAAATTGATGATTCTCACTGTGAAAACTGTATTCAGTTCATTCATTCATGTATTTTATGTAAAAGAGACCAGTTTGTTGGTTTACACTTGTACCTTGTTTTGCTGGAGTACTTTTCAATCTGCCTTCCATAAAGATAGAACACATCTGCGATCATCGTCTTCAGTACACGCAACAAGGGGTATATATGTTATGACCCAAGTCACACTATCGTTTAACCAAATATTGGACAGTAAATGCACACTGTGCTTACAGGAGTGACTATATTACTGAACGCGAGAGGATATCTAGTGTAAGACCTGTGAAATCTGCAACAATAAAGAGTGTGGCAACACAGAGGACTACAAAGTGAGAGCATTGCTAGAAAGAGGCAAATGCAGTCAACAGGGTTGAAATTCTGGTGATAACCATTTGCAGCGGGTGGAAACTTAAACCGACCACTTTGGCAAAACTATGACCATGCCCCAAATAGCAACAGGAGTAGGCCATTCAGCCCCTCAAGGCCGCTCCACCACCCAATTAGATTATGGCCAATCTGTAACCCAACTCCACTCACCCGCCCCAGTTCCATAACCCTTAATACCCCTGCCTAGCAAAAATCTATCACTTAGTTTTGAGATTTTCAATTGACCTAGGCTCAACAGCTTTCCACTACCCCTTGTGTGAAGAAGTGCTTCCTGACAACACCCCTGCACAGCCTAGCTCTAATCACAGGGACATTACCAAAATAAGGGGTGGGCACCTGCACCACAATGGGGCGCCCACCCAATGGAGCTCATGGAATCTCAGAGTACCACCCTGCCACTCTGAGAAGGGGAGCCACAGGCCAGTGGGGCTGAAATTTTCAGGTGCACTTCCCTTTTGTAGCTTTGTTCCATCACTACCAGACTCATAGAAACATAAAAGATAGGAGCAGGAGTAAGCCATTTGGCCCCTCGAGCCTGCTCCGCCATTCAATGAGATCATGGCTGATCATCCAAACTCAGTACCCTGTCCCTGCCTTCTCCCCATACCCCTTTAGTCTTAAGAAATATATCTAACTCCTTCTTGAATATATTTAATGAATTGGCCTCAACTGCCTTCTGTGGTAGAGAATTCCACAGGTTCACCACTCTCTGGGTGAAGAAATTCCTCCTCATCTCTGTCCTAAATGGCTTACCCCTTATCTTTAGACTGTGACCCCTGGTTCTGGACTACCCCGCCATCAGGAACATCCTTCCTGCGTCTAGTCTGTCTAGTCCTGTTAGAATTTTATAAGTTTCAATGAGAGTCTTCTAAACTCCAGCGAGTATAAGCCCAATCGACCCAATCTCTCCTCATACGTCATTCCTGCCATCCCAGGTATCAGTCTGGTGAATCTTTGCTGCACTCCCTCCATGGCAAGAACATCCTTCCTCAGATAAGGCGACCAAAACTGCACACAATACTCAAGGTGTGGTCTCACCAAGGCCCTGTACAACTGCAGCAAGACATCCATGTTCCTGTACTCGAATCCTCTCGCTATGAAGGCCAACATACCATTTGCCTTCTTAACTGCCTGCTGCACCTGCATGCTTACCTTCAGCGACTGGTGCACAAGGACACACAGGTCTCGTTGCACTTCCCCTTCTCCCAATCTATTGCCATTCAGATAATAATCTGTCTTCCTGTTTTTGCCACCAAAGTGGATAACCTCGCATTTATCCACATTATACTGCATCTGCCATACATCTGCCCAATCACCCAACCGGTCCAAATCATACTGGAGTTTCTCGGCATCCTCCTCACAGCACACACGCCCACCCAGCTCTGTGTCGCCGGCAAACTTGGAGATATTACATCTAGATCCCTCGTCTAGATCATTTATATTGTGAATAGCCGGTCTATAATTCCCCGTTTTCTCTCTACCACCTTTTTTGAATAGTGGGGTAACATCAGCTACCCTCCAATCCATGGGTACTGTTCCAGATTCCATCGAATGTTGGAAGATGATCAGCAATGCATCTACTGTTTCTGGGGCCATTTCCTTAAGTACCCTAGGATGTAGATTATCAGGCCCTGGGGATTTATCGGCCTTCAATCCCATCAATTTCCCTAACACCAATTCCCTACAAATACTGATTTCATTCAGTTCCTTCCTCTCATTAGACCCTATGTTCCCCGACATCCCTGGGAGGTTATTTATGTCCACCTTTGTGAAGACAGAACCAAAATATGTATTTAATTGGTCTGCCATTTCTTTGTTCCCCGTTATAAATTCCCCGGATTCTGACTGCAAGGGACCTACGCTTGACTTCACCAATCTTTTTCTCTTCACATATCTATAGAAGCTTTTACAGTCAGTTTTTATGTTCCCTGCAAGCTTACTCTCATACTCTATTTCCCCCCCTCTTAATTAATCCTTTTGTCCTCCTTTGCTGAATCCTAAACTGCTCCCAATCGGCCCATCGTGTCCGTGCCGAAGGGCCTCTTTCTGTGCTGTATAACTCCATGACTCTAAGGGTCCAGCAGTACCTATGTAGAACCTGGGCTGCATGTGGGCCCCGCCAGGAAGAAATCGAATGGGATCAGAGGGATTTTCCAGCACTTGGTCCGTAGCCTTGTATGCTATGGCGTTTCAAGTGCTCATCTAAATGCTTCTTGAATGTTGTGAGGGTTCCTGCCTCTACCAACCTTTCAGGAAGTGAGTTCCAGATTCCAACCACCCTCTGGGTGAAAAGGTTTTTCCTCAAATCCCCTCTAAACCTCCTGCCTCTTACCTTGAAACTATGCCCCCTGGGTATTGACCCCTCTACTAATGAGAAAAGTTCCTTTTATCTACCTTATCTTATGCCCCTCATAATTTTGTACACCTCAATCAGGTCCCCCCTCAGCCTTCTCTGCTCTAAGGAAAACAACCCCAGCCTGTCCAGTCTCTCTTCACAGCTGAAGCGCTCCAGCCCAGGTAGCATCCTGGTGAATCTCCTCTGCACCCTCTCCAATGCAATCACATCCTTCCTATAGTGTGGGGACCATAACTGCACACAGTATTCCAGCTGTGGCCTAACTAGCGTTTTGTACAGCTCCATCATAACCTCCCTGCTCTTATATTCTATGCCTCGGCTAATGAAGGCAAGTATCCCATATGCCTTTTTAACCACCTTATCTACCTGTCCTGCTGCCTTCAGGGATCTATGTACATGCACACCAAGGCCCCTCTGATCCTCTGTTCCTCCTAGGGTCCTACCATTCATTGTGTATTCCCTTGCCTTATTAGTCCTCCCAAAATGCATCATCATCACACTTTTCAGGGTTAAATTCCATTTGCCACTGTACTGCCCATCTAACCAACCCATCTATATCATCCTGTAGCCTGAGACTTCACTCCTCGCTATTTACCACTCCACCAATTTTCGTGTCATCTGCGAACTTACTGATCATACCTCCTACATTCATATCTAAATCATTAATGTACACTACAAACAGCAAAGGACCCAGCACCGATCCCTGCGGTACACCACTGGGCACAGGCTTCCAGTCACAAAAACAACCTTTGACCATCACCCTCTGCCTCCTGCCACTAAGCCAATTTTGGATCCAATGTGCCAAATTGCCCTGGATCCCATGGGCTCTTACCTTCTTGACCAGTCTTCCGTGTGGGTCTTTGTCAAAAGCCTTACTGAAGTCCATGTAGACCACATCAACTGCACTACCCTCATCCACACACCTAGTCACCCCCTCAAAATTCAATCAAATTGGTTAGACATGATCTCCCCGTGACAAAGCCATGCTGACTATCCTTGATTAATCCTTGCCTCTCGAAATGTAGACTAATTCTGTCCCTCAGAATTTTTCTCAATAATTTCCCTACCAGTGATGTTAGGCTCACTGGCCTGTAATTCCCTGGTTAATCCCTACTACCCTTCTTGAATAATGGTACTACATTAGCTGTTCTCCAGTCCTCTGGCACCTCCCGTGTGGCCAGAGAGGTTCTGAAAATTTGTGTCAGAGCCCCTGCAATCTCCTCCCTTGCCTCACACAGCAGCCTGGGATACATCTAGTCTGGGCCTGGGGATTTATCCACTTTTAAGCCCACTAAAACCACTAGCACCTCCTTCCTCTCAATACTAATTTGTTCAAGTATATCATAATCCCCCTGCCTGATTTCTATGCCTGCATCGTCCTTCTCCATAGTGAACACACATGCAAAATATTCATTTAAAACCTCACCTACATCTCCCAGCTCTATACACAAATTGCCACTTTGGTCCCTAATGGGCCCTACTCTTTCCCTAGTTATCCTCTTGCCCTTAATATACTTATAAAACACCTTGGGATTTCCTTTATTTTGCCCGCCAGTGTTTTTTCACGCCCCCTCTTCGCACTCCTAATTTCTTTTTTTTAAGTACCCCCTTGCACTTTCTATACTCCTCTAGGGCTTCCACTATTTAGTCCTTTGTATCTGCCAAAAGTCTCCCTTTCTTTCCTAATCTATTCTTGTATATCCCTTGACATCCAGGGTTCCCTGAGCTTGTTGGTCCCACCCTTGACCTTTACGGGAACATGTTGGCGTTGTACTCTCTCTATTTCCTTTCTGAATGACTCCCACTGCTCTGATGTGGATTTTCCTACAAGTAGCTGATCCCAGTCCACTTTGGCCAGATCCTGCCTTATCATATTAAAATCGGCCTTCCCCCAATTTAGAACCTTTATTTCCGGTCCATCTTTGTCCTTTTCCATGACTACCTTAAATCTCACCGAATTATGGTCACTGTCACCAAAATGCTCTCCTACTGACACTTCTACCACTTGCCTGGCTACATTCCCTAGAATTAGGTCCAGGAGCGCCCCCTCTCTTGTAAGACTTTCTACATGCTGGCTCAAAAAGCTCTCCTGGATGCACTTTAAGAATTCCGCACCCTCTAAGCCTTTCACACTCTGACTATCCCAGTTAATATTGGGGAAGTTGAAATCCCCTACTATTATTACCCTATTATTTCTACACTTCGGAGATTTGCCTACATATCTGTTCCTCTATCTCCCCCTGACTGTTTGGGGGCCTATAGTACACTCCCAGCAAAGTGCCTGCCCCCTTTTTGTTTTTAAGTTCTACCTGTAAAGTCTGTGGGTTGTGCAGTTAATAAATACACAGACTTCAGAAGTAACAAACAAACAGGTCTTTACTATTCGAAGGTCAGGGCGAATCTGCCCCAGCAATCCTGCCACAACACTTATATACTGGTGTGGTCACTATCTGTATTACAGTATACAGAAGCCAAACAAATAGTGCCACACCTAAAGTAGTTCTCTTAAAGGTGAACGGTTACATTCAATAGTTCCCTTAAAGGTAGACGGGTACATACACTACAATCCTCCCTTTTTAGCTTATTACTTACAGAGTCCCCGTTAAACATACATATCTTCAACTTCCTATAAAACAAATTACAGATGTAATCTTGGTGGAGTCAATGTCATATAAAACAATTTACAGATATAATCTTGGTGGGAACAGTTCACAGGTTCAGTCTCTGTGGAAACAGTTCATAGATTCAGTCTCTGATCTTGACTCGTTCCAAACAACATCTCTTTGGTGTAGCCGGTTCACATGGCTAGCGTGACTCCTCCATAGCCTTTTTCTTGACGTAACAGCTTGAACTTTCGTCCTGTTGAACCAGCAGTGCGGACTTTTACAACCACTGGCTATCTTGATATTTTCCAGTTTTTCAACTAATTTAGTTCCTTTCGTAGTGTCCCGCCTGAGATGGTAGAAGTGCTAATATTTTAGACAGTTATTATCTTCTGCTTCTTCTTTTTCTTTTCTGCCTTTTTGACACTCTCGGAGCTCCTTTCTCGGCTGCCAGCTGTAGCGCCACCAACTCTCTATGTTCCTTAGACCTTAAGTACTTCATCCGGATTTCAGCACTTTGGGAGTTTTCATCACAAACTGAGCAGACCAGATCCTCGTAATATTCAGTGTCACTCAACAGGTCATGGTAATATTCGGGGTCGTCCTGAGTTAGGCCAGTGAGAGGCCCTTCTACTTCCTTCTTACCCATCTGGACGTTAGCCGACGGTGGTTCCTTCCCTAACCATCTTTCTTGAAAAGACTTCTTCAAACATTCATATTCATTCCGCTCTTCCGGGAATGTCTGCCATTCCTTCACTACTGGCCTCATTTGTGAGTTCAATACCTTCCATCGGGGATTTCGTTGTCAGGCTATTTAATCCTTCTACTGGAGTATCTGTTTCCACCCCCTTCTGTTCCCCTTGACGCAATTCAGCGTACTTTTGGCATCCTTGCAAAAGCTGTGTTGCCCCCTCAGCTATCTCCGTGACTTTTGGAAGCTCCGAATTCTTTCCCTTTGAACCCTGAAACTCGTGTTCCCATTTTGGAGTCTTGTCCCTCAGCGTGTGTAAGAGTTGGCTGGCCGTTAACTCTTCTACGGGGACACTGTGGATTAGAGTCTTCTCCATTTCATCCACCTTTCCCTCCAATGTTTTCACCTTCCTTTCCTCCGGTACTTTGGTTTTAAGCGCTCGAAGAAGTTGCGCCTTGATGTTCTCTAACTCCTGTTCAGGGGCCATTCCTACAGTCTCTGTGATCCTTCCAGTTGCCTTTCCTTCCACTGCCCGGATTCCTAGTTGAATATGTTCTTCAAGTTGTTGAACCTCGGCCATTGCCGCCTCATATTTGTCCTGGGTTGCCTTCAATAATTTAATGAGTTCTTGGACATCTTGAATTTCATGTTCTGCTATGTCTTCCACCTCTAATTTTTCAATCGATGGATGGAATCTCTACCGATGAGTCTGTCTTGGCCTGGAGCTCATCAAACATTTCCTGCAGCCTTTGTAATTCTCGCTCATGTTCAACCTTTAGCTGTTCAGATGCTTTCACTAAAACTAGCTTTTCGGAGGTTGCCGAATTAACCCCTTCCAGGATTGTAGTCTGGGCCTGTTCATACTGTTCTTTCAACTTGTTACACTCTGCTTGCAACGAGTCGTAGAGATGAACTGGGATAAAATCCTGGCTTCCTGAAGATTCCTCTTCCTTTGGTTCGTTCTGTAAACATTCTAGTTCCTGAACAGCATCAGGGGAATGTGATTGGTATTTGGCCACGATGGCTCTATGGTCGCTCTCTGCTTGAGCTAGCTGTCTCTGTTGTCTTTCCAGGTTCTCCCATTCGGTGTCCCAGAACTTTTCCATATTTTTCATCTCTTGTATGAGACGGTCACTCAACTGTTCTAATTGTTGTCGTACTTTGACATAAGTTTGAGTCCGAACTCGGTGTTCTTCCGTCATGGATGAATCCTTTGCTTGAACAGGCTCAGAATTCTCTGTCAACCTGGAGTTCTGCTCTGCAGCTTTATTCTTCTTGGTACCATAAGTCCTTCTGCATGTCTTCGTTTCCTTCCCCATCGTCGGCAAGTCCCTTTTAGCCTTGTCTTCCATATTTGAATTGGTCTTATCGTCATCCATTTCAGCATCTGAGCTGATAGCTTGCACCGAGTCCTCCCTCATTATGGCTTTTAGGTAGTGCCATTCCATATCTATTTTCTTAATCCACTCCCGTCCTAGAAGTGGTGGTCCTCCTTCAGGTAATACGTACAAGTTCATTCTTGGGTGTTCTTTACCCCTATCTCTCACCTTGACTCTTATTTTCCCCATGGGGTATACGTTATGCCCCGTGTATGTCTGTAATACGAACTTGGTATTTCTTAAAGGTATGTGAGAGAATAGCCGGTGGTAGTCCCTTTGGTTGATGACTGATAGAGCTGATCCAGTGTCCAGCTCCATCCTTACTTGGACTCCAGCTATTTTTAGTATGACCCAGATGGTTTGTAGATCCGTTTCTTTACCCACATTGTGGATTCTCAGACTACCCAGCTCCTGGTTGTTTGGGTCTGAGTCTGAATTCTGTTCGTCTGAACTCTTCTCAGCCACCTTGTGTACCTTGTTGTACTTTTCCTGTGGTGGCTTCCTTTGATTGTTGGTCTTCTTCCCTGACCGGCATACCTTCGCGATGTGACCCAGTTTGCCACATTTCCTACACTCTTGGTTCTTAAACCAGCATTGATTCTGGTCATGCGTTGTCTTCCCACAACGGTAGCATTTTGTTGTGCTTGAAGTAATTTGGTCCACCCCGAGTGCCGCCGCCTTTAGTTGCATTTCCGCCGTTCCTTTCGCTGCGGCTTCGTGCGATGCAGCTATAAGGACAGCCCTGTCCAGTGTGAGGTCGTTCTCTTCCAGTAGTCGCTTCTGCGTCCCTTCTTTGGACAATCCGCATACGAACTTGTCCCGCAGTGCTTCTGTCAGATTCCCTCCGAACTGGCAGTATTTCGCTAGCCTACGCAGTTCGACCAAGTACTCCGCATTGCTTTCGTCTTTCCTCTGCGTTCTTGCGTAGAATTTGAATCGTTCAGCCAGCATCAACGGTGTGGGGTTCAAGTGGTCCTTCAGCACAGCCACAATCTCTTCGAAGGTCTGATCCGCTGGTTTATCTGGTGCTATTAGATGCTTCAAGAGCCCGTATGTTTTTGCCCCCATCGAGTTTAGCAATGTTATCGCCTTGTCGTCTTCCTCTATTTTGTTGGCTTCGCAATAGATCTCTATGCGTTCCACGTACGTGGCCCAGTCTTCTATTTCAGAATTAAAGTCGTTAATATTCCCTCGCTTAGGCATCTTTCTTCCCTTGGGAGCAGCACCAGTATTTCTTTAAGTATTCTTATTTATTTGTTTATTTCTAAGATGGCGGTTTTCCCGCGAAATCGGCGGTTTCCCGCTCTTTCCTTCTCTCCCCGCCCACTTCAATGGTGGTATGTCAGTTAAGATGGCGGTTTTCCCGCGAAAATGCCGGTTTCCCGCTCTTCCTTTCTCTCCCCGCCCACTTCAATGGCGGTTTCCCGCTTCTGTCGTCTCCTCCGCCTAATGGCGGCTTCCCGCGTTTCTTCCTGGTGGAAGGGGTACGCTTTCCCCACAGCGGACAGGTTCAGCCGCTGGGCTGGCTCTCGCACAGCTCCCCTTACTCGGCTCTGTCTTTTCCTCCCGCCCGCATGGCTCTACCGGCGCTGGGTACACCCCGTTAACGGAGGACAGTTCAGCCGCTGGACTGGCTCTCGCGCAGTCTCTCTCTCCGTACCCGGCTCTGTCGCTCTCTCTCCCGCACGTTCGGTTCTACCGGCTCTGGGTACCCCGTTGGTGGAGAACAGCTCAGCCGCTGGACTGGCTCTCGCGCAGTCTCTCTCCCCTTGCTCGGCTCTGTCTCTCTCTCCCACCCGCACGGTTCCTGTTCGCCTCCCAGCCCTCTCGCAGACCGGTGTTTCCCTCCCCGGCTGCAGCTGGGTTTCTCTTCCCGCGCCTACTCCCAGTCTCAGCGCTTCATGGCTGCGGTCGCTGCCCGGCTTTTCCCGCCGATCGAGGTCCGACTGTCTCACGACGCCGTTGGACCCGACTTTCTGACCGGCTCCGTTCCCCCTCGACCGTGGTCGAGTGCACAGCCCGTATCCTCCGGATATTCTCTACACCTTCCCCTACTCACAGTCTCCGCGGCCGCCTTGTTTCCAGCTGATCGGCTCACTCCGCACCGTGGTAGAAGGGTAGTCAGTGCCTGTTGTTGATGGAAGCTTTTGTTGCTAAAGTCTTCCTCCTGCTGCAGCCTCGTGTTTTCTTTCAGCAGCACGACGAGGGCGGTTGCCTCTCTTCGACGCTCTTCGTTGCTTTGGTAGTCTTGCCGCAGGGTACGATCGGACTCGTCGCCACTGTAAAGTCTGTGGGTTGTGCAGTTAATAAATACACAGACTTCAGAAGTAACAAACAAACAGGTCTTTACTATTCGAAGGTCAGGGCGAATCTGCCCCAGCAATCCTGCCACAACACTTATATACTGGTGTGGTCACTATCGGTATTACAGTATACAGAAGCCAAACAAATAGTGCCACACCTAAAGTAGTTCTCTTAAAGGTGAACGGTTACATTCAATAGTTCCCTTAAAGGTAGACGGGTACATACACTACACTACCCATATGGCCTTATTAGAGGAACCTGCTAAGATATCATCCCTCCTTACAGCAGTAATTGACTCCTTGATTAATATTGTGACACCCCCTCCTCTTTTGCATCCCCCTCTGTCTCACCTGAAGATTCTATACCCCGGAATATTGAGCTGCCAGTCTTGCCCCTCCCTCAACCATGTCTCTGTGATAGCAACAATATCATACTCCCATGTGTTCATCAACACCTTCAATTCATCTGCCTTATTCGCAAGACTCCTTGCATTAAAACAAATGCCATCCAGTCTTGCCATACTCCCGTTTGCCGTTACATATTTGCTCTGCCTTCCAGGCCGACTTGTATTTTCCCCCTCTATATTTGGCTGTGCATCACTCCCTACTATAGCTCCACTCCGTATCCCATCCCCCTGCCAAGTTAGTTTAAACCCACCCCCAACAGTACTAGCAACCCTCCCCGCAAGGATGTTGGTCCTGTTCTGGTTCAGGTGCAACCCGTCTGACTTGTACAGGTCCCACCTTCCCCAGAAGCAGACCCAGTGGCCGAGGAAACTAAAGCCCACTCTCCTGCACCAACTCTTTAGCCACGCATTCATCTGCTCTATCCTTCTATTCCTATACTCACTAGCACGTGGCACCGGGAGTAATCCAGAGATTACAACCTTTGAGGTCCTGCTTTTTAATCTGCTACCTAGCTCCCTAAATTCTTGTTGCAGGACCTCATCCCTCTTTCTACCCCTTCAGAGCTGGAATGGCAAATTCCGATGGAAGTGGCCGGGAACTTTGTCGTTGGTACCAATGTGAACCACGTCTTCTGACTGTTCACCCTCCCCCTTCAGAATGCCCTGCAGCCGTTCAGTGACATCCTTGACCCTGGCACCAGCGAGACAATATACCATCCTGGAGTCACATCTGCGGCCACAGAAACGTCTATCTGTTCCCCTTACGATAGAATCCCCTACCACTATTGCTCTCCCACTCTTTTTCCTCCCCTGCTGTGCAGCTGAGCCACTCATAGTGCCACGGACTTGGCTCTTGCTGCATTCCCCTGAGAAACCATCTCCCCCAGCAGTATCCAAAATGGAAAATCTGTTGGAGAGAGAGATGGACCCAGGGGACTCCTGCACTACCTTCCTAGTTCTTTTACTCTGTCTGGCGGTCACCCATTTCTTGTCTGCCTGTGCACTCTTTACCTGCGGTGTGACCACCTATCCATGAAGATCTCAGCTTCGCGGATACTCGACAGTGACTCCAGCCACAGCTCCAGCTCCGAAACGCGGATTTCGAGTAGCTGCAGCTGGAGACACTTCCTGCACGTGTTCGCCCTGGACACTGAAAGTGTCCCGGACTTCCCACATAGCACAGGAGGAGCACTCCACGCAGCCGAGCTGCCCTGCGATATCATACCCTTAATTTTACTCCCTTTAAATTAAAGAATATTAAATGCACTAGGGACCTTACTTCCCTTTAAACACTACTTACTCTAAACTAGAGACCTTACTTTTACTTCAACGACTGGATTGTAGAAATACTCACCAGGTCCTACTTACCAATCAGCTCCTTCCCTGGTTATGACGTCGCTTTAGCGGTTTCGCAGTTGTTGTTTGACTGCTCCCGCTCTCGGACTCTTTCCTTGGCGTAAAGTAAGAACCAATTCCCACCTCGCAGCATCTGTTTAAACCGCACTTTTATTGTTCTCCAGATGTGGTTGGGGGGTATCACAGAGCCGAACTCCCGCTGGTTCTCTGTCCCCTCTTGTGCAGCTTTTTAGCTCCTGCTCTCTTGGAAGCTGACAAAGATAGAAAAAGAAAGGAACACCTCACTCACTCACTCACTCACTCACTCACTCACTAAACTCGCAGCTTAACACTCTGTTCCAACTTGGGCTCCAGTGTCGCATATTTATAAGGCTGAGATTTAAATAAGTGAGCTCTCTGGCAGTTACAGAGCCAGATTAGACCAGTTAATTAATTAATTACTCTCAGCTGCTCTCCAGCACAGAACTTGCTTAGCCCCGCCCAAGCCTGAAAGAAACTTAAAACTTGAAACAGTAAATTTAAATTAAGCACACAAAACTAGATTTTATTTTTTAAAAAGACCTTACGATGGCATATCTGGCAAGATTCCCAAGGAAGTCCAGGAATGCTGCAAACTGAAGTTAAGATGTAAGTGGGTGGGCCGACAAAGTTCCTGCCACTTCCATCAGAATTTGCCATTCCAGCTCTGAAGGGGTAGAAACCCAGCCCACCCACGTTCTGACCCAACTTCTGATCCCTTTACCAGTATGATGGGCTTCTGGCTCAATCTCTAGCATGTGTGATAGGAGGCCAGACTTTAATTGGCTAAACTTAGATCTCACTTTTGAAGATACACCAATGAGGTAAATTGATCAGGGAACACTTTGCTTAAGAAATTGTCTAGTGGCCTGGTGTATAGAAGCAAAGGAAAAAAATATTTTCTATCTACTTGAGCTAATTTAGTTATGACACCTTTTTTGTTCATTTAAGTTTTATAAATACTTAAAATGCTAAAAAATATATATTTTCCTTGAATGAATTGAAGCTGCTGAATACAGGAGACCGTGTACAATATTTGCCTTCGGTAAATGCAAACGGTGTGGGTTGAGGTATTTTGCCAATACTCACTTTGCTCTCCAGCCTCTTGTGCTGGATTACACAGCTGTGTGTCCACACCGGCGGTGGGGGTTCTATGGTCAGTGTTGTAAGATGCTGCCCCAGGGGGGAAAAAGTTTGCAGATGTGTGTCTGTCACATGTTTTTTGGGTGGGGTGGAGAGTGTTGAAAGATATTGGGTGTCTTTCCTTATTGTGATAATCCTAAAAATAATGATTACACTTCAGCTCACAGCATTGTGGGTGTACCTACACCATATGGACTGCAGCGGTTCAAGAAGGCGGCTCACCACCATCTTCTCAAGGGCAATTAGGGATGGGCACTAAATGCAGGCCTAGCCAGCGACGCCCACATCCCATCAATGAATTTTAAAAAAAGGAGATAAACACATTTTCAGTCCAATAAAGAAGGTTAATGCAATAAATTACTTGTTCAAACTGTGATGAAATATATTCCATTCATCACTGCCTGTTTTCTGTGTCTTCTAACTGCCTGCTTTCTGTGTCTTTTCCCTTCCCCCAGTCCTCATGTATTATGCATTGGAATGTGCTGGAACTGGTTGTGTGCAGGGCTCCGCCCATACCTGGCTCCTTTGTAATCTAACTTCAGTCCGGCATCAGCCTCCTGAAGGTAGACATCTCTCTATTTTACGTGTTATGTTCTGAGTTAATAAAAGCCTTACTTTTGTTCTGCTAACTTCGAGTCTCGGAATAATTGAGGCACATCAATTTTATTAACTCAATTTTCAACACTATGGATCAACTCCTGAAACCCGAACGTTTGGATTTGGATCAACATGCTCCGGACGCATCAGCACGCTTCGGACACTGGTTTGACTGTATGGAATTCTTCCTGGACAATTCCGCAGCCGTCAAAGACGCTACGGACACTGCGAAGATGAGACTCGGAATGCTACGGAATTGGGTAAGCCACCGGGTTTACCCCCTCATCCAAGACGCCGATACGTACCTGGCCGCCTGCAACACCTTAAAGGCGCATTACCAGCAGCCTACGAATGAGGTGTATGCTAGGCATCTACTCGCTACTCGCGCACAGCGACCTGGGGAATCGGTGGAGGAGTTCCTAAGCATCCTGAAAAAGCTTGGCAAGGACTGTAAGTGCCGAGATGTAAAAGCCGCAGTGTACACCGACGAGCTTGTTCGCGATGCCTTTATCACAGGCCTCAGCTCCACTCACATCCGGCAAAGACTGCTGGAAAAAACGGGGTTGGACCTGAAACAGGCTGCGGACACCGCGCGGTCCCTGGAGATGGCCCAGAGAAACTCGGACGCCTACTCTTCAGCCCGCGCCGCCCACGCCGCCACGTGTGCGCCGAGGGCGCCGCCATCTTGGAAGGCATCTTCCCCGCCCGGCAGCCCGACACCGGCGGGGCCCAGCTCTCCCCCCAGAAGCCCTACGACAGCCGCGACGCGTCAAGGACCCAACTGCTACTTCTGCGGGCAGCCAAAGCACACCAGAAACCTGTGCCCGGCGAAAGGCACCACCTGCTTTAAGTGCGGTAAGAAGGGGCACTTCGGGAAGGTGTGCAGAGGGAACCCCGCCGGAAAACCAACCGCCGGAAAACCCGCCACCGCCGCGTGTGCGCCGTGGGAGCGGCCATCTTGGACGCCATCTTGCCCGACCTCGTGGGGTCCGCCATCTTATGAGCAGACAGCGTGGACGCCATCTTGTCTCGATCAGGGCCCTACAGTGGCATCGGTCACAGTGGACCAGACCAGGCCGCATCCGCTATCCAAATCAATGGTGGACATCGAGGTAAACGGGTGCCGGGTTAAATGCTTAATTGACAGTGGAAGCACGGAGAGTTTTATCCACCCTGAACTGGCACAACAACTCTCCCTAAAGGTGGTCCCTGCTCAGGGTACCATCTCTATGGCCGATAAAACCCAGACATCGACCATTCTGGGTTACTGCACGGTACAATTGTGCGTTAACGGAACTGTGTATGATAATTTTAAAGTATTAATCATGAAGAATCTATGTGCGAGCGTGATCTTGGGTTTGGATTTCCAGTGCAACCACCAAAGCATCACGCTCAAGTACGGTGGGTCCCAGCCGCCCCTCACAGTGTGCGGTCTGGCTACCCTGAAGGTAAAGCCGCCTTCGCTATTCGCGAACCTTACCCCTAACTGCCGGCCAATAGCGACCAAAAGCAGGAGGTACAGCTGGGAGGACAGGCGGTTTATCGCGACCGAGGTAGACAGGCTCCTGAAAGAGCGCATTATTGAACACAGCAACAGCCCGTGGCGCGCCCAAGTGGTAGTGGTAAGGGGTAGCAAGAAGAAACGGATGGTGATCGACTATAGTCAAACGATCAACAGGTACACCCTACTAGACGCCTACCTGCTACCCCGCATATCAGAAATGGTGAACCAAATCGCCCAATACCGGGTGTTCTCCACCATCGACCTCAAGTCAGCGTACCACCAGCTCCCTATCAGACCAGAGGACCGCCCGTACACCGCCTTCGAGGCGAACGGACGCCTCTACCAATTCCTCAGAGTCCCCTTTGGGGTGACGAACGGGGTCTCGGTCTTTCAGAGGGAGATGGATCGCATGGTCGATGACCACCACTTGCAGGCAACCTTCCCCTACCTCGACAACGTCACCATCTGCGGTCACAACCAGCAGGATCACGACTCGAACCTCGAGAGGT
Organism: Somniosus microcephalus; assembly: GCF_052327205.1. Lineage (NCBI taxonomy): Eukaryota > Metazoa > Chordata > Chondrichthyes > Squaliformes > Somniosidae > Somniosus > Somniosus microcephalus. Next base: position 243,259,447 of record NC_140992.1, read on the forward strand.
TCCTGAAAACCGCACAAAAACTCAACCTCACCTATAACGAGGACAAGTGCGTTTTCAACACCACGCGCCTCTGCATACTGGGCAGCGTGGTGGAGAATGGGGAAATCGGACCAGACCCCGACCGATTGCGCCCCCTACGGGAGCTGCCCCTGCCCAACACTCCCAAAGCCCTGAAAAGGTGCCTGGGGTTATTTTCTTACTATTCCCAATGGGTCCCCAACTACTCCGACAAAGCCCGCCCCCTCTTGAAAGCATCCTCTTTTCCGCTCTCTGCTGAGGCCCACGCCGCCTTCAAAAGCATTAAGCAGGATATTGAGCGGGCCACGCTACAGGCAGTGGACGAGAACACTCCATTTCAAGTGGAAAGTGATGCGTCCGACTTCGCCTTGGCGGCCACCCTCAACCAGGCGGGGCGGCCCGTAGCTTTCTTCTCGAGGACCCTCCAAGGCCCCGAGATCAGACACTCCTCCGTGGAAAAGGAGGCCCAAGCCATCGTGGAGGCAGTGCGCCACTGGCGCCACTACCTAGCCGGCAAACGCTTTACCCTACTTACCGACCAGCGATCGGTAGCGTTTATGTTCAACAATAAACAGAGGGGGAAGATTAAAAATGATAAGATTCTTAGGTGGCGGATCGAGCTCTCCACTTTCGAGTACGACATCATTTACCGGCCAGGGGCCCTTAACGAATCCCCTGACGCCCTCTCACGAGGGATGTGTGCCAGCGCCACCGAGGATCGGCTACAGACCCTCCACAACGACCTCTGCCACCCAGGGGTCACGCGGCTGTTCCACTTCATAAAGTCCCGTAACTTACCCTACTCGATTGAGGAAGTTCGGTCTCTGACCAGGAACTGCCGCACTTGCGCTGAGTGCAAGCCTCGGTTCTACCGCCCAGATAGAGCCCACTTAATCAAAGCTACACTGCCCTTCGAGCGGCTCAGCTTAGATTTCAAGGGCCCCCTCCCGTCCGTCGACCGCAATGTTTACTTCCTGAACATTGTGGACGAATACTCCCGTTTCCCATTCGCCTTCCCCTGCCCAGACATGACCAGCGCCACGGTCATTAAATGCCTCAACAGCCTGTTCTGCCTGTTCGGTATGCCGAGCTATATCCACACGGATAGGGGGGCGTCCTTCATGAGTGAAGAGCTACGCCAGTACATGCTGTCCAAGGGGATCGCCACGAGCCGTACCACCAGCTACAACCCCCGGGGTAACGGCCAGGTGGAGCGAGAGAACGGGACAGTGTGGAAAGCAGTCACTCTAGCTCTAAGGACCAAGGGCCTCCCTATCTCCCGCTGGCAGGAAGTCCTCTCGGATGTGCTCCATTCGATACGGTCGCTATTGTGTACGGCCACTAATACCACGCCTCATGAACGAATGTTTGTCTTTCCCCGGAAATCCACCTCGGGCGTATCCATGCCGTCATGGCTCTCCACCCCAGGTCCGGTACTCGTGCGAAGGCATGTGAGGGGCCACAAGACGGACCCTCTCGTGGAGCCAGTACACCTACTCCACGCCAACCCCCAATACGCATATGTCCGGCACGCCGACGGAAGGGAGGACACCGTGTCCATAAAAGACGTCGCCCCAGCCGGCATCAACAACAACCACGGCAATAGCAGCGACGACGATCACAGCAACCCTTACCCACCCACTATTCTTTCATCACCCCCGGAAGAACATCGACCAACGGCACCCCCACCAACTACCCCTTCAACAACCCCGGCGGCACCCCCGGCAGAGACCCAGGAGGCTACCGGGGACACCCAGCCGACACCCGCGGCACCACAACAGCCACGTCGGTCGCAGAGGACTATCAAACCCCCGAACAGACTAAATCTATAGAAGGGGTGAATGTGATGAAATATATTCCATTCATCACTGCCTGTTTTCTGTGTCTTCTAACTGCCTGCTTTCTGTGTCTTTTCCCTTCCCCCAGTCCTCATGTATTATGCATTGGAATGTGCTGGAACTGGTTGTGTGCAGGGCTCCGCCCATACCTGGCTCCTTTGTAATCTAACTTCAGTCCGGCATCAGCCTCCTGAAGGTAGACATCTCTCTATTTTACGTGTTATGTTCTGAGTTAATAAAAGCCTTACTTTTGTTCTGCTAACTTCGAGTCTCGGAATAATTGAGGCACATCACAAACATTTAAGATATTGTAATGTTTTTACATTTAACCAGGCTAATGGTAACTAACAGTTTACTGCAAGTCTACCAAGAGTGTGCTTTGAGAAATCCAGACCACTGGAAGTTATTCAACCTTTCCAAAGATTCAACTGCAAAACTACTACCACTACAAATGTGTCACTTGTATCTTTGTAGATCTCACTGTCTCACCTTTTTTGTGATGAGATGATCCTGAATATGCAGAAACCGCAGCGTACTCATTTAATCAAACGTCCCTCGGAGATATGTGCCCTGAAGTGGCTGATTATTGACAGCTGAAAACCTGAGTGGTTGGAAAGAATAATTTCAGCGTTTCTAGATTTTAGTGGCCTTGAGAATGTCCCTGTTCAAATCCAAAGTGTTTGCCTCTTTCACAATGACCGCTTCTGTCAATACCCATGTCCTTGTGCCTCCTGAATCCTTCACATTGGTAACATATCTCGCATTTTCAGTGAAAAGATAAACCTAGTTTAATATTTTTTTTAAACAAAGTGTAGAGTGGAAAGGTCACTCCCGGTAGATCAAGGTTTTGGGGAGGGGGAGGGGGAGGGGGTTGCTCGGTTAACTCCGTTAACTCCTCATGCCAGCAGGGAGAACACTGGAAATCCAGCTTTGTGCTGGGGCCAATAAGAGAAAGGTTAATGAGTATTACGTCCTCTGGTTAAGAAAAGTGCTGAATTTGTAGGACTTTTTGTCGACAGTTTTATTCAATGAGAGGAGATGCAGGTTATACAAAAGGCCAGCAAGCACCAAGTAGAACTACTGCTTTTGTTTTGATAATTTATGTAGCAAAAAATATAAAATAAATGCTCCAGATGTGGACAAGATGTTGAAGTTACAGCAGTAATCAGATAGGTAAGTGAAAGGTCAGATATTTAGGGGGAAAAATTCGGTATCACCCATTTTGGGGCGTTAATATCGGTCGGACACAAAGTTTAGCGCCCGGTGCTAATTATCGCCTCCGACTGCAAAATTCGCCTCTATCGCCCCTGTTGGTGATTTGAGCGCTAAATCAGGCGCTACACACTTCTCTTAAGGTGCAAACGTCGGGGAGCGAGGCGCTACCTCAGAACGCTACCGAAGCTCAGGCGATGCCAATTACCATGGAAGCCAGACAGACTGGCGCCGTCCAGTTCTTAAAGGGGAGGGGCCATCTTGCTGGCCAGCCACACCCTGCTCATTGCAGCCTTGAATCTCGGCCTGGAGAGACCTCAGAAGCAATTGTGTTGGAAGCACTAATGGAGAGGCCCAGGGAAAGAGCTCGGCGCTTATTAACCTCAAAAGTGGTGCTGAGGGCCAAAACTCCTCAAGACAGCATTAAAACTAAAAATTTTGCCGACAAGGCAGAAAGCGCCCGCCTTTAAATAGCGTTTCCCCAGCCCCTTCCCGACTTGAAAACGTTCCCCTCTATCTGTCGTTCCTAGCGGCAGACACTAAGGCAGGGGGCGCGACTCAATATCGGTCTGGGGCGCTACCGGGGCATTGCACGCTTGACTGACGTCATGATCTGTGGGTGCAGGAGTTCGTGGCGGTAGTGTTTAGCACAGCTGCAAAACAACTGGTCAATTTCGCAAGCGGCGCTAAAATCACTGCACTCGGGTGCTAAGTTCCTAGCAGCCAGTTAGTGCCCCCCGGAGGCGCTAACCAACCAAATTTTTCCCCTTAAGGTTTACATTCAAGATGGTTCCTGGGCTCCCTTGGGAGCTCCTTTGCTTTGCAACTCTATCCTTGGCCATCCATTGCCATTCTTTGACCTTTCTCCTCCAACATCCTCTTACACGGTTTAAATTCCCCTGGCTCTAATAGTGGGTGCATTTTAGCCCCAACTACAAGTTAACGGATAGTTTAACGTTACCTGGGCCCACTGCCCATCCCCGACCATGCTTGCCCTTTGTTTTCATCAGTGAGTACTGGATCTTTGCTCAAATTGGCTTCCAAATTCCTGGACGTCAAAACTATGTTTCTCCACTGGACTACACTAAAGCACAGCTGCGGTAACTCTGATCTTCTATTCAGTTGCTTAAGTTTTAAGGTAACTTTGTCTAGCCTACAGCCTAAACCCCCAACTGCTGTCGTTAGTTGCTGAACTTATGACTGTCCCACTGGTTTTTCAGATTTAGCTAGTGTGGTTCCTAGCCAGAAATTCATTCTCCTGGGCCGTAGCCCATCTCGGCAATGCCTCTGGATCTTATGGTGACCTCCAACTTTGCCACTGTTTTTCTGCCCCGCGGTTGATTCTGCACACCTCCTGGCTCTTTATTCCCACAGAAATACCTGCAGCAGTACGTCCTTCGATATTCTACTCTTCAAATAACTTCTGGACTCACTTGCCCTCCACACCTGTCTCCGAAACTTGACATCAGTTCGTCGATGCTCCAAGCTGACTCCACCTTACCTACTTCAGCTTTATCCTACTATGGGACCTCTGACTTTAACTCTGGACTGCCTCCTATTGTCTCCTCTCTATTCCCTGTTTATTACCAGGCCATATCTATCCTAATCTTGCTATGTAACCACAGCTATGTAACTTGAGTTTCCCGGTGTCCGTTGAGGTCGGAGTGCATTTTAGCTGCTGCTCCAGACCCAAGCCCATCACTTCTATTTCCCCTTTTTTCCCTCCTTTCATCTTTACCCCTCCTAGATCCCTCTCTCCTGTCATGCCTCCTTTCATTTTCTCAGTTAATCTGCACTCCCAAATCCCTACCCCAACCCTTCAGCACTACTCGACCTTCCTCATCCTTGTTTTCAAATCCCTCCGTGGCCTCGCCCCTCTATCTCTAACTTCCTCCAGCACTACAACCCTTCGAGATCTCTCCACTCCTCCAATTCTGGTGTGCTGCACATTCCCAATTTTCATTGCTCCACCATTGACGGCCGTGCCTTCAGCTGCCTCGGCTCTAAGCTCTGGAATTCCCTCCCTAAACCTCTCCACCTGTCTATCCTCCTTTATGATGCTCTTAAAACCTAACTCTTTCTGTCCTAATATCTCCTTAGGTGGCTCGGCATCAAATTTTGTTTGATAAAACATCCCAAGACCCTTCACAGGAGTGTTAACAAGGTTAAAGGCACTAAATAAATGCAGTTTAAAAAAAATTTGTTCCTGGGATGTGGGCATCGCTGGCAAGGCCAGCATTTATTGCCCATCCCTAATTGCCCGCGAGGAGGTGGTGGTGAGCCACTTTCTTGAACCGCTGCAGTCCGTGTGGTGAAGGTACTCCCACAGTGCTGTTAGGTAGGGAGTTCCAGAATTTTGACCCAGCGACGATGAAGGATTGCCGATATATTTCCAAGTCAGGATGGTGTGTAACTTGGAGGTGAACTTGGAGGTGATGGTGTTCCCCTGCGCTTGCTGCCCTTGTCCATCTAGGGGGTAGAGGTCGCGGGTTTGGGAGGTGCTGCTGAAGAAGCCTTGGCGAGTTGCTGCAGTGCATCTTGTAGATGGTACACACTGCAGCCACAGTACGCCGGTGGTGGAGGGAGTGAATGTTTAAGGTGGTGGATGGGGTGCCAATCAAACGGGCTGCTTTGTCCTGGATTAGTGTTGAGCTTCTTGAGGGTTGTTGGAGCTGCATTCATCAAGGCAAGTGGAGAGTATTCCATCACACTCCTGAATTGTGCCTTGTAGATGGTGGAAAAGCTTTGAGTTGTCAGGAGGTGAGACACTCACCACAGAATACTCAGCCTCTGACCTGCTCTTGTAGCCACAGTATTTATGTGGCTGGTCCAGTTGAGTCTCTGGTCAATGGTGACCCCCAGGATGTTGATGGTGGGGGCTTCGGCGATGGTAATGCAGTTGAATGTCAAGGGGCGGTGGTTAAACTCTCTCTTGTTGAAGATAGTCATTGCCTGGCACTTGTGTGGCACAAATTTTACTTGTCACTAATCAGCATAAGCCTGAATGTCATCCAGGTCTTGCTGCATGCGGGCACAGATGGCTTCATTATCTGAGGAGTTGTGAATGGAACTGAACTATGTGCAATCCCCACTTCTGCCCCTATGATGGAGGGAAGGTCATTGATGAAACAGCTGAAGATAGTTGGGCCTAGGAAATGCCCTGAGGAACTCCTGCAGTGATGTCCTGGGGCTGAGATGATTGGCCTCCAACAACCACAAACATCTTCCTTTGTGCTAGGTATGACTCCAGCTAGTGGAGAGTTTTCCCCCTGATTCCCATTGACTTCAATTTTACTAGGGCTCCTTGATACCACACTTGGTCAAATGCTGCCTTGATGTCGAGGGAAGTCACTCTCACCTCACCTCTGGAATTCAGCTCTTTTGTCCATGTTTGGACCAAGGCTGTAATGAGGTCTGGAGCCTAGTGGTCCTGGCGGAACTCAAACTGAGCATCGGTGAGTTAGTTCCGTTTGATAGCACTGTCGACAACACCTTCCATCGCTTTGCTGATGAAGAAGTTGTTGTTGACTAGTATAATTTTGGGGGGATTTACTATAAAGACAAAGATATCTAGGCCCAACCATCTTCACCTGCTTCATCCATGATCTTCCCTCCATCATAAAGTCAGAAGCGGGGATGTTCGCTGATGACTGCACAGTGTTCAGTTCCATTCACAACTCCTCAGATAATGAAGTAGTCCATGCCCGCATGCAACAAGAACTGGACGACATTCAGGCTTATGCTGATAAGTGGCAAGTAACATTCGCATCACATAAGTGCCAGGCAATGAATATCTCCAACAAGAGAGTGTCTAACCACCACCCCTTGACAGTCAACGGCATTACCATCGCCTAATCCCCAACCATCAACATCCTGAGGCTCACCATTGACCAGAAACTTAACGGGACCAGCCACATAAATACTGTGGCTACAAGAGTAGGTCAGAGGCTGGGTATTCTGCAGAGCATGTCTCACCTCCTGACTCCCCAAAGCCTTTCCACCATCTACAAGGCACAAGTCAGGAGTGTGATGGAATACTCTCCACTTGCTTGGATGAGTGCAGCTCCAACAACACTCAAGAAGCTCGACACCATCCAGGACAAAGCAGCCCGCTTGATTGGCACCCCATCCACCACCTTAAACATTCACTCCCTCTGCCACCATTGCACCGTGGCTGCATGTATACCATCTGCAAGATGCACTGCAGCAACTCGCCAAGGCTTCTTCGGCAGCACCTCCCAACCCCGCGACCTCTACCACCTAGAAGGACAAGGGCAGCAGGTGCATGGGAACACCATCACCTCCAAGTTCCCCTTCAAATCACACACCATCCTGACTTTAAAATGTATCGTCGTTCCTTCATTGTCGCTTGGTCAAAATCCTGGAACTCCCTCCCCAACAGCACTGTGGGAGTACCTTCACCACACGGACTGCAGCAGTTCAAGAAGCCGGTTCACCACCACCTTCTCAAGGGCAATTAGGGATGGGTAATAAATGCTGGCCTTGCCAGCGACGCAGACATTTGTGGAATTAATTTTTTTTTAAATTATGGTTAATGTTTGAGACACTCATCGTGCATTAGGTACTGTTAAAGCAACTGTAAAACTATAATTGGATACAGGCACATTATCTTGGTGCATGTTAGCAAAAGCTTATCTAGATATCAAGGCTAAAAAAGACACTGTTGAAGTTACATGGAGTTGGGACACAGCAGTGAGAGTGATCCAAGGTATGGAAGCCAAATAAAATCTTTAAAAAAGGGTAGAAATGAGCCAAAAATGTAACAGCTGAATTGTTTTTTCCAGATTTAGTTTGATAAAGAAAACATGCGATTACAATACAAAGGAGTCCTGTGGTTCAAGGAGGTGGCACTCACTCAACAGCTACAGCCTTCTCCCTCTACAAAGTGCGTACCACATTCTGGCCCCTGACTGTCCATCGTGCTCCACATCTCCATTACAAGGACATGCATATCTGGCTCCCTGTAGTTTGTCCTTTTGTTTTTCCAATCTGGTTATCATCCTTCTCTCGCTGGTGCTGCCATTGCCCCTTTAAACAGCACCAGGTTTCAGAACTCAAGTTCAAAGGATTAGAGCAGGGGTGCTCACTAACTTTATTTGGAGGGCCACAATTCCAAGAAATTATTTGCTTGAGTGCTGCCCTCGCAAACCCCCTGCAAGATGGCCGTGCAATCAGGACTGGCTGCAGGAGCAGGATTGCCGATAGCAGTGGGATTGAGATCGGTGGCTTGAGGGGAACCGGATTTAGGCTGCTACCTTTTACCAAGTGCAGAGATGAATGCAGGCCTAGGAATTATATCAAGAGACCTACAGGCCACTTCACTCCCAACCAACCCCGGATCAGAACATGCTCTTACCTATACTTTTTCTGTAGCTAGGAAATCTATTTTAAGTTTCACACGGACTGCAGCGGTTCAAGAAGGCGGCTCACCACCACCTTCTCAAGGGCAACTAGGGATGGGCAATAAATGCTGGCCTTGCCAGCGACGCCCACATCCCATAAGCGAATAAAAAAAAAGTTGTTTCCCAATAATCCCCCCCAGCTCTTTAAAAAAAGCAAGGCCTCGAAATTCATCATAGGCAGCGCCTGATGTTCAGTTCCGTTGACTGCAATAGAGCGGAATACCAGGCGCTGCGTATAACAGGCGGCCGATCCGATACCGCCCGTTTTGCGCCAACACCCAAGACGAATTTCTAGCCCCAAATCTCTTAACACTGCCCAGTGGAAGAATTCAACAATTTGTAATTTAAAAAAATTCAGTGCCTCCCAAAGCATTACCCAACTCAACATAAATTGCTTCTTTATTTCTTGATTGAGAGTGTTGTGTATTGCCTGGTCTGAGGTGGGATATTCAGAAATTAGGAACCATTGAATGAACATTGTATTGATTTTGGGTTTGCATTGACACTCTGCAGGTTTCATATTGACTCACTCCACTCACAATACTTGGTTCATAAAAGGTGCTCTGGAGTGCACTCTGCAGTCGTGCTCGGGAATTATTTAGATGCTGACTCCATATGGACAGACACATGCATCGAGTAGATTTTTCAGGCCACTTGAAATGCAGAACTCTGCTCGATTCCACAGCGGAAGCAGCTGGCTGTATAAAATGGGCACTACTGCATTAGTGGAACACTTCCATTAGCAATTAAGAAATGTGGTTGGTTGTTCTTTCCTCTTGGATGGTTTCCTCTGTACACTCCCCGGCTCACAGTTTAGGAGACTGTAAATGACTACAACAAATTGCATCACACCTTTAATGGAGAAAACCTTCCCAAGGCGCTTCAGAGACACAAGGAAAGAAATGTTTGCTGAGCCAAAGGAGGAGATATTAGGAGAGGCGACCAAGGTCTTGATCAAAGGGGTGGGTTTTAAGGAGCATCTTAAGGGAGAAGAGGGAGGTAGAGAGGCACAGGTGTTCAGGGAGGGAATTTGAGAGTGGGGCCTAGTCATCTGAATGTACAGCCTCCAATGGGTGAGGTGAAGTGGGGGGGGGGGGATGGGAGTTAGGTACACGAGTTTAGAGGGGTTGCAGCACTGGAGAAGGTTACAGAGAGGGAGTGGCAATGCCATGGAGGGATTTAAACACAAGGGGGGAGAAATTCCCCTCCTTTGCGCCTCCCGTGGGGGGGGGGGGGGCGCTAATGGGGCGCAAAGGCCTTTTCACCCTGCCGCGGCACTGATGGCGCCTCCCACCAAATTCTGTGGGAAGTTAGCGGCGGCACTACCAGGTTGCGCCCTGATCTCATGTGCCCGGGGATCATGACGCCATCTCCGGGCGCATCGCCCTGGCAGAAAAATTCCCCTTTGCCCCCTGCAGCATCTCCGGGCGATGGCAGCGACTGCTGCAAGGGACGCGAGCAGGGCGGCTGGCCGCTAGCGGGGCGGAGGTTAAAGGTTGAGGTGGCCGGCCGCCCTGAAAAAAATGTTGGCTTTTTTTGAAAAATGTTATTTTTCCTCCGGACTGTGCCGTGACCGCTCGAGTGCTGGGCTGATCATGCGGCACCCCCGCTGCAGGTAAGTTAAAAAAAAACTGCAGAGTTCGCAGCGCGAGGCCCTTCCCTTTAATTCAGGGAAGAGCCCTGCAACGTGTCAGCGCCACGTGGCCCAGTGTGTGGCGCTGCTGAGCCGTGTGCTCCGGGTCATGAACTTCCCCCCCTCTTGCGCTCCAAGAAGGAAGTGGTGCGTTCGATTTAGCGCTCCACTTCCCTCTTGGAGCAAAAAGTGGAACTTTTACAAAGGCTGGAAGAGGTTAGGGCGCTAACTTTTCCAGTTTTTCTGATTTAGCACCCCAAACGGGGCTCGAGGGGAATTTCTAGCCCAAGCACTTTAAATTTGTGGTGTTGAGGGATCAAGGACCTTGGTGCAGGATAGGACATGGACAGTAGAGTTATAGCTGAGTTGAGATTTATGGAGGGTAGTGGATGGGAGGCAAGGCAGGAGAGCATTGGAATATTCAGCTCTGGACATGACAAAGGCATGGATGAGCATTGCAGCAGCAGATGGGCTGAGGCAGGGGTGGAGGCTGGTGATGTTAGAGGTGAAAGTAGGTGGTGACATGAATCAGTCATTCATGAAAGAAAGACTTATGAAATAATACTGAGCGGCCTGTGGGTGGCGCTGTGGGAGAGTATAAATACTCGGGCATGGACCCAGCTTGCGCAGGACATTCCTAACAGGAACTAGTGAAGGACACAACTAGACCGCCATGTTGTAAAACAGTTGATTAAAGCTTTGTTTAATGCTTGGACCAAGTGCCTAGTAGTTCTCTTATGTCAGGTGGTCTTTGTGATGGCAAGGTATGGGATTGGACACTCAGGTCAGGGTTGAATAGGACACAGAGGTTGCCAACAGTCTGGCTCAGCCTAAAAATGTGGTTAGAGAGAGGGATAGAATCGGTGGCATGGGTACCGAGTTTGTGGCAGGGGATCAAGACGATGGGAGTGCAGGAGCCAAGAGAAGTGGTGGATGGGTAAAAATGGGTGTCACCAGCATACAAATGGAAGCTGACCCCATGTCTGCAAATGATGTCACCAAGAGGCAACATGTAGATAAGGAAGGGGTACAAGGAGGGTCCTTGGGGTCTTCTAAAGTACAGGAGTGGAAAGAGAAGCCATTTCAGGAGATGCTTAGGCTACGATTGAATAGCTAACTGGAGCAGTTCCGCCGAGCCAGACAGCAGGTAAGTGCCATTGGAACAGGATGGTGTGGTCCACCATATCAAAGGCTGCAGGGAAGTAGAGAAGGACAAGGTCAGACAATCACCAGTCATAGTTGCAGCGAATGTCATTCAAGACTTTGAGGGCCATTTTGGTTACTATGGGAGGGGCAGAAACCTGACCAGAGATTGAAACAGGAAATTGTGGGAAAGATGGGTGTGGATCTGGGAGGCAACCACTCATTCAAGGACTTTGTAGATGATGAGAGGTTGACGTTGGGCTGTAGATTGCAAGGACGGAGGGGGAGGGTAACAATGGCATTCCTGTCCATTATTATACAGGTTTAAATTTTTCCACCATCTCACTGAATAAATATATTGCAAGTTACCTGTAAAGAACTTTTAAAAATTCATCAGTTCCACTCAGGAGAAGGAAAAGATTTCAACTTGGCTCTTACGTGAAGCAGGATTTTTTCTTTAATGCGTGTCAAGTCTACATACCGAGCACACCAAAATCTAATGAAGATCTAATCTTGCTGTGGGATTCAGGATGCTTTTCTTTCTCCTTCATGTAAAGTAATGGGAAATTACCAAAGCACTGTACAGTGTTACTTGAGTTTTGGGAAGCCCATAGGAAACATTAAAACTTGGAAAAATAGAAACTCTCCTTTAATGGGCCCAGCCAGGCCAGAATACTTCACTAACCTACACCAGTGAACTCCCTTAGGTGTCCTTACATGCAAATTTCAGTGTGTCTCATATTCCTATCATCCTTGTGCACTTTGTTAAAATGTAGGGATCTGATGATATTTCCTTTAAAAGAGACAATACCATTTGCTGTAATTCCATTACAAATGCCATTAACGTTTACTGGTCAGTTCACATCATTAAAATGCCATTAGCCTGTAGATCACTTTAAATTCCATTAAGGTCAAGTGCTGTGATTTACTGAAATAGTGGTGGGGCAGAGAGTTTTCGAAATACATTTACTGATATTTGAACAAAACACCTAACCAACGGCCATCCATTCTGCGCCATCTACATATTCATTTCACGGTGGCTTCTTATGTATAAAGTCCTTGCAATAGGTCAGTTATTCACACAATGGATGCAGTTTTTAATAACAGTACCAGCTACTAACTTAAACGTGAGTAAATTTGATTCCCTCCACCCCGCCCGCACTTTGAGTGAACAATTAATATTGTGACAGTAGAAAACAGATATGACTGACCTTTCTCGTTGTTGGTGGCAGGTGTTAACATCAATCGATTTAGTATATCCGTCAAATATAGTATAAACTGCAGTTTCTCTTTTAGGCTTTGAGTAATGAAGGAGATTTGAAAATATAACAGTCAGGAGAGTGCCTGTGGACCTGTATCCCAGCTGGAGATAGTCCTGTTCTGTGGTCGCTCATGTGTTTTGCAGTGATACCCTATACTTTCCCAAAAGGGTCACAGGTCAGATCATAACTTGCTCCTATAGGCTGAAGTCACAGACTCTAGTTCCACTACCACAACCTCTACTACTGCACTAAAATAAACAACAGGAAATGCTGGAAACACTCAGCAGGTCAGGCAGCATCCGCAAAAAAGGTTTCTCTCTCCTCGATGCTGCCTGACCTGCTGAGTGTTTCCAGCATTTTCTGTTGTTATTTCAGATTCCCAGCTTCTGCAGTATTTTGCTATTGCTCTACTACTGCACACAGGCAACAAGTTCATTGTTCTTGGAAGCTTCCACATGAAGCTATGAAGCAAACATTGACAGGTATGTTACTTCTTCATGGAATGTATACAAGATAGCTTTCTAGATCAGTATGTTGAGGAACCAACTAGGGAACAGTCTATTTTAGATCTAGTATTGTGCAATAAGGGTTAATTAATAACCTTGTAGTAAAGGGGCCTTTAGGGAAGAGTGACCATAATATGATAGAATTTTATATTGAGTTTGAAAGTGATTTAGTTAAATCCAAAACTAGGATCTTAAATCTAAACAAAGCAAACTATGTAGGTATGAGGGGCAAGTTGGCTAAGGTAGATTGGGAAACGACATTAAAAGGTATGACGGTAGACAAGCAATGGCTAGCATTTAAAGAATCAATACATAATTTACAACAAATATGCATTCCTTTAAGGCACAAAAACCCCACAGGAGAAGTGATCCCACCGTGGCTAACAAGAGAAGTTAAAGATAGTATTACATCAAAGGAAGAGGCTTATAATGTTGCCAAAAAGAATAGTAAGCCTGAGGACTGGGAGGATTTTAGAATTCAAAGGAGGACCAAGAAGTTGATAAAGAAAAGAAAAATAGAATATGAGTGTAAACTAGCGAGAGACATAAAAACAGACTGTAAAAGCTTCTATAGGTATGTAAAAAAGATAAGAGTAGCAAAAGTAAACATGGGTCCCTTACAGGCTGAGACAGGAGAAATTATAATTTTGAATAAGGAAATAGCAGAGAAATTAAACAAATACTATGGGCTGGATTTCCTGGGAAGATGGCACAGAGGCGGGTTGGGGGCGGGATGGCCATTTTCCCGGCAGTCCCGCCTTCTTACCCGTCACCCCAGGGCTGGCAAAATCCCCCCTTTGTGTCTGTCTTCATGGAAGAAGACACAAAAACTTCCCGGAAATTGTGGAGAACCAAGGGTCTAGCGAGAACGAGGAACTGAAAGAAATTAGTATTAGTAAAAAAAAAGTACTGGAGAAATTAATGGGACTGAAAGCCGATAAATCCCCTGAACCTGATGGCCTACATCCTAAGGTTTTAAAAGAGGTGGTGATAGAGATAGTGACTGCACTGGTTGTCATCTTCCAAAATTCCATAGATTCTAGAATGGTTCCCACGGATTGGAAGGTAGCAAATGTAACCCCACTATTTAAGAAAGGAGGGAGAGAAAACAGGGATCTACAGACCAGTTAGCCTGACATCAGTAGTAGGGAAAATGCTAGAATCTATTATTAAGGACATGGTAACAGGGCACTTTGAAAATAATAATAGGATTGGGCAGAGTCAGCACGGATTTATGAAAGGGAAATCATGTTTGACAAATCTGAGAGAGTTTTTTGAGGTTGTAACTAGCAGAACAGATAAGGGGGAACCAGTGGATGTGGTGCATTTGGATTTTCAGAAGGCATTCGATAAGGTGCCACACAAGAGGTTATTAAACAAAATTAGGGCACATGGAATTGGGGGTAATACACTAGCATGGATTGAGGATTGGTTAACGGACAGAAAACAGTAGGAATAAACGGGTCATTTTCGGGTTGGCAGGCTGTAACTAGTACCGCAAGGATCGGTGCTTCGGTCTCAGCTATTCACTATCTATATCAATGATTTGGATGAGGGGACCAAATATAATATATCCAAGTTTGTTGATGATACAAAGCTGGGTGGGAATGTAAGTTGTAAGGAAGATGCAAAGTGAATGGGCAAGAACATGGCAAATGGAATATAATGTGAAGAAATGTGAAGTTTTCCACATTGGTAGGAAAAATAGAGAAGTAGAGTACTTTTTGAATGGTGAGAGATTGGGAAATGTTGGTGTTCAGAGGGACCTGGGTGTCCTTGTACAAGAAGCCTTGAAAGTTAACATGCAAGTACAGCAAGCAATTAGGAAAGCAAATGATATGTTGGCCTTTATTACAAGAGGATTTGAGTATAAGAGTAAAGACATCTTACTGCAATTATATAGGGCCCTGGTGAGACCACTCCTGGAGTATTGTGTACAGTTTTAGTCTCCTTACCTAAAGAAGGATATACTTGCCATAGAGGAAATGCAACGAAGGTTCACCAGACTGATTCCTAGGATGGGGGGGGATTGTCCTATGAGGAGAGATTGAATAGGCTAGGCATATATTCTCTAGAGTTTAGAAGAATGAGAGGTGATCTCATTGAAACATACAAAATTTTTACAGGGCTTGACAGGGTAGATGCAGGGAGGATGTTTCCCCTGGTTGGGGAGTCTAGAACCAGGGTTCACAGTCTCAGAATAAGGGGTCGGCCATTTAGGACTGAGATGAGGAGAAATTTCTTCACTCAGAGGCTGGTGAATCTTTGGAATTTTCTACCTCAGAGGGCTGTGGAGGCTGTCGTTGAGTATATTCAAGACAGAGATCGATCGATTTTTGGATATTAAGGGAATCAAGGGATATGGGGATAGTGCAGGAAAGTGGAGATGAGGTAGAAGATCAGCCATGATCTTATTGAATGGAGGAGGAGGCTCGATGGGCCTAATGGCCTACTCCTGCTCTTATTTCGTATGTTCTTAAAGCCCAAGTGGAGAGAAACTTGACACATAGCTGCTTTGTACTACAAGTTTTAGTTCAGAAGTGATTTCCATTAACCAGCCTTGGATTTAGAATATCATGACTCAAATTTCACAACAAACATTAACAAATGTAAATCCTTAGCAAATGTAATTTGCAAAATGTATTAGTAATTCTAAACATTCCTCAAAATATTTAGGGCGCCTCCTGTTAGCGTCCCCGGGGGGCCAAAGCCCCTAGTGCCAGGGCGCAGCGCCACTAACGCCTCCAGTGAAATTCAGCGGGAGTTTAGCGGTGGCGGTAGCTGGTAGCGCCCCGCAGCGCTGTACTACTGGCAATGATGTCATCGCCGTGCGCAGCGCCCCGGCCGCAAACTTCGGTAGTGCCCCCTGACCTATCGCCGGATGATATGTCCGTTAGGGTCAGGAGGTGTTTTTTCAGCCATGGCGGCGCAAATTAAAGCGCAGGTGTCGGGCGGCCATTTTTTGGGGCCAACTGCCAGCACCTGCCCCTTCCCCTTTTTTATTCGAGGTGCCGGCCGTGAATGCTCGGAGTGCCGGGCTGCTTTCCTGACATCCCGCTGGTCCAGCAGGGCCCCGGTGCGTGCAGCACTAGGCCCCTCCCCTTTAATCAGGAGAGGGAGGACTGCAATACCGCAGCAATACGTGCCGACGCGCATGGTGCTATTGCACGTAGCGCCGCGATATTCAGTCATAGCACCCCAGGAAGGAGGTGGAGTGCTCCCAGCAGTGCCCGCCTCCTGCTTGGGGCGCTACCACTGAACTTATGGCACAGGGTCGCTAACTTTTTCAGGGTGCTACACCCCAAAGGGGGCACCACCGAATTTCTTCCCCTTAAGCTCTAATCTGACAATTTATTTTGTAGTCAGGCATCATTTCCAATATTTAACATGATCAATTTTGGTCTTAATAGTATTTGCAAGATAAACAAACAAGAATCCAACATTATTTACAGGCTGGGACTTTTATAAACTAGCTTCAAGTCAGTTTACTTCAAACAAAGCAAAGTACAATTGAGGGAAACAATTATTTTCAGGCCAGTCAATCTCTATGCCCTCAAAAAATTGTCTTATAGCTATAGATATATATATTATTACAAGGTCCTACTGTCTCAGAGCCGCCTTTTCCTTACCAACAATAGACTTCGAACAATCCAAGTTCCAAACATATTTTAGTGCTCAACTCCCAGCCTCTTTCAAGGCCTACGTCTCTACGTCTCTCAAACTTCCCCTTTTCTGCTCAGCTGGTTGGAGAAAGTCTCCTCCCACTCCAGGTACAATTATCTTCAAAGGGGGGGTTCTTTACAGTTCATTTGTTCGGCCGGGAGAGTGGGAGGCTCCGCTCGGTGATGCAGAGAGCTTAGCAGATTGAGAAGAGTGTCAACCAGAGTCTGCTGGATCTGCACAAACTCTCCACTGGGAGCGCCGACCCTCATTTGTGTGAATTCCTGGAGACCCACTATCTGGATGAACAAGTGAAGATGATCAAGAAGCTTGGAGATCACATCACCAACTTGAAGAGACTGGGACCCTTGCCATGTAGGGAATGATGGCTTGTGACTTTGTACAAAGAGCTGAGACCTGAGCTCTGTAATGTCATTAACTGTAAATAAAATGTTCAAATTTTAAATTTAAAAAAAAAGAGGAAGGGAGATGATGCTCAGAACCCTTGAGATTCCTCCAGGCTGCAGAAAAGGCAGAACCCTTGAGAACTTTGAAGGATGGGCATCATTGGCTGACAATTTAATAAGCATCCCATTGCTTTGACTTCTTTCAAACTAACACTTAACAGTGAGGAATAACTAATCAGAAGCACGGGTTTAAATTTGAAAAAAAAGGGGGGGTTCTTAAAGGGGCCACATCCTTCCGCTGGGATCAGGGTTCTCATACCAGCCCTCAATCACCCTGCTACAATATATAGGTGTCCAAAGCATAGGTGGAGTTTATTATTAATAATATGTTAAAATCTTTACTATTTGATGGTAAAAGAATTTCATAAGGTAGATGGAGCATCTTTTCCAAATATGGGCTCCTTCATCTTGAAATGTCAAAATATCACCCCGGGTGGGGGAGTAATTTTCACTTTGGGTGCGGGTGGAAAACTGATTGTTGTGAATCGGCTGCCTATTACACACCCCGCCCGAGGTCCCCTTTCAATTAAGTCAATGGCGGCTGATCCACAACTACCACACCTGCACCCAAAATGAAAATTACTCTCCACCCAACACATAACGAGACCCCTTTATTATCAATAGCATCCAACAATAATTATGCATTAGATTCCCTGTATGACATTAAAAAAAATTAGAAACATAGAAGATAGGAGCAGGAGTAGGCCATTCGGCCCCTCGAGCCCGCTCCGCCATTTAATGAGATCATGGCTGATCATCCAAATTCAGTACCCTGTCCCTGCCTTCTCCCCATATCCCTTGATCCCTTTAGGCTTAAGAAATATATCTAACTCCTTCTTGAATATATTTAATGAATTGGCCTTCTGTGGTAGAGAATTCCACAGGTTCACCACTCTCTGGGTAAAGAAATTCCTCCTCATCTCAGTCCTAAATGACTTACCCCTTATCTTTAGACTGTGACCCCTGGCTCTGGACTCCCCAGCCATCAGGAACATCCTTCCTGCATCTAGTCGGTCTAGTCCTGTTAGAATTTTATAAGTTTCAATGAGATCCCCTCTCATTCTTCTAAACTCTAGCGAATATAAGCCTAATCGACCCAATCTCTCCTCATACGTCATTCCTGCCATCCCAGGTATCAGTCTGGTGAATCTTCGCTGCACCTAGAACTGTCAGATGAAGTCTCTTTGCCGGTGAGCAGGACGTTTACTTTCATGCTAGAGGGCTGGAATTCTATGCTGTGCCTGGGGAAGGCAGTTTTTTTTCTTTTGGTGGTTGTTAAACCTTGTTTAGTGGTCAAATGGATATGTCTGGCTCTCAGTGGCACCAAATTCAAATCCAAGTGAGGGAACCTGCAAAAAGGGCTTTGCGTGGAGTTAACACCTGGTTCCCAAGACAATGGGCAGGGATTGAAGGGAAAAGTACACTCTGGCCATGTTGCTGTAGCATTATATAATTTCCATCAGCTCTTCCACTCTCCCGACTCTGCACCAGATGCTAGTGTGAATTGCATGAATGAAGTTAATAGAAAAAAGCTTTTATCTGCAGTGATAAGCAACAGTATACACACTTGAATGTGCCCATGCCGGTTTTTAAACTGGCTCAAATCAATGGCTGCCATATAAATGGACTGCAGCTCTGGGATGCACACTGGCTATCCCTGGAATATGGAACACTGGAGTAGCACCAGATAAGAGCGGAGACATGAAATGGCAGCTTTCCTTGGCTGGTAAAATATGCTAATTAATCTAAAATAGCTCTTATTTGTCAAGTAATATCTTGTACAATTTTAGTTTCAAATAGTACAGGCAAGGAAGTACTTTGTACAGAAAGTATCCTCCCCCATTCCCAGCGTTTCCTTCATCTCTAAGGCTGCAGCTCCTGTCCCGCTGGATTGGGAATGACCGCTAAGTATGAATTTGTTGTGGATGAAATATATTTGATTTGCACGAGGATACAATCCTTCCAATGTAGGCTCAAGAAATTGCCATCCCCGCTTCCTCATTATCCAGCACCACATTCTTCTAGGGTAGAGTGTGGATTTTAATGTGGATGTTTGAAGAGTTTCCACAGGGGTCAAAATTCTCACTGCTTCAAAGACACATGCACCAGCAGAATATTCTCCTTCTAAGTCACAGTAAGCTTTCTCATGGTGTGTTCTGGTTACTGTAACAAACCTCTATAAAGAAATGTTACATTGAACTACTTATTCTATCCACTGAGTGATGCTATGCATCAACAGACAATACGACTGAGTTTGTGTACACTAGTACTGTAACAGAACTAGGAACAAAAACAGGAGCAGGCTTATTGCACGATTATCTCACTTATCAGGGACGATTAAACAGGTCAGAAACCTTTTGAACTGTTTAAGTATGGCAGGACAAGTTGATAAAGCTGTAGAAGAAGCATATGGGATCCTTGGTTTTATAAATAGAGGCATAGAATACAAAAGCAAGGAAGTTATGCTAAACCTTTTTTAATCACTGGTTAGGTCACAGCTGGAGAATTGTGTCCAGTTCTGGGCCCCACCCTTTAGGAAAGATGTCAAGGCCTTGGAGGGGTGCAGAGGAGATTTACCAGATTGATACCAGGGACTTCAGTTATATGAAGAGATGAGAGAAGCTGCGGTTGTTGGGAGATTTAATAGAGGTGCTCAAAATGATGAGGGATTTTGATAGGAGAAACTGTTTCCATTAATGGGTGGGTCGGTAATCAGAGGACACAGATTTAAAATAATTGGCAAAAGAACCAGAGGGGAGATGAGGAGATTTTTTTTTATGTAGCAAGTTGTTATGATCTGGAATGCACTGCCTGAAAGGGTGGTGGAAGCAGATTTGATAGTAACTTTCAAAAGGGTGTTGGATATATACCTGAAAAGGAGAAATTTCCAGGGTTATGGGGAAAGAGCAGGGAGTGGGACTAATTGAATAGCTTTTTCAAATAGGCACAATGGCCTTCTTTTGTGCTGTAAGATTCTATCAATTCTCTAATGTTTTTAGTTAAAGCTAAGGATCTATGCCAATAATTTCCTTGGGGGTTCTCCCAATCAGTCGCTGTAAGTTAGTGTTCCTGAATATTAAAAACTGATTGAGCTAACAAAACCTGTGTAATTTTGCACAGCTTATTGTGGGGGGCGTATGGGGAGAAACCTGGGGAACGTTTTGAAACATATTGGAAGCTTTATTATGATTGTCCTAGGTCGCAGTTTCATATCACACCAATGCAACAGGTATAAGCTGCTTTGATATTGCAGTCTGGGTCTTATGAGAGCAAGTTACATGCATTGTTCTCTGCATTTACTTGTGGATAGTTCAGCTGGTCTTCCTGTGATAGGTTGCACTCCAGGACTTGCCATTTTGTACATATGCAGACTGATGGTAATGTTTTGCCTGTGTCCCTTCTCAAAGTAGTGACATCATGTTACACTAAGTTCTCCCAATAGCACCAGGCTCCAGAGCCAGCAGCAAGATTCAGCCTTCTATCAGAATTAGTGCTTTGTGCAGAATGTATCTTCCTCCATTTCACCCAATCCCTAGCATGCACTGTCAACAAAGGTTGAGAGGGTGAGGATCCAAATGAGGAATATCCAAGCAGAGGGAGGTGATGTGCATTGTTCAATATCTTTCACATAAAGTTTAATTCTACCCAAGGAGTGCCCTAGGAGGTGAGGTGAACGTAAAGGTCTGTATTCAACATGCTTCTACCAAAGAATCACTTGGCAGGTGGGAGGAATGCGACAAACATTCCACAGTCCAGCAAATTAATCAAAATTGTGTAGCATCTGATTTTCATGGAGACTAAATGATTAATGACCTTCAGGAGTGTCCACTAGAAATATAACACTAGAATGTTATGGTTCAGATGATCTCCCAACATTTTGTATGGTGTTCATGGCAAAAAGGCAGTTTCCATAAATGACATGCATGATGACATGCTGCTAGTGCTGGGACATGCATTGTTGGCCCCAGGAAGACCAGCAACAGTTGGGAAGACCCAGTAAAAAAAAAGTCTTTCCTATACAAGTCTTAAATAATCAGCAAGTGATGTTGCTGCCGGCTGTGCAAGACCTGGGCTATGGGAGCTGACAGCTGAGGACAAACGTAAAGTCAGCTAGAGTGTAAATGCGGTCTAAATCTGGAGTTAGGACCAACGCAACATTGGCGCAAAGTGGAGCAGAGTGTCTCACTTTTCTTCGGTGTCAGATCGGATTTTAATTCCAGATTTATACTAGTCGGTGGAGTAGATTTTTGTGCGTCTGATTCCATCCAGCGAGGCGGTAGAGCAAGGCCGCTGCCTGCCCGATAGAATTGGTCCAAGGCCAGACCAAGTTTTATGGTCCGGCCTCATTCCAAACCAATGGCAAGCTGCTCTCGCCTTTTGAGCGACTTGTCGATAGGAGAGGACTGAAAACCCAGTGGCTCCAGCACAGAGTCCGGCCAGTGCGGGAAATTAAGGGGAAGAGAGGCGATCTCATGGGCGGGCTCCGGAGGGTTGGACATCGGGGGGGGTTGAATGCATGAATGCTTCTTCTGACCCTACAAGAATGATTTCAAAAGTGTAATTACCTGTTTTTGAGCAGTCCAAAGTTGTCCCTTTACGGATGACTGGTTGGGTTGCTCACTACAAATATCAATGAGTTGAATGAATGCGGCGCACACTTCACCCATTGGCACCTAAAAATTGCACTGGGGTCCTATTGATATCTTAAGACCCCCGATTCTGCAATCCAATTTTCTTTGCACTACTGCCCCGTTCCCACTCGGCAGTGGAGCGAACATCCGCCTCAGTGAAACCACATTGCATCAACATTAAACTTGTAGTGCAAGTGCTCCCTTGATTGTGTTTTTGGAGTTAATGCTTCCCTCATAGTTCGGCTATTATTCTAATTGATTCAGTCAGTGTCTGGAAAGCTGATTAATGGTATTTAATAAAGCTGATTTTGAGGATATCTAATTTTTAGTAGTTTATGGGGCCTGGGAGTAGTTATGATCGACAAGGAAAAGTTGCCTTATAATGAAGATGAAGGAACACTATATTCTGAGGGAACTAAACAAATGTATAATTCAAGATATGGTACGGATGACATATTTCATGTGAACTTCTTATGTGGACAGTGCAAACCAGACCCCCAGATGTTGCATATAGCCTCTCTTGAAAACATGACTGTAGTTTTGCACAAAATCACAAAGGTCACTGACACATGGGCCCCGATATTAATATGAAGGAGGCTTCCGAGTGGGGGAGTGGAATTGTGTGGAGGAAACCCGGAAATCAGCTCAGCGGGTCAGAATTTGCGATCGCAACTCAACGTCCGCTTCAGTGTCAGCTGTGGCTGTTGGTAGCATGTAGGCCAGGACCACGGCCGTGCAGACTTTGGATGCCAACTTGTCTGCCGCCTTAAACAGGACGACAGATACCTTTTCCGTGGCCTTACAATGTGTTACTGATCTTCACCAATCTGGTCTGCAGCAGAGTGGTAGGAGCGATGTGGCGCTGGCCCAGGAGAGGGATGATGGTGAAAGGGGACATGGAAGTGGGAACTCCACTCAAAGCGCTCCCACTTCTCATCTGTTGCCTCAAAGGTTGAAAAAGTTGTATCCACACAAGCCCTGTCTGTTAAACATTTGCCAGAGGGAACGGAGACACCAGCTGCAATAAGTGAGCTTTAATTCAGATGGGAAAATGAGAAGTTTAAATACCCACCTGAACTGCTGCTTAAACTCGCCTCCGTTTCACGGAGCAGTTTCCCGAGCCCCGGGAAACCTGTGCTGCTCAAGTAAAACTTGGCGCCAAGTTAAAAGCAATTTTAAAAGAGCTCATTAGCATCTCCCAAGGACATTAATTGAACCAATAGTACCTGCCCGCCTCCAATTATTAAATTCCCGACTTCGGCGGGTAGGTTTCTCCTCAGCATCCAAACGCCCTTCCGTTAGTGGGCCGGAGGTGGGAGTGTTGGAGCCTGGTTACCTTCCCGCTCTAAAAATCACACATTTTCACCCACTCCCAACCCACCCGTTCTTGGGGGTTAAAATTCCTCCCATGGAGTCGATTTTAATTTTTGAGGGAATTGTCTTTAAAAACATATTTTAAACTGAAAAGATGCTTTCACAAAGTAAGTAAAACGATGTTCCATAGTAGTAGATGTTGAAGATTTACCCATGTCCTACTTTATGGGATATGCTCGTGAGTCCTGTCCTGAACAGTTAGCTGCCTAAGTGGATGAATTAATTTAGAGGTTCGTTTGTCTTAATATTTCAATCAGTAAATTGACGCAGCATATGGCACTCATCCAATCACATGAGCAACTCCATTGATGCACCTTAACAGCACAACGCTGACTTCAGGAGAAAGAAAGCAGGAAAAGGAATAGGGTTTTGTTTGAATCATGTCAGTGAAACACTCGGGATAAGACAGAAAGAGCAAAAGGATTATTTTCCTGTACTTCTAACTTTGTGCATTTTACATGGTGCTTCTTCCTCTGTGATATGTCTTGCTCTCAGTTAGAAGTGCATAGACAAATGTAATGCTGCTGGGACTGTTTGACAGCAGTATCCGTTCTGAGATGTACAAGCTGAAGGCACATTGTAATGACACAAAATGTGCGGTATAATTGCCCAACAGTAAAACTCTGGAGCATGCTCTTCTGTAACAAGATTGTGGGGATATGGGATGCTGGGAGAAGAGGCACAGTTGGGATACAGAAACTTTGTGATAAACAGATCGCATCCTGCAGGAAGTTTGAATTCTTCATTTTTTTGATTACCAAGTTTTTCTCCTTGAACCTTCGAGTCTTCCTGTGTTGTGGTTCCAAGGGCACCAGTTGCCCTCTGGACCTTGCCTAAGTAGTCATTCTGTGTGCCTTGACCATGAGTATTAGCAGTCTAGTCGACAGGATATACTTGGGTCAGGAATGTTCTTGAACCATGCCAGAATTTATTTGGAAACAACTTCACATAAAACAAATAGAGAACAGATGAAATGCTAACTTTTCTCATTTACACCTCTTTTTACCTCTTATGGTGCACTAATTCCAGGATGAACCTACTGGTGATAAATTCTAGTTCTACTTGTATCCCATCTGTCTCCTCTCCTAAAATGGAGGTGGCATTGCTTCCAAAATACCTGCCGCAAGTTAATGGCAGATTGATCACTTGGATTCAGTGCACTAAAATGCCTGTTCAGGTCCCTTGCCGCCTTTTTCTGATTTTCTCCCCTCTGACGGCAGTGACTCAGGGCGGTGTGACTCAGGCTGGTGTACAGTTGCACGAGAGGCCTAGAAAACCTAAAGTAATTGTGCTCCCAAAATATAATTCTACTAATTAGAAGTATTATTAATGACCCATCCCATTGCCTCTCCTCTCTGACTGGGCTACAGGGTCATGGTTGCTAACAGCCCATCGGTGCCGCGCCCAATTGGCCTTTCTTCTTGTGAGGCTAAACAGTGAGTATTGGCACCATGAGGGTGTCATGGCTGAACCCAATCCTGTCCTCACCTGCTATCTGCACATGCACATCTTCAACTGGGATTGCTCAGGAGGGGAACCTTCACTAAACCTTGCCGCCCCAGCTGGAGACACTCTGGTTGAAATCAGCTGACTCCGCACTAATCAGGAATCAAGACACGGACCAATATGGCACATAATGCATTACCATTAAGTCACTGGGAGAGCTCCTATAGAGTCTGTTCCTAAAGTGCTTGTTCCTATAAAAGAATTCCATCCTTTGTTCTTTTTGGATTGATTAATCTAACCGCTTGATTACCCATGGGAACAATAACTATTGGAATCTGAAAGTCCTGATTGCAATCATTCTTGCTGCTGTAATTTGCAATGCTAGGACCTCCACCCATTTTAAATTATAGGACACCTCAGTGTATTGCAGAATTGGTCATCTGTGTGTTGTTAACTGCCAGGTTAATCAATTCTATTCGCAATGCATGCTGACCACACCGGTAATTGCTAGTCTCAGTAAATGTTTTAACAGTAGGACACTTAGCAGTTGAAGTGAAAAGATAGTTGGAACAAATGCAGTGAAGTTCAGACAGAATTAAATAAATGCCATGTACCAGCCACACCTGTATTAGGTAACGTGGACAGTAGTTTTCACAATGGGAGGTTCCCTGGGGCACACAGGACATTCTGCAGATCAGCTTCAATTACAGTGTCACACTTGAATAGTACTTAGGGCAAATTTTAATTAGAATCTCACTTTTTAATAACATCAACAGAGAAAAATGTTGCTAAAGAAAGGCACATTCTTCTCTGATATACTTGGAAATCTGATAAAGCAGGAATCCATTTTTGTGCTGTTAACTAAAGTTCCTTGTTTAAAATGACAAGAGCATGCTGTCTAAACCAACTAAAATACTTCCTCTTTCAATGTTAACGCGTGTTTGCTAGAGATGGAAAGGCAGCAGCTTTGCAATTGCACCATATCCCAAAAGTACCTCACTCACCCTTTCAGTCCTTGGTCTCACTCGCTGCTCCCGCTCTCTTTTCCTGTCCCAGGTGTGTGACTACCTGCCTCCGGGTGTTTCTGGTTTTCCTGCCTCTTGCACTCTTTCTCCATCACTCTGTCCAGGCCACTGACTGTCTCTAATGTAAAGCTGGATCAGTGCTTTACAGAATGTGTTTCTGGATATCTGTTTATGGGGATTGTGAGAAAGTACGAGCCCATCACACAATGAATGCAGCAGACTGGATTACATTTCTATCACCAAGCCTGGCTGTCACTGTCGCAAACACTGTGGTTATCATCTCTATTATTTTTCTGGATGATGTACTGCCTATTCCGCCACAGAACTGAAACGGCCCTTATCAAATCACACATGATGTTCTATGTGACTATGACCGTGGTAAACTATCCCTCCTCCTCATCCTTCTCGACCTATCTGCAGCCTTTGACACAGTTGACTACACCATCCTCCTTCAATGCCTCTCCTCCGTCGTCCAGCTGGGTGGAATTGCCCTTGCTTGATTCCATTTTTATCAATCAAATCGTAGCCAGGGAATCATCTACAATGGCTTCTCTCTCCACTCCCGCACCTTTACCTCTGGAGTCCCCCAAGGACCTCTTCTTGGCCCCCTTCTATTTCCCATCTATATGCTGCCCCTCGGTGACATCATCCGAAAACACAACATAAGGTTCTACAAGTACACTGATATCATTCAGCTCTATCTCACCACCACCACTCTGGACCCCTCCACTGTCTCTGATTTGCCACACTGCTTGTTCGACATCCAATATTGGATCAGCAGAAATTTCCTGCAACTAAATATTGGGAAGACCGAAGCCATTGTCTTTGGTCCCTGCCACAAACTCGATTCCCTGGTCACTGTTTTCATCCTTGACAACTATCTGAAGCTGAGGCAACCTTGGTGTTGTGTTTAACACCGAGATGAGCTTCCGACCACATATCCGCTCAATCACCAAGACTGCCTACTTCCACCTCTGTAGCATCGCCTGACTCCGACCCTGCCTCAGCTCATCTTCTGCTGAAACCCTCGTCCATGCCTTTGTTACCTCTAGACTTAACTATTCCAACGCACTCCTGGCCGGCCTCCCATCGTCCACCCTACATAAACCTGTGCTCATCCAAAACTCTGCTGCCCATATCTTAACTCACACCAAGTCTCGTTCACCCATCACCCCTGTTCTTGCTGACCTACACTGGCTCTCAGTCCGACAAGGCCTCAATTTTAAAATCCTCATCCTTGTTTTCAAATCCCTCTATGGCCTCGACCCTTCCTTTCTCTGTAACCTCCTCCAGCCCCACAAGCCTTTGAGATCTCCGCGCTCCTCCAATTCTTGCCTCTTGCCCATCCTGGTTTTAATCACTCCATCATTGGCGGCTGTGCTGTTAGCTGCCTAGGCCCTCGGCTCTGGAATACCCTCCCTAAACCTCTCCGCATCTCTACCCCTCTCTCCTCCTTTAAGATGCTCCTTAAAACCTACTTCTTTGACCAAGTTTTTAGCCATCCCTCCTAATATCTCCTTCTTTGCGTCAGTGTCAATGTCTGATTATACTCCTGTGAAGTGCCTTGGGACGTTTTTCTAATTTAAAAGTGCTATATAAATGCAAGTTGTTGTTGTCATTGTCGTTGTTGTCAGATTAAAAGTAGCAGTAATTGTAGTAAAGACAAATCTAAGCCCCAAATCTCAAATAGAAAACAGGCCTATGTGGCGAATTTAAAAAAAAAATTCTACTTTTATAGATAAGATTACTGAATTTTCTTTTAGCAGTGTTTTTTTATGTTATGGTTATAAATGTTATATTTCATGGACGGTGAAGACAGGTAAGTTACCCATTGTGTTATTTCCAGGTTGGACAGGAGTTCAGAGTGCTCAGAATGCTGGGATTTCTCCTTAACACTCACAATTTGTTAACACTGAGTAGGTAATTGACATTTTTTCCACTAATGTCCCAGTAATCAATAAATTGTTTGTTTCCCCTTTTCTAACCACTTTTTATTTTTGGTAAGAGACCAAAGTGTGACATTTAGTGGATGGAGTTGTGGCTGAATTCAGAATTGAACAGCGAAGGACTTTTGTCCTGAAGCTGCAGGGCAAGAACTGGTAACTGTGACACTTTTTTAAAATAATTAGTGCTTCTGGATCGCATAGTAATTGGTGTGTATAATTGTGCTGCCCGAGTTTGTAAATTGTGCATTAAAGTACAGTAAACTAGTGAGAACAGAGATTGTGGAGGGAGTTGGCCATGAATTGAAGTAAGCCACAGCAATATATTTAGTACACTCACTTTAGACTTCTATACCATGTAGATAAGCTTTATTATATATTTTGTATAGTCCAAGTTAAAATAAAGCTTAAAAAGAATACAATATCAGGTCAGCTGTGACTTGTATTACGTGAATCTAGGTAGATGAGGGATTTTGAACATCCAGGGCAAAGGCACTGACAGGAAACACTGACAGGAAGCATCTCCAGCTGCATCTACTCAAGCTCAAAGTTAAGCTTTAGGAATAGCAGGAGACACTCTGTCACATAGTGGAGACACAGGGATTTCTGGAGTACATGTTCCAATAGATGGTCATTCCACAATCAGACAAGAGGTTAAGGATTAGAAGGGGGTGAGCACTCATTGAAGTGGGAGATAAATAGGAAGAAAGTGCAGGGGTCCTCTGACGGCATTGCCATGGCAACTAAGTTTTCAATGCTGAACAGTCATTCCAAGTAGAATGACTTTGTAGCCATGAGCAAGCTTGTGGCAGCATGGAGGAAGGGGTTGCCTGAGGGGGAGGATAATTGAGGGCAGGAACACGGCGAGAGTGTGAAGTTCGGTAGAGGAGAGGAGTAGACAGTTGCCAATGTCAAAGGGGAGGAAATTTTGACTCATCTGGGATTTGATGTGAGACACGGAGTGTTGATCATGGGGTCAAGGGAAGGGGTGGAGAGATAGAGTGGGTCCATTACCATACATATGGAAGGTGACTCAGGCCTATAGATGATGTAATCAAAGGACAGCATGTAGATAAGGAAGAGGAGGGGGCCATGGATGACCAAAAGTTTGGTCAGAAAGGTATGCCTTAAAGAGGACCTTAAAAAAGGATGGAGAGGCGAAGAGGCAGAGGGCTGATCTGAGGGAATTACGGAGTGCCTAGATGGCCGACAATGGTGGAGCAAAGGAAGGGGGAATGCTCAAGAGGCCAGTGAACGGAAGAGAGGAACAGAGAGTTTGGGGTGGGGATTGTAGGGTGGGGGTGGAGGAGGTTAGAGAGATAGAGAGGCGCAAATCCATGAAGGGATTTAAACACAAGAATGAGCATTTTAAATTTGAGGCACTGGGGCATCAGGAGCCAATATAAGCCAGCAAGGACAACAATCGTGGATGAGCAGGACGGTGCAGGATATGATACAGACCACTGAATTTTACGTAGGATGGAGAATTGGTAGCCAGCTAGGAAAGTATTGGAATAATTGAGTCTGAAGCTGGAAAAGGCACAGACGAGGGTGCCATCTGCAGATGGGCTGAAGCAGGGGTGGAGGTGGGCGATGTCACAGAAGTGGAAGTGGAAGTAGGCGGTCTTTCTGATGGAGAGTATATGGGGTTGGAAGCTCAGCTCAGGGTTGAATAGAACGCCAATTTTGCAAATAGGCTGGTTTGGCCTGAGACCATAGTTGGGGAGGAGCTGGAATCCGTGGCGAGGGTACAGAGTTGGTGGCAGGGGATGAAGACAATGGTTTCAGTCTTCTCAATGATTAACTGGAGGAAATTGCAGCTCATCCAAGATATCAGACAAACAGTCTGACAACACAGAGGCAGTGGAGGGGTCGAGAGAGTGGGTGGAGAGGTGGAGCTGGGTGTCGTTCGCGCACATGTGGAAGCTGATCCCATGTCTTCAGATGATATTGCTATCATCAGTGTTTTACATTAACTCTAATCCAAATATTAATCTCTACTGGACAGCAGAGCTGAAGGAAGCGTTCTGAAACTGATAAGAGATTCAGTCTGGACAGTGAGCAGCATTGAGAGGGATTGAAGTGTCCTTTGTTTCAGTGCTAGCAAAGCTTCCAGCTCCAGGAAATCATAAATAAGTATGCACTCATGTTAATTGTGATGTGTGACAAAATCTTTGTCAGCTCTACCCTAATCAGTGGAAATATAACTAAAGTGCTGGCATCCATTCCGTCTCTGTCTCTGAAAGATGACAAATGAGAATTAGTGGAGGTTTACTGGATTGTGGAGACTAATATACAGAACACAACTGCTGCAGGGTCAGCCCTGCTGTAACTTAGCAGCACAATAAGAAGTTGCTGCTTGTACTGGTCTCGCTAGATGTACTCCTATCCAGTTATCCAGTCAGCTAAACACTCATTCAAATAACTCGAGAAACAGGGTGCGGTTTTGAAGCTTTACTTGAATAAAATTGTGAAACTGTAAACAAAGACAAAGTATGTTTTGTACACAGAGTTGAGTACTATACATTAGATGTTACATAAGATACAAACATGTTTATGAAAACAGAATAGACTAACTGTATAAGTAAATAGCACTGAAGCTAAACCTCGGTAGCTAACAGCTAATAAACTTATGGACAAAGTATTGTCAAAATACTATACCGACAAGGTTGTTATCATGTTACTAAACAAGGATACTCACAGACATTGCGCCTTGCTTAGCGTATAAGGAAGGATGGAGGAGGATTGAGAATGGCTGCCTCATGTGGGCTTTGTTCACAACTCAGCAAAACACTCCCTGGAATACTACTTCCGGGGCAGACAGGAAGGAGGTCAAATAACACACTGCTATACACAGCGGCTGGACCTGGGTGAGAGCAGTGAACGAGGCGGAGGATAAAAGGAGCAGCGAGGCCCGACCACAGTGGCTGGACCTGGGTGAGAGCAGTGAGTGAGGTGGAGGATAAAAGGAGCAGTGAGGCATACCAATTCAGCAGCGGGGGAGAGAGGTAAAAAGTAATTGAAGTGTGACGTCACCAGGAAGCAGGTAAATGATTGGTTGGTGAGTATTTCTCTCTTTTTAAACCTTAACTCTGTGGTTTATAGTTTCTAAAGTCTCTGTGGTGTAGCGAGGACTGTTTATAAACCAGGGCCCTTAAATATATCATTTAGCTGTAAGGTAACTTCAATTTCTGCGGTTTATATTTTCTAGGGTCTCTGTGGTGTAGCGGGGAGTTCTGCCATACAAGCGCCCTAGAGTATATCTTTAATTAATTTAAATTAATTCAATACCACCAATTAAAGGGTAAGTCATGTCAGGACAGCCCAGCTCCGTGTTATGCTCCACCTGCGTTATGTGGGAATTCAGGGACACTGCCGGTGTCCCTGACGACCATGTGTGCCAGAAATGTATCCAGCTGCAGCTTCTAGCAGACCGCATTGAGGCGCTGGAGCTGCGGATGGATGAGTTTTGGAGCATTCGCGATGCTGAGAGAGTCGTGGATAACACGTTTAGTGAGTTGATCACACCACAGGTAAGGGCTGCACAGGCAGAAGGGAAATGGGTGACCATCAGGCGGAGCAGTAGAAGCAGGCAGGTAGTGCAGGGGACCCCTGTGGCCATCCCCCTCTCAAACAGGTATACCGATTTGGATACTGTTGAGGGGGATGACTTACCAGGGGAAGGCAGCAGCAGCCAACTTCCTGGTACCGGGGATGCTTCTGCTGCTCAGGAAGGGAGGAAAAAGAGTGGGAGAGCAATAGTGGTAGGGGATTCTATCGTAAGGGGAACAGATAGGCGTTTCTGTGGCCGTAGACGTGACTCCAGGATGGTTTGTTGCCTCCCTGGTGCCATGGTCAAGGATGTCACTGAACGGCTGCAGGGCATTCTAAAGGGGGAGGGTGAACAGTCAGAGGTCGTGGTTCACATTGGGACCAACGACATGGGTAGGAAGAGGGATGAGGTTCTGCAGCAAGAATTTAGCGAGCTAGGTAGCAGATTAAAGAGCAGGACCTCAAAGGTTGTAATCTCTGGATTACTCCCGGTACCACGTGCTAGTGAGTATAGAAATAGGAGGATAGAGCAGATGAATGCGTGGCTAAAGAGTTGGTGCAGGAGGGAGGGCTTTAGTTTCCTGGATCACTGGGTCTGCTTCTGGGGAAGGTGGGACTTGTACAAGTCGGACGGGTTGCACCTGAACCAGAACGGGACAAATATCCTTGCGGGGAGGTTTGCTAGCACTGTTGGGGGTGTTTAAACTAACTTGGCAGGGGGATGGGATACAGAGTGGAGCTATAATAGGGGGTAATGTACAGCCAAATGTAGAGGAAAAAACAAGTCAGCTTGGAAGGCAGAGCAAATATGTAACGGCACAAGGGAGTAGGGCAAGGCTGGATGGCATTTATTTTAATGCAAGGAGTCTTGCGAATAAGGTGGATGAACTGAAGGTGTTGATGAACACATGGGAGTATGATATTGTTGCTATCACGGAGACATGGTTGAGGGAGGGGCAAGACTGGCAGCTCAATATTCCAGGGTATAGAATCTTCAGGCGAGACAGGGGGGGGGGTGGTAAAAGAGGAGGAGGTGTTGCAATATTAATTAAGGAGTCAATTACTGCTGTAAGGAGGGATGATATATTAACAGGTTCCTCTAATGAGGCCATATGGGTAGAACTTAAAAACAAAAAGGGAGCTAGCACTTTGCTGGGAGTGTACTATAGGCCCCCAAACAGCCAGGGGGAGATAGAGGAACAGATATGTAGGCAAATCTCAGAGAAATGTGCAAATAATAGGGTAATAATAGTGGGGGATTTCAACTTCCCCAACATTAACTGGGATAGTCAGAGTGTGAAAGGCTTAGAGGGTGGAGAATTCTTAAAGTGCATCCAGGAGAGCTTTTTGAGCCAGCATGTAGAAAGTCCTACAAGAGAGGGGGCGGTACTGGACCTAATTCTAGGGAATGTGGCCGGGCAAGTGGTAGAAGTGTTAGTAGGTGAGCACTTTGGTGACAGTGACCATAATTCGGTGAGATTTAAGGTAGTCATGGAAAAGGACAGAGATGGACCGGAAATAAAGGTTCTAAATTGGGGGAAGGCCGATTTTAATATGATATAAGGCAGGATCTGGCCAAAGTGGACTGGGATCAGCTACTTGTAGGAAAATCCACATCGGAGCAATGGGAGTCTTTCAGAAAGGAAACTGAGTGTGTACAATGGCAACATGTTCCCGTAAAGGTCAAGGGTGGGACCAACAAGCCCAGGGAACCTTGGATGTCAAGGGATATACGATAATGGATTAGGAAAAAAAGGGGGGCTTTTGGCGGATACAAAGGACTAAGGACAGAGGAAGCCCTAGAGGAGTATAAAAAGTGCAGGGGGATACTTAAAAAAGAAATTAGGAGAGCGAGGAGGGGCCATGAAATAACACTGGCGAGCAAAATAAAGGAAAATCCTAAGGTGTTTTATAAGTATATTAAGGGCAAGAGGATAACTAGGGAAAGAGTAGGGCTCATTAGGGACCAAAGTGGCAATCTGTGTGTGGAGCCAGAATATGTAGGTGGGGTTTTAAATGAATTTTTTGCATCTGTGTTCACTATGGAGAAGGATGATGTAGACATAGAAATCAGGCAGGGGGACTGATATACTTGAACATATTAACATCGAGAGGGAGGAGGTACTAGCGGTTTTAGCAGGCTTAAAAGTGGATAAATCCCCAGGCCCGGACGAGATGTATCCCAGGCTGCTGTGTGAGGCAAAGGAGGAGATTGCAGGGGCTCTGACACGAATTTTCAGAACCTCTCTGGCCACAGGTGATGTGCCAGAGGACTGGAGAACAGCTAACGTAATACCATTATTCAAGAAGGGTATTACAGGCCAGTGAGCCTAACATCAGTGGTAGGGAAATTATTGGAAAAAATTCTGAGGGACAGAATTAGTCTCCACTTGGAGAGGCAAGGATTAATCAGGGATAGTCAGCATGGCTTTGTCAAGGAAGATCATGTCTGACCAATTTGATTGAATTTTTTCGAGAGGGTGACTAGGTGTGTGGATGAGGGTAGTGCAGTGGATGTGGTATACATGGATTTCAGTAAGGCTTTCGATAAAGTCCCGCATAGAACACTGATCAAGAAGGTAAGAGCCCATGGGATCCAGGGTGCCTTGGCACATTGGATCCAAAACTGGCTTAGTGGCAGAAAGTGATGGTCGAAGGTTGTTTTTGTGACTGGAAGCCTGTGTCCAGTGGGGTACCGCAGGGATCGGTGCTGGGTCCCTTGCTATTTGTGGTCTACATAAATGATTTGGATGTGAATGTAAAAGGTATGATCAGTAAGTTCGCAGATGACACAAAAATTGGTGGGGTGGTAAATAGCGAGGAGGGTAGCCTCAGTCTGCAGGACAATATAGATGGGTTGGTCAGATGGGCGGAACAGTGGCAAATGGAATTTAACCCTGAAAAGTGTGAGGTGATGCATTTTGGAGGGACTAACAAGGCAAGGGAATACATAATGAATGGTAAGACCCTAGGAAAGACAGAGGATCAGAGGGACCTTGGTGTGCATGTACATAGATCCCTGAAGGCAGCAGAACAGGTGGATAAGGTGGTTAAAAAGGCATATGGGATACTTATATTCTATGCCTCGGCTAATGAAGGCAAGAGCAGGGAGGTTATGATGGAGCTGTACAAAACGCTGGTTACGCCACAGCTGGAATACTGTGTGCAGTTCTGGTCGCCACACTATAGGAAGGATGTGATTGCTTTGGAGAGGGTGCAGAGGAGATTCACCAGGATGTTACTTGGGCTGGAGCGCTTCAGCTACGAAGAAAGACTGGACAGGCTGGGGTTGTTTTCCTTGGAGCAGAGAAGGCTGAGGGGGGACCTGGTGAGGTGTACAAAATTATATGGGGCATAGAAGATAGGGTAGATAGAAAGGAACTTTTTCCCTTAGTAGAGGGGTCAATAACAAGGGGGCATAGATTCAAGGTAAGGGGCAGGAGGTTTAGAGGGGATTTGAGGAAGAACTTTTTCACCCAGAGGGTGGTTGGAATCTGGAACTCACTGCCTGAAAGGGTGGTAGAGGCAGGAACCCTCACAACATTCAAGAAGCATTTGGATGAGCACTTGAAGTGCCATAGCATACAAGGCTACGGACCAAATGCTGGAAAAATGGGATTAGATTAGACAGGGCTTAATGGCCGGCGCGGACTCGATGGGGCAAAGGGCCTCTTTCTGTGCTGTATAACTCTATGACTTTATGACTCTATATAACTACCACTAGAGGGTACTATCTGCATGTAATAAGTCCAGAACACTCCCCGTCCGAGGTCATTAACGACCCCACATAATCCTAACTCTACTTGTCACTGGAGTCCTCTGGCGACAAAAGGAGGACCACCTCAGAGACAGGCCGAGAGAAGACCTTGGCTGTTCCTTCTTTGACGACTCTCAAGTCCACCTTTCTCACTCTCCCGTCCTGGCTGGGGTGCCAACTTGGCCTTTCCAAAGACGAAGCCGACTTTGATTTGTCCATCTTGAGTGGTGACCTTCAGATAAGCCACATCTGCAATGGCCTTAGCGGATGCGTCTGCAAAGACACAAAGCTCCTTGAATTGGATATTTGAGGGAGAGAAGGATGTATAGAAGCGAGGTGTGATAAAAATAATAACTTCCGGGAAGTTATGTCATCACTTCCTGTGAACTGTGAACTATGAACTGTGTACATACCTCACTTCCTGTCATATGTCACTTCCTGTTGGACTGGTATAAATACTGGTCTGTTCAGTATTGTAAGAGGCTTCTACCAGAGGCATGGTAAAGACCTCTCTTGTATATAGTGTGTTTATAAGTTACTTAAAGCTTACTTTAAAGTTACTTGATGGTAAGTCTCCTTTTTCTTACATCAATTTAAGTAACTTAGTATTTACACTGACAAATACTAGACCTTCAGACAAACTCGGAAGTTAAGGATCCAGGGAACCACCCATCATGGAGAAAATCCTTAGACCTATTCGTCTGGACTTGGACCCGAATACACCAGCAGCTGGCAGGGTATGGAAGCATTGGTATCGTACTTTTGAGAATTTTCTGGATGAATGTAAAGCGGATGCTCCTGCTAAATTGAAGATACTTGTCAATTATGTGACCCCAAAAGTGTTCGAATATGTTGATGAATGGGATAATTACGAAGAGGTGATTCGGGCACTTAAGAAACTGTATGCGAAGACCCCAAATGAGGTCTATGCTAGACATCTACTGGCCACAGCCCGACAAGGGCCAGGGGAATCAATTGACGAATTCCTGCAAGAACTTCGCAGGCTCAGCGTAGATTGTAACTTTCAGGCAGCCTCAGCTGAGCTGTACCGCCAAGAAATGATTCGGGATGCTTTCATCTGCGGGATTGCCTCTCCATTTATACGCCAGCGTCTACTAGAAAGTAAAACACTTGAGCTACAAAAAGCTTTTGACCTAGCTTGTTCACTGGATTTGGCAAAGAGAAATGCAGACCTCTATCAGCTGCCCAGATCTCGATCTGCTGCTGTAGCTGCAACCAGACAATTCAAGCGGTCTCAGGTGAACCCTATCATGGGGGAATCTAATTCTGATGAAGAGGAGGACGACCCCACTTTAGCAGCCTCTTGGCAATCTAGGAAGGAATGCTTCTTTTGTGGAGATGCTTTTCACCCTAGGAAAACCTGCCCTGCTCGCAATGCAATCTGCAGTTATTGCGGGAAAAAAGGACACTTTGCTAAAGTTTGCCTATCAAGGGCCTCTACGAGGGCCAATCCAGCTAAGGCCTACCGAACTGCCCCAATTAGGGCCTATCAAGATGCTCCAGCTAGGGCCTATCAAGATGCTCCAGCTAGGACCTATCAAGCTTCCTCTCGAGCTCTCTCCCGAAGAAGCACACCGAGAGTTTTAGCCACTCTCTGTGCAACGACACCAATTACAGCTGCTTGCCCACAGAACCTGTCTCATGCAGCCACAAAAATTTCAATTAAAGGGCATACCTTAGATGCCTTAATTGACTCAGGAAGTACTGATAGTTTCATTAAGGAACAGATTGTTGCGAAATTGAAACTACATGTCTTCCCATCGGACCAGGCAATTGCGATGGCCCAGTCATCACTTAATACCAGAATCTCCGGCTTTTGTGTTGTTGATATGACACTTCATGGTCGTATGTATCCCTCCACCCGACTTTCGGTGCTCAAGGACTTATGTAGTGATCTCCTCTTAGGGCTGGACTTCCAAAAACAGCATAAGAAACTCACCATTGAGTTTGGTGGATCCAAACCCGGACTTACTATTTCTAATATACCGTCTAAATTACCATTTTGTGCATTATCAGCAGCTTCACTTGATGAACCCTCATTATTTGCCAGTATTCCGCCTCAATGCCAACCGATAATAACGAAATCGCGGCGCTTTAATCAGGAAGACCAATCTTTTATTGCGGCTGAAATCTCTCGACTTCTAGCAGAGGATATCATTGAACCATGTTCGTCGCCCTGGCGGGCTCAAGTCGTCATTGTCAAGAACCCTCTAAAACCTCACAAACAGCGACTATGCATCGATTATTCGCAAACCATCAATCAATATACCGACTTGGACGCCTACCCATTGCCACGCATTGATGATATGGTTAATAAACTGGCCGAATACAAAGTGTTCTCAACTTACGATTTAAAAAGTGCCTATCATCAGTTACCCTTGAAGGTCTCAGATAAGCAGTACACAGCCTTTGAGGCTAATGGACGGCTGTACCAATTTCGTCGCCTCCCATTCAGGGTTACTAATGGAGTGGCTGTCTTTCAACGGGCAATGGATGGCCTGGTTAAGCAGGAAAACCTAAGGGACACTTTTCCCTATCTTGATAACATTATCATTGCAGGTCACGATCAACAGGAACACGACTCCAACCTCCAAAAATTTCGGGATGCCCTCCATCGC
The DNA here is from genome assembly GCF_052327205.1 of Somniosus microcephalus. NCBI lineage: Eukaryota > Metazoa > Chordata > Chondrichthyes > Squaliformes > Somniosidae > Somniosus > Somniosus microcephalus. Next base: position 243,296,976 of record NC_140992.1, read on the forward strand.
CGTAATTTGACCTTGAATGAATCCAAATCTGTTGAGTCGCAACCGACCATCAACATCCTTGGCTACTGTGTAGGCAATGGTATCATTAAGCCAGACCCAGAAAGACTTCGCCCGCTCCAAGAGCTCCCGTCACCTAAGAATCCGGCTTCTTTACGTTGGGCTCTCGGTCTGTTTGCATACTACGCTAAATGGATTCCTCACTTTTCGGACAAAATCCAACCCTTGCTGCATGCTAGATCATTTCCACTGGGAACAGCGGCTGTTGCAGCCTTTAACCTTCTCAAAAAAAGTTGGAGAAAGCGGCTCTTCACTCCATTGATGAGAATCTCCCTTTCGTGGTTGAATGTGATGCCTCGGAGGTGGCGATCTCGGCTACTCTGAATCAGGAAGGTCGTCCTGTAGCATTTATGTCCAGGACCTTACAAGGTGCCGAGCTACATTATCCTCCGGTTGAGAAAGAAGCCACAGCCATCATAGAGGCAGTACGGAAGTGGAACCATTTTCTAGCTCACCAGCACTTTACATTGATCACGGACCAACGATCAGTCGCCTTCATGCTCGATAATCGAAAACGAACCAAAATTAAGAATAATAAAATACAACTTTGGAGGATGGAACTGGCCTCTTTTGGTTATACCATTCTCTATCGGCCTGGCAAGGAGAATGTGGCCCCGGACACCCTCACACGGGCATTCTGCTCCACTATGTCATCCTCCACTCTCATGGATGTCCACAATGGTTTGTGTCATCCTGGCGTTACGCGCATGCTACATTTCGTACGATCACGGAATCTCCCTTTTTCCACTGGAGATGTAAAGAAAATATGCTCAGAATGCCGGCTTATATTCACTCAGATCGGGGTCCATCCTTTATGTCAAGGGAACTCAAGGACTACCTCTCAGAACGGGGAATTGCTACAAGCAAAACAACACCATACCATCCCATCGGAAATGGGCAGGTAGAGAGGTATAACGGTATCATCTGGAATTCCGTACGTCTCGCTTTAAGATCTCGGGGCCTACCAGACCAGCAATGGGAAACAGTGCTTCCGGATGCATTGCACTCTATACGGTCCCTGCTTTCTACAGCCACAAATACTACACCTCATGAGCGGTTCTTTGGATTCCAGCATCGCTCATCTCATGGGACATCACTCCCGTCATGGCTAACTACTCCTGGACCTGTATTACTCCGAAGATACGTTCGGACGTCTAAAAATGACCCTCTTGTAGACGAGGTCGAACTAACCGATGCCAACCCCACCTATGCAAACATACGATATTCCGACGGCTGAGAATCTACCGTATCATTACGGGATCTGGCTCCCTGCCCACCAGGACCTAGTGGGACATCGGGTGATGGCATTTCACCAGGAAACTCTTGGGACCTATCGGGTACCCCTCTCCAGGATCCTGATCGGACACCAACTAGCTTGGTGCCGGTAGAACCCCGTGCTCAAGGTTGCGACCCTCCCAGTACCGCGCATGAAAGTACTGATCCGCCACAGACCAGCTCTGCACCTCCCTCTGAACAGAGGCAGTCCGACTTTGAACCTATTGGGGCTCGTACTCGAAGCCATGATCTCCCCGACCCTTCACCGGGCAATCCAGGCCACACAGACTCTGACCAATGGCCAACCGCATGTAAGCGGACCAGCGACCCTCTACGACGGGAATCCAAACGGGTGCAACTCTTCCTTGTTCGGCGGCTGCGGACCAAAAGGTAGACCACAGCCTCCTAATCCTGCAGGAGGGAAGAATGTGATAAAAATAATAACTTCCGGGAAGTTATGTCATCACTTCCTGTGAACTATGAACTGTGTACATACCTCACTTCCTGTCATATGTCACTTCCTGTTGGACTGGTATAAATACTGGTCTGTTCAGTATTGTAAGAGGCTTCTACCAGAGGCATGGTAAAGACCTCTCTTGTATATAGTGTGTTTATAAGTTACTTAAAGCTTACTTTAAAGTTACTTGATGGTAAGTCTCCTTTTTCTTACATCACGAGGTATTTGGATCTCCTGTAAGTCTTGAAGTGAGTCTCTCCATCTGTTCCACTCTGCTTCCATCTCTTCAGGGAGGGGTGAATCCCACTCTTCAGCGCGTGTGGAGAGTTCCCTGAGGAGCAGCCTGCCTTGTATGGTGACAGGGGCTAAGAAGCCGAGAGGGTCGTATAGGCTGTTGACTGTAGAGAGCACTCCTCTACGTGTGAAGGGTTTCTTGTCATCTAAGACTTGGAACGTGAACGTGTCTGTTGCTATGTTCCAAGACACTCCTAGGCTACGCTGTAAGGGGAGGTCATCAGTGAAGAGGTCAAGATCCTTGACATCCTTAGCACGATCTTCAGGGGGGAATGCCTCCATCACTGCTGGTCTGTTAGAGGCTATCTTGTGTAGCCTGAGGTTGGATAGTGCAAGTAGTTCCTGAGCTCGTCCAAGGGTACTGATGGCCTCTGCTTCGGTCGAGAATGACTTCAGTGCATCGTCGACGTAGAACTCTCGTTCGATGAACCCTCTCACATCACTGCCAAAGTCATCATCTTCTTCCTTGGCAGCCCTCCTTAGTCCGTATATGGCGACAGCAGGGGATGGGCTATTGCCGAAGACATGGACACGCATTCTGTAGTCCACAATGTCTCTGCTGGGGTCGTTGTTGCGATACCACAGGAAGCGGAGGAAGTCTCTGTGGTCTTCTCTCACCACAAAGCAGTGCAACATGTGCTGGATATCGGCAGTGATGGCGACGGGCTCTTTCCTGAATCTCATGAGTACCCCCAAGAGGCTGTTGTTGAGATCGGGCCCTGTGAGGAGTACATCGATGAGGGAGACTCCCTGATATGGTGCATTGGAGTCAAACACCACGCGGATCTGTTCCGGCTTTTTGGGGTGATACCTCGCCTCCTTTGGAGTCTACCAACATTCTTGGCCTTCCTGGAGTGGAGGAGCTAGCTCTGCATCATTGTTGACGAGCATTTTCTTGACAAACTCTAGGAAGTGTGCTTTCATTTTTGGCTTCTTCTCTAGTGTGCGACGGAGTGAGTTAAGACGATTATAGGCATACTCCCTGTTGTTCGGCAGCCGTCGTCTGGGGTTCTGGAAGGGTAAGGGTGCAACCCAGCTGTTAGAGCTGTCACGAGAGACCTCATTGTCCATAATCTGGAGGAATCTCATGTCGTCGATCGATGGAGCAAGTTTGTGGTCATTGGCGGTGCGACAGAAGACTGACTGACCCGGGTTCTCTCCAGTGAGCATCATCTGTGTGCTGTCTGTGGAGATCAGCGCTGGGGGGGGGTTCTGAGGCGGGGCCGTATGACTGAACTTCTCTGTCACTCGGATCTGACTACTGCATGGGGTAAGGTAGCTTGGACGACCATTCTCCAAGATGGAAGTCTTGAGTGTGCTCACCTGAGATGGCTTGTGAGCACCCGAGGCACACGTCTCCAACAACGACCCAGCCGAGATCTAGCCTTTGGGCGAAAGAGGCGTCATGTGGACCATTGATCTGTTTCCTTATCTTATGTACCCTCAGGATGTCCCTGCCCAACAACAGGAGTATGTCTGGATCAAGAGGTGGGATCTCGTCTGCAATGCGTCTCAGATGACTGTGGTGATGAGCTGCATTCGGAGTGGGAATCTCAGAACGGTTGTCGGGGACTTGATTACATTCGATCAGTGTAGGAAGGGGGAGACTAATCTTCCCGTCGGCTGACTCAACAACATAACCACAGGCCCTCCTGCCGGCTGTCTCTGAAAGTCCAGCACACGTCTTCAGCGTGTAAGGCAACGGACTTCCTTTGACCTTGAAGATGTCAAGAACTCGGATCTTGCTAGAGAATGGTTGCTTTGTTCGTCTAGTATGGCATACATCTTTTCAGATTCCTGGCGACGTCCTACAGGGTACACATTAACGAGGCATATCTTGCAGCATGCTCTTGCGCTCACTCCTTCTCCACACACCTCGGTGCACTAGGATGTAATCTGCAGATAGGCGGCTCCCTCTCTCTCCCCGCCGTGCTCGGAGGCGGGAGGAGACAACTCTGACTTCCAAGGAGCTGGGCCTGGGTGGAGTGCTGAAATGTGCCGATCACTTTCACATTCTGTGCACTTTGCATCTACCTTGCAGTTCTTGGCGAGATGGTTCATGGAGGAGCAGCACTTGAAACATATAGAGTTCTCTTTGAGGTACTGTTTGCGGTCTTCCAGGGACTTCTCTCTGAAGCCTCTGCACTTCTTTAATGGATGGGGCATGTTGTGGATGGGACATTGTTTGCTCATATCCTCGGATTTCTTCTGATCCCTTGCGTTCTTGGTTGAAGACACTTGCGTTTTGTGGACAGATATTGGTGTCTTTCCATGTCTGTCAAACTTGTCTCTTCTGGCAAGTGCTGTGTGGGAGGAGAAGAAGTTGAAGCTGGGGTCTGTCCTGGCTTTGGCTTCTCTACGGATGAAGTTGGCAAACACAGAGAATGGAGGGAAGGTAACGTTGTGCTCTAGCTTGAACCTTGACCCGAATGATGTCCACTTCTCCTGCAGATTGAATGGAAGCTTCTCAACGATGGGTCTTACCCCTCTGGAAGTGTCTAAGTACGATAGGCTAGGTAGGTAGCCGTCCTGCTTTGCAGCTTCGAGTTCCAACAGCAGATCGCCAAGGTCGCGGAGCTTCTGGGGTTCCTTATTGGTCAACTTCGGAAAGTTCTCCAACCTGGCAAAGAGAGCCCTTTCAATGGCTTCAGGCGGGCCATAGCTTTCTTCCAGCCTCGCCCAAGCCATCATCAACCCAGCTGGCGGATGTCTCACATTGACTGCTTTTATCCTGCGTGCCTGTTCGGCGGACTCTGGGCCGAGCCATTTGATAAGGAGGTCGAGCTCTTCTCTTGCCGACAGGTCTAGGCCCGATATGGCACCGTGGAAGGAGGACTTCCAGGCCCAATAGTTCTCTGGTTTATCATCAAACGTGGTTAACGCTGTAATCAATAGCTGGCTGCGTGCAAGGTATTTGACAAGGTCGTAGGTGGTGGGGCCTATGCCATGGTCGCCTTGAGTAGCGGCTCTGCTGGGGGTCTCAAGGAAACGCGAGGGGGTTTGCTGCTGACTTTCTCTCTTCAGCGCTCCATTCCTCTGCTCGGTGTCCTCTGTTTTGTGGGGGAGGATTCTGTAACTTGGGGCACGCAGTCCATTTTGAACTTGGTTGGTGACATGGGGCATGTTATATGGTGTGCTTGAGTCTGTAGAGATGTGTGGGTCTTCATCTCTCTCTCTCGTAAACTGTGTGTCAGCTTGGTTGCTCACATAGTCTGTGGTGCACTGTAGTCGACTCTGATGCGGAACAGGAATTGAAACTTTGTTCGCTGACTCAGGATCAGCTTCCATTAAAACTGCCTCCAATATTTGTGCCTCAGCTAATGCAATATCTTTCTCTTTTTCTTCCTGCAGGGCATCTAATGTGGCTTGGAGACGGGCCTGTTCAACTTTTATTTCCATTTCTTTCTTGGCATACGCTGCTTCTGCCTTGGCCCGTGCTCTGGCGATGGCCATACTAGCCCTAGAACCAGCTGATGACCGTGAACCAGCTGATGACCTAGAACCGGCTGATGATTTGTAGTAACGAGAGCTTATAGACAGATTGTTACATTCTTCAGTTTCATCTAACTGTTTAAAGTCTTCTACTTGCTGAGTAGCATTTTCGGTATTACCTTCTGCCATGATGATGTGAGGTAAGTGTGGTGTACAAGGTGAAGACTTAAGCTGGTTATGTCGTGATGGCTTACTCTGTGCCTAGATGACAGCCACTTAACTCTCGAGTCCTTGCTGCTCCACGTGGAGGGTCCCCTCTCTTCACAGCTAGCCGTATTGCTGTCTTTTCACTGTACTGGTCTCGCTAGATGTACTCCTATCCAGTTATCCAGTCAGCTAAACACTCATTCAAATAACTCCTCAAGAAACAGGGTGCGGTTTTGAAGCTTTACTTGAATAAAATTGTGAAACTGTAAACAAAGACAAAGTATGTTTTATACACAGAGCTGAGTACTATACATTAGATGTTACATAAGATACAAACATGTTTATGAAAACAGAATAGACTAACTGTATAAGTAAATAGCACTGAAGCTAAACCTCGGTAGCCAACAGCTAATAAACTTCTTATGGACAAAGTATTGTCAAAATACTATACCGACAAGGTTGTTATCATGTTACTAAACAAGGATACTCAGACATTGCGTCTTGCCTAGCATATAAGGAATGATGGAGGAGGATTGAGAATGGCTGCCTCATGTGGGCTTTGTTCACAACTCAGCAAAACACACCCTGGAATACTACTTCCGGGGTAGACAGGAAGAAGGTCAAATAACACACTGCTATACAATAACTACCACTAGAGGGTGCTATCTGCATGTAATAAGTCCAGAACATTGTTAGTCCTCATGTCTTAATGTCATTTTAAATAGGGGATCAGTCATAGTGGCAACTTAAAGGGAATTGTCTTCATGAAAAAAAATGGCACACGATCATGCAGCAGGATTTCTGGCCTTGGTGGAATACATTTTGAAAATGCTACCATTGAGCTAAACTTAGCTCTCTGGACACGGCTGGGAGATGCAGATCAAGATGCACGTAACTTATCTGAAGCAGCATGCTGGAGACACTGAGATAGTTTAACCTTCTGGTGATCACTGACATTCATTTTGACTAAAAGCTGACACTGGAGTCAGGCTGACAGAAGAAAAGATGAGAGATTGCAGAGAAAGGAGGCTCTGCCCTGGGCTGAGATATTCTCTTTAATTCAAGTAAGGTGATCTACTGATGGAAGTGTACCAGGTTCATTATTTTGTATTATTGCACAAAGACAAGTGGTATTGATTGACACAAGTGAATCCAATTATAACCCTATTACAGTGAAATAAAGCAGTTTGATGGCTCATATCAAGCCATGTCTTGTCGAGTGTTTAGTTGGTCTATCTTTTGAGAGATTGAAGAAGTTCAGATGTGGATGACCTGAATATCCAGTTCAGTGCACAGCGGGTTAGAGGTCGCTCTTCTTGTACGAGTCTGGAGAACGACTGTTGGCAGGCTATTCATCTGCAGGTGCATCTCAATCAAGCCCAATCCTGTGCTCATCCAAAATTCACACCAACACTTTCAGCAGAGGTCACTGTAGAGCTATCAGGAGTGAGAACCCTGGTTGGCATTTTGGCCCTCCTTGGCACAGTGGTGTTGAGCCCAATTGTAGTATCGCTATTGAGATCAAATAACAGCACTGACCAGAGATTGAACCTGGAAACTTCCTGATATATGTGGCTCAGAGCTAAATTTGGACCTCCATTTACCCATCATGCCATTGAGAGAGCTATGTTAATATTTATTTATTTTTTTGGTTGACTTCCACCTTAGTTCACTTATGGCTCTGCAACCACTTTCAAATGCAACAGGAATCATTGAACTGCCACCACATGATGAAACTGCCAACATTCATCACACAGAAAACAGCAGCAGCGCAGAGTTTGCCAACTGACCTTGGCTCTGGACATGTTTTGGTTGGTGGCCAAATCTTTATTCTTGAATTGACAATGGACTTACTGCAAATTTTTTATTTGGATATTTTGCGTATTTTCAGTTAAATGCGATCAGTCACGTCCTGCTAGTTAAAGGGTTTGGTTGTGTCAAATTCTTTGATGTTTAATTGCAGCATATTTTATAACTGATACTGTCTACAATTGGAGGAGATATTTGATTTCAATTAAACTCTTAGCCAGGCTAACATTCAGTCTAAACACAACACTGTGACTGGACTTACCGCAATTGCTCAGCGGGTAAAAATGGTGTTAAAGGCACTACAATTGATCCAAGCATCCCCAGGCCAGGCACAGAAAAAAAATAGGGAGCCCCTCCCAACTGCTATTCATTCACTTTGGCTTAAATGTCTTAACATCAAAGTCAAGCCGAACTCTGATGCACCTTACAGCTGAATCGATGGTTGATGTCATTTAAGCTTAGGCACAAGGACTGGCCCTGTGTTGCTGTCACCCTGAATGAGTTTCAGAAGAGACGATGGAGATTGGCAAGAAAACAAGGAAATGTTACTTTTTTAAAAACACGCTGACAGTACCCGACTATGTCGAGCATTGTTTTCTTTATATCTGCAGCTTCAATGTTGACAAGCCAGTGCCTCGCTGTACCTTCAGTCAACCACAAGTCATAGACTTATATTTAGGGCATTTTAAGTTGGTCAGTTTTTGCTAGTATTATAGATTGATGTGTGTAAGTATAGAGCGGGGTGAGTGAGGAATTGTCATGGCAATGTATTGTCAAAGATTATTTTCTGCTGGAATTTCATTGGGTAGAATTTATTTTCGGTAGAATGTGATGAAGGAGAGGGAGCTAGAAGTGTCACCCCCTTTGTTACTCCAAAGTACCCTCCTCAAAGGGCAGCAGTGCAGCATGCTATATGACTCAAAGAAAGACTTTGCATTTACATAGTACCACCCTATTATAACGGCTATTTTCATCTCTACCAGGCTGTTCGCGCTTAAAAACGGTGCAGTTGTTAAGACTAAAATAGCGCGTAACGGAAATGTCGATTTATCACCGAGTCTCCATCCATTCCAGTTTTTGGAAGGATCTCAATCCAGATGGCTAGAGTCCCTGCAGGAGCCGCCTGAATGTATGCTAATTAGGTTCAAATGGCACAGTTAGGACCTTAGGTCCCCAATACCATTTTGTCTCTGCCCCCGCTGCCCCCGCCGCCGATTACTGATAATTCCTGCTCCTGCCCCACTAAAGAGTGGTGAGCCTGTGGAATTCCCTGCCACAGAGGGCTGTGAAGGCTAATTCAATAAATATTTTCAAGAGAGAATTGGATATATTTCTGAAGGCTAAGGGGATTAAGGGTTACGGAGAAAAGGCGGGGACGGGGTACTGAACTGGTAAGATCAGCTATGATCTCAGACGAAGATCAGCCATGATCTCATTGAATGGCGGAGCAGGCTCGAAGGGCCGAATGGCCTACTCCTGTTCCTATCTCTATGTTTCTATGTTTCTATGTTTAAACATAGGCGGTACAAGTGATGGATAACTGCATGCATGTTTGCCGCAGATTTTTACTGCATTCTTGTGGGTTTGGAGCCTTTATGACTTTCATTTTAATGTCCTTGCTGTTGTGGGTTCTGCAAAAGCATTAGTTGCTACCCTAAAGTGGTGCTTCCTTTCACTCCCGACACCCCCTTGCCTTTAAGGTGCTGTTGGTGGCCATTTTCATTTGGCTGCCCTGCCCAATTTGCCACCTCCAAATGAGGAAGCTGCTTACTGGGGAGGGCATTTTGTACTGGCAGCTCACTGTAGTGTGGGCCCTGAATGAAACTTTGGGTCCCCTGATAACACGACTGTTGTACAGTCCACATGAAAATTCCCCCCATGTGTCAAAGAACTTCACATAAATTACTTTTGAAATGCAGTCACTGTTGTTATGTAGGTAGATATGTTAGCAAGATCCCACAAACAGCAATGAGGTGAATGACCAGTTAATCTGTTTTTCTGTGGTAGTGGTTTTGGCCAGGACTTTAAGATTATTTACCTCTCATTTTCCAATAGTGCCACCAATCCTTTAACATCCACCTGGACATGTAAATGGATCCTTGATTTAATGTCTTATCTGAGGGACAGCATCTCTGATAATGCGACAGTTTTTCAGTATTTACTGAATTAAGCAAAATATGGCAGTGCCAAAACTTCTGGTAAAAAGTCTTATGAACAAGTAAGTAGGCAAAATTGTGAGGGGAAAAAAAACACAAACCCACTTAGAAAACATCCTTCTTACGCATTAGTTTGATTTCCTCTATCCCTTTTAAGTCTTCACTTTCATCTTGAACAGATGTGTAGCAATCCTGGATATACATGAACGTATAGCTGTTTGAACCTAGATCCAGTGTAAACAGGGGGGAAGGGCAGTACGTCTATATGACATCATCGCCCACCATTAAAATAATGAAATTAAGAATCCGTCTCTTCCTGACACAAGCTTCCTGCACTATTTAAAATGCTGTTGGAAGTGTGAATGATGCACATTATGGGCACAGATTGAACACAACTGATTTCAGCCCATATTTCCACTCTGCTATGCCCCAAATATGCCTATTTATGGGACTTAATGGAGTCTAAAAGCAGGGTGCTTTTGGTTGTTAGTAAAACTGCCACTCCTTTTAAGAGATGAAATGACACCAGAGGGTTTATTCTTGTAAAATTTCCTCTTCCCATTTGATGATGTTTTTGGATAGTTCTTTGGTAATGACAATACTGGACAAACTGATATTCCCAAAGGTCACACAGCAACTACAGAAGGAACAGAAGCTCATAATGTAAAATATATTCATCATTAAACCATTCACTTGACAGATTAAAATTTATATGCGATAAAATGCTCACCATTCAATGTATATTATAGAGAACATCATACACCTCTGATCTAATCTTTGGTTTCAGATGATCAATATGAATTAGTTGAGAGTGATTAGATTTCTGTTTTCATTGAATTTCAGGAGAAGAGTTAAATATCAACATACATTCCACATTACTGGATATGGTAATCTTTAACTGAACAGACATAAGAAGAACACCATTAACTTAATTCTTTAGCTGCCAACAAGTTAAGTGCTACATTTACAATTACAGTTACTGCACTGAAGAGCATCAAATGTTCTCTTTACAGTCTGGTCCATATTAATAGTGATTGCTAGCAGCATCAGAAATCACAGCAAAAGTCAAATCGGAAAACTTATCAATCGGAAAAGGTGGTAGATATTGTAACAAAAATGGGCTGATAGTGTGTTATGGCTTGTAACACAATCGTGGGATGTATTGTTGAATACATTTAAACCTTTTAGTCTTTTTGGTTGATGATATTATCACAACCCCCATCCTTCACATCCTTTTATTCTCTATTCTCAAGAAGTTAAAAGCCCGTTCTCTTTTGTTTTACTTCTTAGTCATCATGAACAGCTGAGTTTTCAAACTCATAAAATGAGAGATGGATTCTGCATTCAGCAAACCTTATGTTGCAACAGAATCAACATTTTGATTTCCTCGTCAACAACTCTGGTTTGCTTTTTCCTACCTGAAGCCAAGATGTTGAAGACACTTGCTGTTGGCCCATCTGAGATCACCTAACTGAGCACACGTATATTTCAAAGTCATGCATTCTGATACTGCTACCAATTCCTATCCAGAAACCTTAATGTCACAATTTTCAGTCATTCTTTAATGCTAACATTTACAATGTAATTCCTACTTAAACATTTATAATTGGATTTTCTTTGTTAAATGGTTGTCTGTCATAATGCAATTGCAGGCCTCTAGCCAGCCTAACTCATCCTTCCATTAAAATCCATGATCCTCCCATCACAGCATCTAACTGACTCTTGAAGGTCACCAGAATTTTTGTCTTCACTATCCTGTCTGGAAGACAATTCCAGTTATTGATTATTCTGTGTGCAGAAGTGCTTCCTGACATCAGCCCTGACTTTGCCCTTTACCAGTTTGTACCATGTCCTGCAGTCGTGGTTGAATGTGATTGTCCTGTTGAACCATGAACCTGTGGCAGGATCATCCACAGGGCCATCTCTGGGTTGTGCCATACAAGCCACAGAGCCTAATAAAACAGACATAATGATGCATCGTTTACAGTGGATAACTGTTGGCCTTCATACCACCACCACACACACGGACCAATCGGGAAGAAAGCAATAACCAGTATCTCTAGTTATTCAAAATGTCTTGGAATCTGCGTTTTCTCGTTTCCCCCAGTTGCACAGTGACATGGCACTATCAGATCAGATAATGCAATTTGGCTGGGGCAGAGCAGGTTCACTGTGTAGTTAATCTGCTCACCAGGTAGAAAACAGTAAATCGCCTCCTCTCAGCTCCATGTTGTTACCTTTTAAAGTTCCCTCAAAACTGGTGTAAGTCAATCAGTGGGGCTGTGGGGAACAACAACTTATATTTATATGGTGCCATTAACATAAGAAACTTTGCAAGGTGCTCAACAAATAGTTATAAGGAAAACAGATCTGAGATAGAAGGGAAAGATTAGGAGGGCCGACCAACAGCTTGGGCAAAGGGATGGGGCTTGATGAAATTTTTTAAAGTGGAGACAGAAGTGATGAGATGAAGATGTTTAGGTAAGGGGTTCCAGAGAATAGGACCAAGGCAGCTGAAAGCCTTGCCAACACTGGTGGGGCAAAGGGAGGGGGGGATGCACAGAAGGCTGGCATCAGGGGAACAGGGCATTTGAGAGAGGATAGAGGGCTGCAGGAGATTGAAAAGATTAGGTGGGACAAGGAAGTGGACGGACTTATAGGCAAGGGCATGGATATTAAATGTGATGCATTAGAGAACCGGAAACCAGTGTATGTCATAGAGAGTGAGTGGGTGGCTAATCTGGTGTGGTACTGGATATGTGCAGCAGGCCTTTGGACAAGCTGGTGTTTATGAAGGGTGGTAGATGGGAGGCCAGCAAGGAAATCATTGGAGTAGTCAAGACTAGGTATGATAAAATCATGGACAAGGGTTTCAGTGACAGAGGGGCAGAGGCAAGCACTGTTGCAGAGGTGGAAGTAAGCGGTCTTTGTGATGGATAGAAGATAGGGTTTAAAGCGCAGCTCAGGGTTGAACACGATGCTAAGATTACAGATGGGCAGTGTTCTGTTATACGGTGGCTGATTTGATTTTGACTGTAACCTAACATATTGGGGGTAATTTTGAGTTTTTGTGATAGAGTAAAATGGGTGTTAGCGAATCGGAAGCCTGTTTTATACCTCTCCTAATAAATTGTGAGAGTAAAATGGGCTGCCGATTCGCTTCCACCCACTTTACATTGTCGCATAAACTCAAAATTAACCCCATTGAGTGGCAATTTCTCCCAAAGCAGGTAAGGTCTTTCTAAATAGATAATATGCAAATAATTTAAAATATAGTACTATTAAAATGTATTCATTCACAAAAAAAATCCTTTATATATATTTTTTTGTATTTTATACCGTTACAAGCATAATTATTACTTTTTTTCCACTTAGTGCTGAGGATTCGGGTGCTGTACGCCACCCGTTACTGTCAGAATGTAGCAAAAGGATGGCGGCCGCCATTCTTTTGCCAGCTGGTGGCAGGTCCTGTAGCGTCCACCATTTTACGAGGTCCGGCAGCGCTGCTGGTAAGAGCAATGGCCCTGCAAATTTAAATTAGGGAGAGGTGACGTTGCACGCTGACTTAATGTCACCTCGGCGAACTTGGACCTTAGTGCTGAGTTCAGCGCTGAGTCCTAAGCTCTCCATGAAAACCCAGCGTTCAGCAGACTCAGAGGCACTGTTGGCACGTCTTAAAGGGACACACGCACCTTTCGGGTAAGTTTGCATTTAAGCTTTTGTATTGGATTTTTTTGATTTTATTGAAGTAGTGGCTTGCTGCAATACATGTTAAAAGTTTTTTTTTAAAGTGTGCACGGAGTGCTGCTGGACACTTACAAGGCCTCAGATGGTAAAGGAAGGCCTCGGAGAAGACAGAAATACTGCAAATACTCAGCAGCTCAGGCAACATCCGTGGAGAGAGAAACAGAGTTCACATCTCAGGTCCAGATGTTGCCTGGCCTGCTGAGTATTTCTAGCATTTTATGCTTTTCTTTCAGATTTACAGCATCCACTTGCAGAGGGAAGAGAAGACGCCAAAGAGGAAGAAGCCAAAGAGGAGGAAGCAGAATCATAGAAATTTATAGCACAGAAGGATACAACCCAGACAGACCCTTTCTGGCCAGGATATCCGGGATGGATTGATCCGCCTGCAGTAGCAATGACCAAAACCCCAATTCCCCTTTCAACATTAGTCCCACACCTTACCTTCCCTCTGTTACTGACCATCACAGTGCCATCTTGGCCACGATGCTGATATAAAAGCCAGCACAAACTTTCCATTCCAACTTTATACATCTACCCATCCAATATGACATCAAAAATTCAACTTATCACCCTTATGTATTCCCTTAGTGAGTTTCTTGTGTGTGCCTTTGTCTATCCTACTGATGTCACGCAGCGCTACCCCAGTGTCTGCAGCATGGCTGGTGGAAGGCTGCTGACTTTCAGTGGGGGACACTTCAAATGGCCTTGCTGGTCAACCTTGAGCTGGTGGCTGGAAGTGTGAAATCGAGTGATGGTGTTTCTTCTTTTTCTTCACTCTCCTCTCCCTCTTCTTGGTCAACCACTAGCTGGGCAGGCGGCATTTCTTGGGTGTGTGAAATGAGGAAGGCACAAGGTGTAGTTGTGGTGATGGGGAGGGCGTGAAAGCAAGAGATGCATGCGAAAAGGAGGATACCAGCATCTTGTATCCTTTCAGCCCTGCCGCTGGCTAAGGGCGCAGCTATGCCCCTGCCACGAATGGCTGTCCCCTCCAAAGGGATGAGGTGAAACTAGGAATGAGAGGTAAGCCTCATGATTGGTACACGTTGTTGGTAGGTGAGTGATTGGAGGGGGGCGAGGGGTCATGCATTGCCCTTAAAAGCAAATGACAATACATTGCCCTTTTAATATCCCACAATGCCTAGCGAACTCATTGCCTCACTTCCAGAGGCTGTTGAAAGATGTGATGCTGCTTTTGAACGCCACATTCGGCACTAAAGCATGGACTAACGCCTCCAGCAGGGCATTACACGGTCAGTCTGGCGCTGGGCTAAAAAAAATTCTCCCCTACTGGCACGACTATTTTCAGAGGCCGTTAACCAGAGGCCGCAGTGATATCGGCAACTTGTGTCGCAATCCAATTTCTAGGCCATTATTTTTAAAAATTCATTATTTCCTGCTGATGATCTAAGTTAAAAGTATTCTAATGGAGTTAACTAACCTTTAATCACTGCTGAAAATTGATATGGTTATTTGATTAAATGGGTGATTCAATTAATTCTTTGTCCAGTGCCTTTCTTCTTCATTTTGGCTTCCCACTTGTATTCCATATACAGATAAGCCTGCAGCATAATTGCTCTTCACCCTTTGTGTCACGCTGTTGCACTTTCATCAATGTTCTATCACGTGTTGATACTCGGGGTCTTGTGTTCATTACTATATTCATATGGAAGGTTGTGCTAGTTGAAGCTCAGAAATTATTTTCTGCATGAAAATTGACTTATATAATGTAATGCTAATAAGTTTGTTACATGTATTGGACCACATCATAATATCAGAAACTTTATTTGTATTGTATTACGTATCCATTAGGTTTAAACACTTCTATTGCAAAAAACCCCAACGTATTGAATTAAGTCTGTTGGTGAGAGTAGAACTTGGAAGGATTGCGATTTATGATGTTGATGATATTAAAGGTTTAATTTATGGCAGACCAACTGAACATTATGAAATCAATGTCCTACGTTTTATTAATTGGCGTTTTAGTTCATTATCAATAAGCAATTACTACTTTTTACATCAGTGTTCCACTTGCTGCTAACAGGGCACTAAGATTACTAACTATTTATATATATTATTTTGTACAGAGTGCACATTTTGTTCAATATCTTCTGTTTGTATTCAGAATTAGTTCAACAACAACAACTTGTATTTATATAGCACCTTTGACGTAGTAAAACGTCCCAAGGCGCTGCACAGGAATATTTTAAGACAAAAAATTTGACACCGATCCACATAAGGATAAATTAAGGCAGGTGACCAAAAGCTTGGTGAAAGAGGTAGGCTTTAAGAAGTCTCTTAAAGGAGGAAAGAGAGGTAGTGAGCCAGAGAGATTTAGGCAGGGAATTCCAGAGCTTAGGGCCTAGGCAACAGAAGGCACGGCCACCAATGGCTGAGCGATTATAATCAGGGATGCTTAAGAGGGCAGAATTAGAGGAGCGCAGATATCTCTGAGGGGGGGGGGGGGGGGCGGGGTTGTGAGACTGAAGGAGATTACAGAGATAGGGAGGGGCGATGCCATAGAGGGATTTGAAAACAAGGATGAGAATTTTGAATTTGAGGCATTGCTTAACCGGGAGCCAATGTAGGTCAGCGAGCACAGGGGAGATAGGTGAATGGGACTTGGTGCGTGTTAGGACACGGGCAGCCGAGTTTTGGATGACCTCAAGTTTATGTAGGGTAGAATTGTTGTTGTTGTTGTAGTTGCTTAATTATTAAAATGAGCTGTAATGCAAATATTTGAAATTGGCTGTGTACTTTCCATCTGCAGTATATAGAAATTCTGATCCAAGCACAAAAAATTGATAAAATTGATCATCTGTTTTTCATTGTTCAGTTGTGTTGTTTTATATACTCTTGTACAAGAATTTACATAATAATTCTGATTAAATTCAGACTACGAGAAAATACAAGAAGGTCTAAGAGAGGTTTACAGTGCATGTGTGTAAACGCACAAAGCCTGGTAAATAAGGTTGGTGAGCTACAGGCACAAATAGCCACATGGGAATATGATGATATGGCTCAAAAAAGGGCAGGATTAGGTATTAAATATTTCTGGATTGAAGGTGTTCAGGAAAGATAGGGAAGGAAACAAAGGAGGTGGGATGTTACAGTGCTGGAGAGAGAGGATGTCCTGGAGGGGTCAAGGACAGAATCTATTTGGTTAGAGTTAAGAAATAATAGACGTGCCATTACACTACTAGGTGTATTCTATAGATCACCAACTAGTGGGAAGGATACAGAGGAGCAAATTTGCAGGGAAATTACAAAGAGGTGCAAGAATTATAGAGTAGTGATAATGGGGGACTTCAACTATTCTAATATCCACTGGGATAGTAATAGTGTAAAGGGCAGAGAGGAGGAAGAATTTCTGAAGTGTGTTCAGCAGAACTTTCTTGATCAGTACATTTCTGGCCCAATGAGGATGGAGGCATTGCTGGATCTGGTTCTGGGGAATGAGGTGGGGCAAGTGTCAGTAGGGGAACATTTAGGGAACAGTGATCATAGTATCAGAAGTTTTAGATTAGCTATGGAAAAGAACAGGGAGTAATCTAGAGTAAAAATACTTAATTGAAAGAAGGCCAATTTCAGTGGGTTGAGAACGGATCTGGCCCAGGTAAATTGAAATCAAAGATTAGCAGGCAAAACTGTAACCGAACGATGGGCTGCCTTTAAAGAGATGGTTCGGGTACATTCCCACGACGGGGAAAGGTAGGGCAACCAAAGTCAGAACCCCCTGGATGATGAAAGAGATAGAGAGTAAGATGAAGCAGAAAAAGTGTGCCTGTGACAGATGTCAGGTTGAGAATACGTGAGAATCAGGCTGAATATTGAAAGTCCAGAAGGGAAGTGAAAAAGAAAATAAGAGGGGCAAAGCGAGAGTATGAGAATAGATTGGCAGCTAACATAAAAGGGAATTCAAAAGTCTTCTATAGGCATATAAGTAATAAAAGGGTAGTAAAAGGAGGGGTGGGGCCGATTAGGGACCAAAAAGGAGACCGATGCATGGAGGCAGAAGGCATGGTTGAGGTACTAAATGATTACTTTGCATCTGTCTTCACCAAGGAAGAAAATGCTGCCAAAGTCATAGTGAAGGAGGAGATAGTGGAGATACTGGATGGGATAAAAATTGATAAAGAGGTACTAGAAATGCTGGCTGTATTAAAGTAGATAAGTCACCAGGACCAGATGGGATGCATCCTTGGATGCTGAGGGAAGTTAAGGTGGAAATCGCAGAGGTACTGGCCATGATTTTCTAATCATCCTTAGATACAGGAATGGTGCCAGAGGACTGGAGAATTGCAAATGTTACACCCTTGTTCAAAAAAGGGTGCAAGGAGCAGCAACTTAACCTCTGTAGTGGGGAAGCTTTTAGAAACAAAAATTAGGGATAAAATTAACAATCACTTGGACAAGTGTAGATTAATTAAGGAAAGCCAGTATGGATTTGTTAAAGGCAAATTGTGTTTAACTAACTTGATCGACTTTTTTGATGAGGTAACAGAGGGTTGATGAGGGCAATACAGTTGACGTGGTGTACATGGACTTCCAAAAGACGTTTGATAAAGTGCCACATAATAGGCTTGTCAGCAAAGTTGTAGCCCATGGAACAAAAGGGACAGTGACAGCATGGATACGAAATTGGCTAAGTGACAGGAAACAGAGAGAAGTGGTGAACGGTTGTTTTTTTGAACTGGAGGAAGGTATACAGTGATGTTCCCCAGGGGTCGGTACTAGGACCACTGCTTTTCTTGATATATATTATCAAGTAATGACTTGGACTTGGGTGTACAGGGCACAATTTCAAAACTTGCAGATGACACAAAACTTGGAAGTATAGTGAGGAGGATAGTGATAGACTTCAAGAAGACATAGATAGGCTGGTGAAATGGGCAGACACGTGGCAGATGAAATTTAACGCAGAAAAGTGCAAAGTGATACATTTTGGTAGAAAGAACGAGGAAAGGACATATAAACTAAAGGGTATAATTGTAAAGGGGGTGCATGAACAGAGAAACCCAGGGGTGTCTGTGCACACATCATTGAAGGTGGCAGGGCAGGTTGAGAGTGGTTAGTAAAGTCCTGGGCTTCATAAATAGAGGTATAGAGTACAAAAGCAAGGAGGTTATGATGAACCCTTATAAAACACTAGTTTAGCCTCAACTGGAGTATTGTGTCCAATTCTGGGCACCGCACTTTAGGAAAGATGTGAAGGCCTTAGAGAGGGTGCAGAAAAGATTTACAAGAATGGTTCCAGGGGTGAGGGACTTCAGTTACGTTGATAGACTAGAGGTTGTTCTCCTTGAAGCAGAGAAGGTTGAGAGGAGATTTAATAGGGGAGTCCAAAATCAGGAGGGGTCTAGACAGAGTAGATAGAGACTGTTCCCGTTGGTGGAAGGGTCGAGAACCAGAGGACACAGATTTAAGGTGATTTGCAAAAGAATCAAAGGCAACATGAGGAGAAACTTTCTTACGCAGCGAGTGGTTAGGATCTGGAATGCACTGCCTGAAAGGGTGGTGGAGGCAGACTTAATCGTGGCTTTCAAAAGGAAATTGGATAAGTACCTGAAGGAAAAACATTTGCCGGGCTACAGGGAAAGGGCAGGGAAGTGGGACTAGCTGAAGGGTTGTTGCAGAGAGCCGGCTCGGGCTCGACGGGCCAAATGGCCTCCTGTGCTGTAACCATTCTATGATTCTATAAATTTGAACTTAGTGTTGTTTCTCTAGATTCTGATTCGCTCTAAGGGATTGAATCCCATCTTTCCTGCTGGACATTTAGTGTGCCAGAAACCAGATTGGATTTAGCCTCAGGTTAAATAGTTGACGTCTAGCTGGATAACGTTGGAGTTACTTAAAAGCTCTGGGGGAAAAATTGGGTCATGCTCCCTTTGGGGTGCTAACTTCACCGGGGCGCTACTTTTAGCGCACCGAAGAAATTAGCACCCCCGCGACCGAAATTCATCGGTAGCGCCCCAAGAGGGAAGCGGGGTGCTACTGGAAGCGCCCCGCCTCCCTCTTGGGCCGCTGCGAGGGGATATCACGGCGCTACGTGCCGCGGTACTGCAGGCCTTCCTCCCCTTCTTAAAGGGGAGGGGCCTTGCGCAGCGCGACCCGGGGCCAACTGGGCCACCGGGGATCGGAGTGCCGGCAAAAGAGCCCGGCACTCAAGGCAAGTGCTGGGCTCACGGATCGCAGCCGGCACCCCGCCAGGGGTGTTTCACTAGGGCCGGGGACAGGTGCTGGCAGGTGTCCAGCAACAAAAATGGCAGCCCAGCACCTCGCCTTTAATTAGTGCCGCCCTGGCCACAGGTAGGCCCCCCTGACCCCGTCGGACATAGCGTCTGGCGGTAAGTCAGGGGGCGATACCGAAGATCACGGCCGGGGCGTAAGCGGGGTGTAGCACACGGTGATGACGTCATCGCTAGCGGCGCAGCGCCGTGGGGCGCTAACAGTTACTGCCGCCGCTAACCTCCCGCTGAATTTCACGGGAGGCGTTGGCAGCGCCGCGTCCGGGCGCTAGTTGTTTTGCGCCCCGTTATTGCCCTCTTATTGACCATAGAGCACATATACCAGAAACGCTGTTTACGGAGGTCACGGACCATCATCAAAGACCCTACCCACCCCAGCCACAGTCTGTTCGCCCTCCTGCCATCTGGGAGACGCTACAGATGCATTCGCACCCGTACGACCAGATTTAGGAACAGCTTCTTTCCCAGGGCTGTCATCCTACTGAACTCCACAAATAAACTCTAAAGCCTGCACATCTGCCAATGCACTTTATTATGGTTATGTTTATGTTAATGTATTACAAGCCAAATGTATGTTGAATGTTTAAATGTCTTAATCTAAATGTACACTCTCGGGAGCCGCAAGCCTACATTTCGTTGTACTGTACTTGTGCACGAACAATGACAATAAAGTTGATTATGATTATTGTTATGACTATGGAACAGGAGGCGCAAAACAACCGACTTTTTCCCCCCTTTGTGTTTTAATGTCAGCCTTGACAGCGTTCTGATTGAGCTTCCTCTATTATGAGTGTGCTTCGCTGATTCTCCACAGGGCTGTTAAATGGAGTGCAACATTATGGGGAAGTATGACATTTGCAGTAAAATTAATATGTAAAAAGAGTGTTTATTTCTTCTTCAGCTTCTTCTCAGTATTTAAATTAGAATTTTATTTTCTTGAAATCCAGTGTTTGGATGTTTGGTTGGTGAAATGATCATCTGCTGAATCACGCACTCTTCATGTGATCTAGAATTGATCAGCAGAGGCGTCACATCTTTTGTGGTCACAGTCATGAATATCCCTTTATTTAAAATTCGCTTTGACTATTAAAGCTTTCGGTGTAGCTGTTGTTTCTTGTTGACTCTTTAACACCCCCTTGTATGCTGCTAAATTTATTTTCACTTTATAAAACACAGTGGGCACGACCTTCCTGGGCACTTGGAAGTGAGTTTATAACTGGACGTCTGCTACTGCCATAGCTGGTATTTTCCCCTTTTGCAGGCAGTGGATACATTTAAATATACTGGTTCACCTTCTATCATGTTGCTCACTGTACATGAATTATGTAAAAAACACGGGCTGGCGGAAAGGGGATCAAAGGTTTCTGACCAACATGGCAACAGTCGAAAAATGACGCAAGTGATGATGTCATTCTCCACAGCTTCAGGCAGGAGTCAGTATTTGAGTTTGCTAATGAGGCCCGGGTGTTAAAATCTCCTGGTCCTCGCGCTCTGAAGGAGGGGGGGTGGGTGGGCGGATGGCCAGCTGCTTCGGCCCCTGCACGCGCCCCGCGTTAAAATCTAATAGTGGTTCAATAGGTCATTATTTTTTGGTTTCAACTTATGTTCTTAGATGGCGTCAAATTGTTGACCTCTTGGTACTGTGCCAAGTTTAGATTTGATTACGTGTCAATTTTGCTGTAGAAATAACGGTGAGGCTAAGAGCACTCACCATTATTAAAGTGTAAATCAGACAGCAACTCCCAGTGACTGCACATGCGCAGTTCAACGTGCAAATCAGGAGGTTGCTGTGCGAGTTGTCCTGCTCCTCCAGAAGCTGCGCTATAACAGTATCTCACCGAGAGACTCGGCATTGAAACACACAGAATGATATGAAGTTGCTGTACTTGCGTGATAGATGCCCATTCAACTAGCCAGAAAAAGTTTGGGCTTTCCAGTGTAAGTAAATTTTGAATGGCGTGATAAATCGTAATTACTGCCCAACCGCTCTGGCCCTGAAAATTAACTTTTACAAGTGTGGAGTCTCAGTCCTTCAGATTTGAATTATTATTGGAGATTTAAAAAAATAAAAACATTTAATTTTTTTTTTACTTTTTCTTTCTATCTCTCATCTCTCTCGATACCATCTTTTTTCCTTCTCATTATTTTGCTTTCTGTACCTGATTTGACACGGCGTTAAACATACTAACTGTGCGCCTCAGTAAGGATTCTTCAATCTGATTGGTTAAGGAGATACACCCTTGCTTGCCCTGTTTACACAGGTCCCGGATCCCCTGTAGAGGGCGCCACTCCGAAATGGCTCTCTAATTACTGTAAGTCGCAATGCAAAATCCCATAAAGTCTGTGGGCAAGTGTATGTAATGAATGGCTAGCGCCATTCGTTCACCACGGAGAGCAAAATCCAGCTCATTGTGTTCTGATGAGGAAGCGTGGGAGAAAAGAACCAATGCACATTTTTATAGCATGTTCTCAAAGAAAACTGCAGTGTTAATATGTAGCGCCAGGAAATAATTTGGACATAGGAAGGTTGCTTTGTTCTGAAGTGGATAAAGTGGTCAGTGCTCACCACTGATCTTGTGCTCCTGAAGCTTGCTATTGTTTCTTCTGTAAATGTTTACAATTTGATATGGAAGTCAAACAAATTAATCATTCCACACAAAATAGTTACTGTCCATGACTGCACCCCATGCCCTTCAGTGTGAGAGTTCAGTGTGAGCTACTTTCGTTTTATTTTAATTGTCTTGACACTTTTTCTTTTTTTTTTTACAGTTGCATTTGTTCAATTTTGCCGCACTCTTGGGTCAGCACTGGGCAGCTGAAACGTTACCAGGCATGGTTTACTGTTACTTTTTTTTATTATTGTGCCGTTCACAGTACAACAGTATGTGGGGCATAGGTTAACCATGAAGACGAGAGTTCAGAGAGGGTAGTGATTGATCCAGGGTTGCATTTCCAAGTTTGAAACTTTATCACAAAAATGTTTCCTATTGTTGGGTTCATAGGGTAAGCTGAGCTCTGCGCGCTTCTAAATGTAGAGCCTTCAAAATGCTGCTAACAAATAAAAATCTTTCCAAACTGTCATAAATCTACTGACCCAGGGTTTAAGAGGCCTATTAAACACACCTCACCAGTTCCTCATCTTGGGCGCCTAGTTTTTATGAGCGAGAGTTTCAGTCCAACACTGTAGCCCAGGCCTCAAAGAAGATGGTCTTACTAAATTAGGAGCAGGCACTTGCAGTCCCACACCCATTTTACACCAAGGCTAAACTTGTGTAGATTCGCCCTTTAAAAGCTGCTGCTCCAACCGAGTCAGGAACCACGGTGCCACAGCTTTTGATGTATTTGCAAACTGGAAAATTGGCAGGAACTGCTGATCGCATATATCCTTTGAGCAGACTATAACTGAAGCAAAAAATTGATTTGACTTGGTCTAATTTCTTCTTTATAGAATAGAATCATTGAATGGTTACAGTACAGGAGGCCATTTGGCCCATCAAGCCCATGCTGGCTCTCTGCAAGAGCACTTCAGCTAGTCCCACTCCCCCGCCCTTTCCCCACAGCCCTGCAAATTTTTTTCCTTCAGGTACTTATCCAATTCCCTTTTTAAAGCCACGATTGAATCTGCCTCCACCACCCACTCAGGCAGTGCATTCCAGATCCTAACCACTCGCTGCATAAAAAAGTTTCCCCTCATGTCGCCTTTGGATCTTCTGCCAATCACCTTAAGTCTGTGTCCTCTGGTTCTCGACCCTTCCGCCAATGGGAACAGTTTCTATTTACTCTGTCTAGACCCTTCATGATTTTGAACACCTCTATCAAATCTCCTCTCAACCTTCTCTGCTCTAAGGAGAACAACCCCAGCTACTCTAGTCTATCCACGTAACTGAAGTCTCTCATCCCTGGAATCATTTTCGTAAATCTTTTCTGCACCCTCTCTAAGGCCTTCACATCCTTCTGAAAGTGCGGTGCCCAGAATTGGACACAATACTCCAGTTGAGTCTGAACCAGTGTTTTATACAGATTCATCATAACTTCCTTGCTTTTGTACTCTGTGCCTTTATTTATGAAGCCCAGGATCCCCTATGCTTTATTAACCACTTTCTCAACCTGCCCTGCCACCTTCAACGATTTGTGCACATATACCCCAGGTCTCTCTGTTTATGCACCCACTTTACGATTGTACCCTTTAGTTTATATTGCCTCTCCTCGTTCTTCCTATCAAAATGTATCACTTCGCTCTTTTCTGCATTAAATTTCATCTGCCACGTGTCCACCCATTTCACCAGCCTGTCTATGTCCTCTTGAAGTCTCGCACTATCCTCCTCACTGTTCACTATACTTCCAAGTTTTGTGTCACCTGCAATTTTTGAAATTATGCCTTGTACACCCAAGTCTAAGTCATTAATATATATCAAGAAAAGCAGTGGTCCTAGAACCAACCCCTGGGGAACACCACTGTATACCTTCCTCCAGTCCGATAAACAACTGTTCACCACTACTCTCTGTTCCCTGTCACTTAGCCAATTTCGTATCAATGCTGCCACTGTCCCTTTTATTCCATGGGCTTCAACTTTGAACATGCCTTAAAAATATCATTTGGCATATAGTATCCCTAGCCATTGCAACATAATAAATATTGAGTTATGGGTTAAAACGGAATTAAGATGAATAACATTATAGCTCAACAATCAACACACTTATCAGAGGCAAATATTGCTGCATAAACATAACTACTGAGTCACCAGCCCGTTTCAGTCCACTACAACTGCATTAATAGAAACATGGTACTGAGTAGCCACATCAATTGACTATCCAGATTGGTTGTTAGTAATGCTGGAGCCTAATGGAACAGAACCTGACAATGGTAGATTTCTATAGCATTGTCAATCATACACTATTTCCATCATAAAGTTACTTATTTAATGGTTGACTGTAGCTGTGCTTTTTTGTGAATACCATAGTCAGCTCCACATTCATGTAGATCTGAAAGTGCAAAAATATTCCAGCTTGTTCCCAACCTAAGCTTCGGTTCACAAAGCTTTTGCAGATGCACTGAAGTAGGGTTTGCCAACAATCGCCAGCTACTGCCAGATTCCTTCACAGATGAAGGTCGCTCCTGAACTCGGTGAATTCTGAAAACCAAGCATTGTAAATTGGTGCATCAAACTCAGACATAAACCCACAGGATGTGCAGTTGCTGCTAAACTGCCACTCTGCAGAGCGTGAATTATAACAACTTCAAACGCGGTTACTAATTTAGGACTGAATATTTCAATTTATTGATGAAAAACTGTTTTGGTATAGAAAGAAATTCCTTTGTATTTTCCTGACAGTTTGTTACTGGCATGGAGTTCCAGCAAAATCATAGGCTATGAAAAGAAAGATTTCTGCTCCCCTTTCTTCTAGTCAGCGAGTGTCTGGAAGGTTACCTGAACACAGAATATCGCACCAGAACCTGATTCTGCCATCACCTAACAACCAATCACACTTTCCAGCAGGCTCTCAGGAGCAGGAACCCTAACTAATTTTTCACCTCCCAATATTGGGGCACTGATGCCAACTGTAGGACTCGAACTGTTGCATTGGCTGAAAACAGCTTACTCAATGCAGACTACATTAAACCTGGGACCATGAAAAGAATATCTGGTTGAGCATTGGACAGTGGGGTGTAGGGATAGCTGTAGACTTAGGTGATTAATACTTCAATATGCATAATAGTTCCTGTGCTGCTAGGGCAGGCCTTGGGCTGGGATATTGTCAAGGTTGAATCGTGAAGTGGATGGATAAGTACTCTGGAAGTTTCCTGATTGCCTTTGGATATTGAGGAGTATTTTTTTTTTTGCAGAATTTCCCCTCAGAAGATTAAAAATGGATTAGGATCCATGAATGTATGTAGTCTTTGCAGGTAAATAGGCCAAATATGCATATACCAAAACAAATGAGGGAACTATTTTAGTGTTACACAATCAGTGAACTCCAGGGAAGATATGTGTACGAGTAATGCCTGCCACACAAACGGATAAAGGTTTGCTTCATGCTGAGATGAATTGACTTATTGAGGAGATGTAGGGAAAAAAAAAGAGATTTGTTTACAACATAACGTTCCCAAATCCCACAATTCATTAAAAAAATCCTGAGGGAGAGTTCAAATGAATCAATGGAATCTGCTGGATCAAGAGGACAGGAACTGAATGTGGGTCACTCACATTAATCTATATAAGCAGGCAAAAATCAAACTGGTCACAGGACCTTGGTCCCATGGGTGAATCGAGAAGAGAGACAGAACTCACCTCAACCCGCACCACCCCTCCCCCCATTCCCCACCCCCTAGAATAAATACCCGTAGCTAATCCATACAAACACAATGAGAAATTAGTCAGCCAGCTGCTGACTGCGGGAGACCATCACTGGGACAACATCAAGAACGTTTATATTTAATATATATCCAATCCGGGGAGAGCAGCAGTCATAAGTCAAATAGTCTCCACTACTCTGTCTAGGATTACATATGAGAAATGGCCAAGTTGACATGGTGTTCGAGGGTTGCTGGTGCTAAAGAAATTATAGCCCAACACAAGACAGAACCTTCAGGAGAGGGGGAAAGAAAGCTTTAAAAAAAATAAAAATCGAAGCCTGGATTTAATTTCTGGGATGTGCTGATTTGGTTGATGTCACCAAGTGCAGCAAAATAGGATATTCCACTAGGTCTCAGTGGTCATGGGGTAGGGAGGGAAAGATCAGGGCTAATGCTCCCGACTACTACTCAGTGAATCCTGCTGGAAAGTGTACGTGTGAATGTCGGATGGATCAGGATCAGGCTTGGTGTGATGCTTGCTCTCCGTGCTCGAATAACTTGCTAGAACGCACTGTTTCTTGCGTGTCATTCGGTCGGGCCCTCCCTGTTTAAAAAAGAAAGGATGAATGAACTATGAATTACAGTAATGGATTAGTCAGATGGGAACAATCAGAGCAAATTGTATTGTCTGCCAACGTGTACAATACTAGCCATAGAATACTGGGCAAGCTGGCATCATCACAATATATATTGATTCCTAATTGGATTTTTATTTTATGGCATTCCTATCTAACAATGTTCTTGCTATAGTTAATTCAAAAAAGAGAATCATAATCTGAGCTTTACAAACTTTATTGGATTCTGATTCAATTTATGATACTTAATAATGCAGGAGTGTTTATCACATCATGGGGTGTCTTTCTATATAAGCTTTTTATGTAACTTCCTCTTCACTTGGGTTGCAGTTTTTCTGCAGTGGGTGTGAAGTCAAAGTGATGTGAGACTACCTGCTAGAGGTGACCTCACTGTGTTTCACTATATTAGATTTGGATAACTCGGCATCTAGATTACATTATATAGTCTGTGTTGGCACTCGGTGGGACTTGCCTTTGTATTAACATGATTTGAAGTCGTCTTCTTCTTAGGCAATCCCTCGGAACCGAGGATGACTTGCTTCCACATTAAAAATGAGTTCTCAGGTGACTGATGAGTCCAATGCGGGACCTACAGTCTCTGTCACAGGTGGTGCAGACGGTGGTTGAAGGGGTAGGTGGGTAGGATGCTTGTGTCGACGTGCGTTGCTTGCGCGTGGATTCCGCTTGTACCCGGCGAAGAGACTCGGTGTTCGGCACCTTCCCGGATGCTTCTCCACTTTGTGTGGTCTTGGGCCAGGGATTCCCAGGTGTCAGTGGGGATGTTGCACTTTTTCAAGGAGGCTTGGAGGGTGTCCTTGAAGCATTTCCTCTGCCCACCCGGGGCTCTCTTGCCGCGTCGGAACTCCGAGTAGAGCGTTTGTTTTGGGAGTCTCTATCGGGCATGCGGATGATGTGACCCGTCCATCGGAGCTGATCGAGCGTGATTTGAAGTATAACTGGCTTGTTAGTAACGTTTTGTCCCTCCCAGCGTAATACATGTGAAGGGGTCATTTTTTGAGGGAAGCTCCTGATATAGAGCCTCAATAGAAGCGAGTGTGGGATGGAGATGGGCTATAACACAGTTGGACTGATTCTATGACCTGCGCTCCTGTATAACGAGGCTACACCAAAGGGTGGAACTATGCAATATTACCCCATAGGAACATAAGATCAGGAGTAGGCCATTCAGCCCCTCGAGCTTGTTCTGTCAATAATAGGATCTTAATGTATACTGTTTATTTTAGATTATTTCTACAATAATGTCACCATAATTGTTTTCTATATCAAATCATGATTAATTAAAACCACACCATTACAATTAAAAACTGTAATTCCCCTGGCTTTTATTTTAAGGCTTGTTTATTTATTGGATGCTGCATCCAAGATTGGGTCGCCCAGAATAGCTGCAGCGATGCTACAGGACGGGTGGAAGGGATTCTTAAAAATGGGAAACCCGACCCAACCAGCGGGGAACGTGCCTACTTCCAGTTTAACCGGGACGGGCTGGGAGTCGGTCGAGTAACCTGCTCTCGAGAGGCGGGTCAGTAATTATAATATTTAACTATAAGGCTGCATGCCTCAGATTTTAGCAACCATGTGGATTTAATGGCTGCGGGCCGGGTTTCCCAGGGCTCGGGAAACCCGGTAGCTAAAGGGAAGCAAGAACTGCTGGATCCAGCAGATAATTGCTTTTCCAGCAGTGCTTGTGGCCCAAGAGCAGCAGGAGTGCCTCCTCCCATCCCCCCAAGCTAACCGGTCATGATTTGCCCCACCCCCGGTGGTCCGATGTCTTGCTCCCTGCGATTGCTCACTGTGGTGTATGTAACCTGTACCACCTTAAGAGAACTACCTTAAGAAGATGGACTACTTTCTCTTGCTACTGTATATTGTAGTACCGGTGGTGACCACACCGGTATATAAGCTCTGTGTAGTAATTTGTAAAGCAGTTCAACCCTGACCTTCAAGTAGTAAAGACCTGTTTAAGTTTTTCCTGTTGTCTGTGTCCAGTTCTTTAAAATAAGTATATCTGGAACACAGACTCAACAGTGGCGACGAGTCGATCTTACCCAGCGGCAATTGCATCCAAGGCAGCTTCGTCCCCAGAACGGGCGTCGAGAAGAGGCATCCGCCCTCATCATCCTGCTGAGCACCGCATTCGCACGGGAGGCATCGAGAACCCGGGTTGGAATTGCTGACCACGAAGTACACCATCAGCGACAGGCAGTGATCATCCTTCTTCCACGGCGGTGGGTAAGCCGATCTAGCGACACGGGCAGAAAGTCGGCCGCGTTGTCAGTGGAGAAGGGGGGGGGGCGAGACCGGAGGAAAAAGGGCGGAGAACTCGACCGCAGCCGGTGTAAAGGGCCGGGCTGCAATCGGAATAGACGCGCAGCAAGAAAGGAAGCGCTAATACCCACGAGGACAGCGGGGAGTAAAAGCAGCAGCGTCGGGGGAAATTAAGGACCGCTGGGAGGCGAGAACGGCAACAGTGCGGTAATCGCCATTGTAGCCAGCGGGGGAAGAAGCCAAGCGCGGGAAGCCGCCATTTTAGTCGGCGCAGGAAGAAGACAAGTGCGGGAAGCCGCCATTTTAGTCGGCGCAGGAAGAAGACAAGCGCGGGAAAAGCCGCCAAGCGCGGGAAGCCGCCATTTTGAATAAATAAATAAATAAATAAATAATACTTAGAAACTTACAAGGATGCCTAAAAACGGTAACATCACTGCTTTTGATAGCGATGTCGAAGATTGGGCCACTTATGTGGAGCGTATTGAAGTTTATTGTACAGCAAATGAGATACCGGCTGAAAAGAAAGCACTAACCCTATTAAACTCGATGGGTGCGAAGACGTACGGGTTATTAAGGCACCTTGTAACACCAGATAAACTGGCGGATAAGACTTTCGCGAATATTGTTACTATCCTGCAAGAGCATTTAAACCCCACGCCGCTGCTGATAGCGGAACAATTTAAATTTTACAGAAGAACGCAGCTGAAAGAGGAAAGCAACGCTGAATTCTTAATTGAACTGCGCAAGCTATCAAAGTACTGTCAGTTTGGTACAGGACTAGCAGATGCTCTGAGATACAAGTTCGTGTGTGGACTATTAAAAGAAGGAACTCAGAAGCGACTGCTAGAGGAAAAGGACCTTACGCTAGATAAAGCTGTCACCATTGCAGCAACGCACGAGGCGGCAGCACGAGGCACCGCGGAAATGCAGCTAAGGCCATCGGAACTCAGCACCAATCAAATGGCATTGGGTGCAGTAAAGTGCTATCGTTGCGGAAGGACAACGCACGATCAGAACCAGTGCTGGTTCAAAGATCAAGAATGCAGAAAATGTGGCAGACTCGGTCACATAGCGAAAGTATGCCGGTCAGGAAAGAAGACCAGCAACAAAAAGTCACCACAGAAGAAGTACAAAAAAGTACACAAGGTGACAGAGAACAGTTCGGATGAACAGAAGACTGATTCAGACTCCAGCAGTAAGGAACTGGGTTGTCTAAGAATACATAATGTGGGTAACACAGCAGACCACCAAACTATTTGGGTTACACTCCAGATAGCAGGAGTCCAAGTGAAGATGGAATTGGACACGGGATCGGCATTGACGGTCATGAATAAGCAAGATTACAAAAGGTTATTCTCACACATTCCCCTAAGGGATACGGAGATTGTATTAAAAACATACACGGGGCAAAGAGTGTACCCCATCGGAAAGATAAAAGTAAAGGTGGTCCACAAGGGTAAAGAAAGCAAAGGAATGGACTTGTATGTGTTACCTGAGGGAGGTCCACCACTACTGGGACGGGAATGGATCAGGAGAATAAATATGGACTGGCATTCCTTAAAAGCACTAACTGTAGATTCCGCTAAAAAGGACGATGTCAAACCTAAACGACTGTCCAGAATATTGGACGATGCTAAGGAGGTGTTCCAACAGGGACTGGGAACACTGAAAGGAATTACGGCAAACATAAAGGTTGAAGAACATGCAAACCTGAAATTTTTCAAAGCCAGACCGGTACCTTATGCGATACGACCTGCTGTGGAAGCTGAGCTGGAAGGGCTAGAACGTTCAGGAGTACTGTCAAAGGTGGACTGGAGCGAATGGGCCACGCCCATTGTTCCTGTCATGAAGCGTTCATTGAGCAACAAGCCGGGGGAACCGGGGAAGGTTCGCATCTGTGGCGATTTCAAGATCACTGTTAATCCGGTTCTTCACACGGTGCAATATCCGCTTCCGCGGATTGAGGATATCTTCGCTTCGTTGTCTGGCGGGAAACACTTCAAGATAGACCTGGCGCAGGCGTACTTACAGATGGAAGTTGATGAAGCGTCACGCCAGTATCTCACGATCAACACGCATAAGGGCTTATATCGGTATAATAGACTGGTTTTTGGAGTGGCATCGGCTCCAGCGATTTGGCAGAGGGCCATGGAGCAGGTATTACAGGGAATTCCTGGCACACAATGCTATCTGGACGACATTCTCATTACAGGAGATGATGATGAGGAACACCTTGCTAATTTGGAACAGGTGCTCACCAGATTGAAAAAGAGTATGGACTTCGAGTTAATCGCCAGAAATGTGAGTTCTTTCAGAAGCGAATCTCGTACTGTGGTCACGTCATTGACCAGGAGGGGCTTCACAAGTCACCTGACAAGATCGAAGCTGTTGTGATGGCTCCCGCTCCGGAAAATGTATCCCAGTTGAGGTCGTTCCTAGGGTTGATTAACTATTACCATAAGTTTCTGCCAAATTTATCCACGGTGCTACACCCGCTGAACGCTCTTTTACAAAAGGGAGTGCCATGGAAGTGGAGCGAGGACTGTAAGCGGGCTTTTCACAAAAGCAAGGCATTGATCACCTCTAAGGAAGTGTTGGCTCACTTTAACCCAACGCTGCCTATTCATTTAGCTTGTGATGCTTCTCCATATGGTGTTGGGGCAGTGCTATCACATAAGTTGCCAAATGGCTTGGAAAGACCAGTCGCGTTCGCATCCAGATCATTGACCTCCGCTGAGCGCAACTATGCTCAGATAGATAGGGAGGCTCTCAGCCTCGTGTGGGGAGTAAAAAAATTTAATCATTACCTGCAAGGCCAAAAGTTTACGCTGCTGACAGGCCACCAGCCGTTGGTTTCCATTTTTAACCCTAAGAAGGGTGTTTCGGTGATGACAGCGCAGAGGCTCCAGAGATGGTCCCTTTTCCTAGGGGCACATCAATATGAGATCGAATTCAAAGGTACAAAGCAACATGGTAATGCTGATGGGCTGTCGCGCCTGCCACTACCTACAGCGGAAGAGGCACCGACAGTTGACCCTGTTGAGTTATTTCACTCGACCATCATCGAATGTTTGCCAGTCACCAATGCGAGTATTGAGAGAGAGACCAGGAACGACCCGACACTGTCTCGGGTCTACGAATTGACAGTGAAGGGATGGCCAGCACATGGCGAACCACTGTTAGCGGCATTCTCAGCCAGACAAGAACAGCTGTCCGTTTGTCAAGGAACATTGATGTATGGAACAAGGGTGATTATTCCTCCTAAATTAAGGGAGAGAGTTCTAAAGGAACTGCATGAAGGTCATCTGGGGGGGGGGGGGGGGGGGGAGTCAAGATGAAAAGCCTTGTTAGGGCTTATGTGTGGTGGCCAGGTATCGACAAATAGAGGATCTGACTAAAAGCTGCTCAGGGTGCCAAAAAGTTCAAAATGCACCTCCAATTGCACCGCTGCATCCATGGGAATGGCCTTCAACCCCATGGCAGCGTGTATATATCGACTTTGCAGGTCTGTTTTTGATAGCGGTAGACGCACATTCTAAATGGCCAGAAGTGATTAAGATGGCGACCACTACCTCGGAAAAGACGATCGCAGTTCCAAGAACCATATTTGCAAGAAATGGATTGCCAGAACAGATATGTTCAGACAACGGACCGCAGTTCGTGTCAGAAGAATTCCAGAAATTCATGAAGAAGAATGGGGTGAAACACTATACATCTGCCCCATATCATCCGGCTACAAATGGGTTGGCCAAGAGATTTGTACAAATGTTCAAAAAGGCGATAAAGGCCATGAGCGAAGACCATATTCCACTACAACACAAGGTGGACAATTTCCTAATGGCATATCGAAACGCCACACATGCAGTGACAAATCAAAGTCCTGCCATGATGTTTTATAACAGGAGGTTGCGGTCCAGGTTGGATTTGTTAAAACCAAATGTGCGTAGGGAAGCCGAAAACAAACAGTTCCAGCATGTAAATAACAAGACCACTCGGAGTTTCGAAATAGGGCAACCAGTGTTAGCCCGGGACTATAAGAATGAGAAATGGCAATCTGGAACAATTCGTGCCAGACAAGGACCCCTGATGTACACGGTAGAGATTGGTGAAAACGTAATACGACGTCATGCTGACCAACTTGTAGAATCGAAAACAAGGGTCGAACCCATGGCTACGGCAGAGACACCAGTGGAAGAAATTATTGAACCTGTAGCATCTACCTCAAACGCGAACGTACATGAGGATGTTCAATCCATAAGAGATCAATTAGAGGAGTCACCCCAGCAACCAGAATCAGAGAACCCTGAAAGGCGTTATCCAACTTGGATCAGGAGGCCTCCTCAGAGACTGAATCTTTGAACAGTTGCATGAAGGTTGTATATATGTTATCCATGTTATGTTTAAATTGGGGTGTACACTGTTAAGCTAAAAAGGGAGGAATTGTGGTGTATGTAACCTGTACCACCTTAAGAGAACTACCTTAAGATGGACTACTTTCTCTTGCTACTGTATATTGTAGTACCGGTGGTGACCACACCGGTATATAAGCTCTGTGTAGTAATTTGTAAAGCAGTTCAACCTTGACCTTCAAGTAGTAAAGACCTGTTTAAGTTTTTCCTGTTGTCTGTGTCCAGTTCTTCAAAAGAAGTATATCTGGAACACAGACTCAACACTCACCCTGCGACCTCCCCCCACCCCTCCACGATCTCCCACCCCACCCCCGATCTCTCCCTCCCCCACACCCCACTCTCAGATCCCCGGCCGCGGCCTTGTCCAGCAATCTGCCTGGCTGCTGAGCGGGAAACACAGTAAGAAAATTCAAATGAGATCCTCCTGAATCCACTTGCCTGACTGCTGGGGACCGTTTGCTCGGGTCCCTTGTGGTGACCTCCTGCTGCACTCGTCCCCCTCCTGCCCGCCGGCCTCACGCTTCCCCTCTCCACCCAGGTTATAATCGGGGCTTGTATTTCTACACTTAGGATGAGGAAAGCTGCTGTGACAGTTCCCCCATGGTTTAATATCTTATCAACACTCAGTGCCTAGGCTCACACATAAAAACACAGGGGGGAAAATTCGTGGCCGCCACGCACCGGCAACTCGGGTTAATGGCCACTGAAAACAGACGAAGCGCTACTGGAGAAAAGGTCGCGCTGGGGGCTAAAGATTTTTAGCCCAGTGCTAACTTACTGTGTAAAGCCCTCCTGGTGGCATTAGTGCAGGCATGGAGGTCAAAGTTCCCGTCCTGAAGCGTTTCAGTCTCTAACAGCCTGTGGGAGCGAGGCAGTAGAATTTGTGGGTAATTGTAGGCATTGTGGGTAATTAAAAGGGCTATGACTTAAAAGGGCAATGCGTTCAGAACCAATAAAAATTAAAATGAAGTGAAAAAATGCAGTTTTCAGCCCTTACTGCCTTTAAAAAAAAAATGAACATTAAAAAAAGTCCCAAATGGGAGTCTTCAGCACTTAATGCTGAATTCCCTTCCGAACCTCAAAATGGGAAAAGTGCTTCAGCACTAACACAAATGGTTCAGCAAGCCAGGGAAGGGGCACCCAGGGTCTCGCACGCAGCACCCCAGCTTGTGCTGCAAGAGAGGTCCTCTGCCCACAGGGGCCAGGAGGCCCTCCAGAAAGAAGGATGTGGGAGTACGTCACCGAGACCGTCCCTGCCAGCAGTGTCACCCCCCACCACCTGGCTCCAGTGCTCAAAGAAGCTTCATGACCTCAGACCACTGGTCAAAGTCAGTGAATGCATCATCCGTCTCCTATCAACTGCACCACTAGCCTCACACACTGCTCAATGCACGACTCCCCCACTCCAATCATGCACCTACCAACAATCTGTACCAATCACGAGGCACCTCTCCCATTCCTAGCCTCACCCCACCTCACCCCGTTGGAGGAGACAGTGCAGGCCATTCTTGGCAGGGGCGTGGCTGAGCCATTGGTCAGAAGCGGGGCTGAAAGGATACAAGATGCTGGTATCCTTACATGTTTTCCTCCTTCTGGCATGCATAGAAATAGAAACATAGAAGATAGGAGCAGGAGTAGGCCATTTGGCCCCTCAAGCCTGCTCCGCCATTCAATGAGATCATGGCTGATCATCCAAACTCAGTACCCTATCCCTGCCTTCTCCCCATATCCCTTGATCCCTTTAGCCTTAAGAAATATATCTAACTCCTTCTTGAATATATTTAATGAACGGAGAGGTACTCATCAAGGACAGGGAAGCAGTCAGTGCCCGCTGGAAGGAGCACTTCGAACATCTCCTTAACCACGACTCTGTCTTCGACACGAGTGTCCTCAACTCCATCCCACAGCATGCTACCCACCACCATCTCAGCACAACACCAGCCCGGCATGAGGTTGAAAAGGCCATCCGACAACTGAAGAACAACGAGGCCTCAGGAGCAGATGGAATCCCTGCCGAGGCACTAAAGCATGGCGGAGAAGCACTACTGGCGTGAATTCATGAACTCATTTCTCTTATCTGGCAGGAGGAGAGCATGCCAGGGGATCTCAGAGATGCCGTAATTGTGACCATCTTCAAGAAAGGTGACAAGTCCGATTGCGGTAATTACAGAGGAGTTTCCCTGCTATCTGCCACAGGGAAAGTCATCGCAAGAATCCTCCTCAATCGCATTCTCCCAGTGGCCGAAGAGCTCCTCCCAGAATCGCAATGCGGATTCCGCCCACTAAGGGGCACAATGGATATGATCTTCACTGCACGTCAATTACAAGAGAAATGCAGGGAACAGCACCAATCACTGTACATGGCTTTCTTTGATCTCACAAAGGCCTTCGACACTGTCAACCGTGAGGGATTATGGAGTGTCCTCCTCAAATTCGGCTGCCCTCAAAAGTTTGTCACTATCCTCCGCCTGCTTCACGACGACATGCAAGCCGTCATCCTGACCAACGGTTCCAACACAGACCCAATTCACGTACGAACTGGGGTCAAGCAAGGCTGTGTCATCGCACCAACGCTCTTCTCAATCTTCCTTGCTGCAATGCTCCATCTCACCCTCAGTAAGCGCCCCACTGGAGTGGAGCTAATTTACAGAACAAATGGGAAACTGTTCAACCTCCGTCGCCTCCAGTCCAGATCCAAGGTCGTCCCATCCTCTGTCATCGAATTACAGTATGCAGACGATGCTTGCGTCTGCGCTCACTCGGAGGTCGAACTCCAAACCATCATAAACACCTTCACCGAAGCATACGAGAGCATGGGCCTTACACTAAACATCCGTAAGACAAAGGTCCTCTACCAACCTGCCCCTGCCACACAGTGCTGCCTCCTGATTATCAAAATCCACGACAAGGCCTTGGACAACGTGGACCACTTTCCATACCTCGGGAGCCTACTGTCAACAAGGGCAGACATCGACGACGAAGTCCAACACCTCCTTCAGTGTGCCAGTGCAGCCTTCGGTCGCCTGAGGAAGAGAGTGTTTGAAGACCAGGACCTCAAACCCGGCACTAAGCTCATGGTCTACAGAGCAGCAGTGATACCCGCCCTGCTAATGCCTCAGAGATATGGACCATGTACAGCAGGCACCTCAAAGCACTGCAGAGGTACCACCAACGCTGCCTCCGCAAGATCCTGCAAATCCATTGGCAGGATAGGCGCACCAACATCAGTGTCCTCGCTCAGGCCAACATCCCCAACGTCGAATCTTTGACCACGCTCAATCAGATCCAATAGATGGGTCACATTGTCCGCATGCCCGATACGAGACTCCCAAAACAAGCGCTCTACTCGGAGCTCCGACACGGCAAGAGAGCCTAAGGTGGGCGGAGGAAACGCTTCAAGGACACCCTCAAAGTCTCCTTGAAAAAGTGTAACATCCCCACCGACACCTGGGAATCCCTGGCCCAAGACCGCACAAAGTGGAGGAGAAGCATCTGGGAAGGCGCCGAACACATCGAGTCTCTTCGCCGGGAGCAAGCGGATCCCAAGCACAGGCAGCGCAAGGAGCGCACGTCAACCCAAGCACCCCACCCACCCGCCCCTTCAACCACCCTCTGCCCCACCTGTGACAGAGATTGTAGGTCCCGCACTGGACTCATCAGTCACCTGCGAACTCATTTTTAATGTGGAAGCAAGTCATCCTCGGTTCCGAGGGACTGCCTAAGAAGAAAGAAGATCCTTACATGTTTTCCTCCTTCTGGCATGCATAGAAATGGAAACATAGAAGATAGGAGCAGGAGTAGGCCATTCGGCCCCTCGAGCCTGCTCTGCCATTCAATGAGATCATGGCTGATCATCCAAACTCAGTACCCTGTCCCTGCCTTCTCCCCATATTCCTTGATCCCTTTAGCCTTAAGAAATATATCTAACTCCTTCTTGAATATATTTAATGAATTGGCATCAACTGCCTTCTGTGGTAGAGAATTCCACAGGTTCACCACTCTCTGGGTGAAGAAATTCCTCCTCATCTC
Organism: Somniosus microcephalus; assembly: GCF_052327205.1. Classification (NCBI taxonomy): domain Eukaryota; kingdom Metazoa; phylum Chordata; class Chondrichthyes; order Squaliformes; family Somniosidae; genus Somniosus; species Somniosus microcephalus. The sequence goes on from NC_140992.1 coordinate 243,334,309, forward strand.
TGTCCTAAATGGCTTACCCCTTATCGTTAGACTGTGACCCCTGGTTCTGGACTCCCCGGCCATCAGGAACATCCTGCCTGCATCTAATCTGTCTAGTCCTGTTAGAATTTTATAAGTTTCACTGAGATCCCCTCTCATTCTTCTAAACTCCAGCGAGTATAAGCCCAATCGACCCAATCTCTCCTTGTACGTCATTCCTGCCATCCCAGGTATCAGTCTGGTGAATCTTCGCTGCACTCCCTCCATGGCAAGAACATCCTTCCTCAAATAGGGCGACCAAAACTGCACACAATACTCAAGCTGTGGTCTCACCAAGGCCCTGTACAACTGCAGCAAGACATCCTTGTTCCTGTACTCGAACCCTCTCGCTACGAAGGCCAACATACCATTTGCCTTCTTAACTGCCTACTGCATCTGCATACTTACCTTCAGCGACTGGTGCACAAGGACACCCAGGTCTCGTTGCACTTCCCCTTCTCCCAATCTATTGCTGTTCAGATAATAATCTGCCTTCCTGTTTTTGCCACCAAAGTGGATAACCTCGCATTTATCCACATTGGGCAGATGCATGGAAGATGCAGTATAATCACCCAACCTGTCCAAATCATACTGGATTTTCTCGGCATCCTCCTCACAGCACACACGCACACCCAGCTTTGTGTCGTCTCCAAACTTGGAGATATTACATCTAGTTCCCTCATCTAGATCATTAATATATATTGTGAATAGCTGGGGTCCTAGGACTGATCCCTGCGGTACCCCACTAGTCACTGCCTGCCACTGGGAAAAAGACCCGTTTATTCCAACTCTTTGCTTCCTGTCTGCCAACCAGTTCTCTATCCAAGACAGTACCTTGCCCCCAATCCCATGTGCTTTAACTTTACATGTTAATCTCTTATGCAGGACCTTATCGAAAGCCTTCTGAAAGTCCAAATACACCACATCCACTGGTTCTCCCTTATCTATTCTACCAGTTACATCCTCAAAAAATTCCAGTAGATTAGTCAAGCACGATTTACCTTTTGTAAATCCATGTTGACTTTGTCCGACCCTGTCACCGTTTTCCAAGTGCTCTGCTATTACATCTTTTATAATGGACTCTAGCATTTTCCCCACTACCGATGTCAGGCTTACCGGTCTATAATTCCCCGTTTTCTCTCTACCACCTTTTTTGAATAGTGGGGTAACATTAGCTACCCTCCAATCCATGGGAACTGTTCCAGAGTCTATAGCATTTTGGAAGATGACCAGCAATGCATCTACTATTTCTAGGGCCACTTCCTTAAGTACCCTAGGATGTAGATTATCAGGCCCTGAGGATTTATCGGCCTTCAATCCTGTCCATTTCCCTAACACCATTTCCCTGCAAATATTGATTTCATTCAGTTCCTCCCTCTCATTAGACCCTATGTACCCCGACATCTCTGGGAGGTTATTTGTGTCCTCCTTTGTGAAGACAGAACCAAAGTATGTATTTAATTGGTCTGCCATTTCTTTGTTCCCCATTATAAATTCCCCTGATTCTGACTGCAAGGGACCTATGCTTGACTTCACCAATCTTTTTCTCTTCACATAACTATAGAAGCTTTTACAGTCAGTTTTTATGTTCCCTGCAAGTTTACGCTCATACTCTATTTTCCCCCTCTTAATTAATCCCTTTGTCTTCCTTTGCTGAATCCTAAACTGCTCCCAATCCTCAGGTTTGCTGCTTTTCCTGGCCAATTTATATGTCCACTCCTTGGATCTTATGCTATCCCTAATTTCCCTTGTTAGCCACGGTTGAGTCACCTTTTTTGTTTTATTTTTATGCCAAACGGGGATGAACAAACTCTGTAGTTCATCCATGCAATCTTTAAATGTTTGCCATTGCCTATCCACCGTCAACCCTTTGAGTAACATTCCCCAATCAATCCTACCCAAATTGCGCCTCATACCATCATAGTTTCCTTTATTTAAATTCAGGACCCTAGTCTCTGAGTGAAATACTTCACTCTCCATCTTAATGAAGAATTCGATCATATTATGATCGCTCCACCCCAAGGGGCCTCGCACAACAAGATTGCTAATTATTCCTTTCTCATTACATAATACCCAGTCTAAGATGGCCCGATCTCTCGTTGGTTCCTCGATATATTGGTCCAGGAAACCATCCCGTATACACTCCAGGAATTCCTCCTCCACAGTATTGTTACTAATTTGGTTAGCCCAATCTATATGTAGATTAAAGTCACCCATGATAACTGCTGTGCCCTTATTGCACGCGTCTCTAATTTCCCGTTTAATGCCATCCTCAACCTCTGCATTACTGTTTGGGGGTCTGTATACAACTCCTACTAACGTTTTCTGCCCCATGGTATTTCTCAGCTCTACCCATACAGGTTCCACATCATCAGAGCTAATATCCTTCCTCACAATTGTGTTAATCTCCTCTTTAACCAGCAATGCTACCCCACCGCCTTTTCCTTTTTGCCTGTCTTTCCTGAATATTGAATACCCCTGGATGTTGAGTTCCCAGCCTTGGTCACCCTGGAGCCATGTTTCCGTAATCCCAATCATATCATATCCGTTTACATCTATTTGCGCATCTAATTCATCCACCTTATTACGAATGCTCCTCGCATTAAGACACAAAGCCTTCAGGCTTGTTTTTTTAACACGCTTAGACCTTTTATAATTATTATTTACTGTGGCCAGGTTTGATTTAAACCCTTGATTTCTCTGACTGCCACTTTTGCTTTTCTCCTTCCTGTCTTTTGCGTCTATCCTTGTTTCCCTTTCCTCTGTCTCCCTACACAGATTCCCAACCCCCTGCCATTTTAGTTTAAACCCTCCCCCACAGCACTAGCAAACACTCCCCCTAGGACATCGGTCCCGGTCCTGCCCAAGTGCAAATTGTCCAGTTTGTACTGGTCCCACCTCCCCCAGAACCGGTTCCAATGTCCCAGGAATTTGAATCCCTCCCCCTTGCACCATTCCTCTAGCCACGTATTCATCTGAAATATCCTTCTATTTCTACTCTGACTAGCACGTGGCACTGGTAGCAATCCTGAGATTACTACCTTTGAGGTCCTATTTTTTAATTTACCTCCTAACTCCCTATATTCAGCTTTTAGGACCTCATCCCGGTTTTTACCGATATCGTTGGTACCTATATGCACCACGACAACTCGCTGTTCACCCTCCCCTTCCAAAATGCTCTGCAGCCGCTCCGAGGCATCCTTGACTCTTGCCCCAGGGAGGCAACATACCATCCTGGAGTCTTGTTTGCGGCCGCAGAAATGCCTATCTATTCCCCTTACAATGGAATCCCCTATTACTATAGCTCTCCCACTCTTTTTCCTCCCGTCCTGTGCAGCAGAACCACCCACGGTGCCAGGAAGTTGGCTGCTGCTGTCTTCCTCCGATAAGCCATCTCCCCTAACAATATCCAAAGCGGTATATCTGTTTGAGAGGGGGATGGCCACAGGGGACCCCTGCACTACCTGCCTGTGCCTACTACTCTGCCTGGTGGTCACCCATTCCTTTCCTGCCTGTGCAGCCTTTACCTGCGGTGTGACCAACTCATTAAATGTGCTATCCACAATGTTCTCAGCATCGCAAATGCTCCAGTATGCATCCATTCGCAGCTCCAGTGCCGCAATGCGGTCTGCCAGTAGCTGCAGCTGGATACACTTCCCGCACACATGGTCATCAGGGACACAGGAAGTGTCCTTGATTTCCCACATAGTGCAGGAGGAGCATACCACGGCGCCAAGCTGTGCTGCCATGATTTACCCTTTAATTAATTCAAATAAAATTAACTCAAATCAATCCCACCAATTGCACTACAATTACATGATATACTCAAGGGCCCTTGTTTACCAGCAGTCCCCGCTACACAACAGAGAACCTAGAAACTATAAACAACAAAATGTAAGTTTGAAAAAAGCGAGAAAGAGAGAAGTACTCACCAACCGATCACTTACCTGCTTTCTGGTGACATCACATTTCGATTACTTTTTACTTCTCTCTCCCGCTCTTGGCTCTGTTTAAATTAGCCTCTCCCGCTCTCGGAGCTCGGTTTAAATCAGACTCTCCCGCTCTCGGAGCTTTGTGCCTCTCGCAGGTCCGCCTCTCCCGCTCTCGGCGCTCAGTTTAAATCAGACTCTCCCGCTCTTGGAACTGTGTGCCTCTCGCAGGTCTGCCTCTCCCGCTCTCAGAGCTCAGTTTAAATCAGACTCTCCCGCTCTCGGAGCTCTGTGACTCTCGAAGGTGCACCACTTGCTTTCCCACCCTCCGCTAACCACAAGCTTACACTTGTGCCTTCCTCATTTCAGACACCTAAGAAATGCAGCCTGCCCAGCTAGTGGTTGGCCAAGAAGAGGGAGAGGAGAGTGAAGAAGAAGAAGAAGAAACACCGTCACTTGATTTGACACTCCCAGCCACCAGCTCCTCAAGGTCAACCAGCAAGGACATTTGCAGTGTCCCCCACTGAAAGTCAGCAGCCTTCCACAGCCATGCTGCAGCCACTGGGGTAGCACTGTGTGACATCAGTAGGATAGGCAAAGGCACACACAAGACAGTCACTAAGAGAATGCAAAAGGGTGTTGAGTTGATTTCTTGAAGTCATGTTGGATGGATAGATGTATAAAGTTGGATTGGAAAGTTTGCTCTGTGGTGGCTTTTATTTCAGCATTGTGGCCAAGAGGACGCTGTGATGGTCAGTAACAGAGGGAAGGTAAGGTGTGGACTAATGTTGGGGTTGTGGTCACTGATACCGCAGGCGGATGATTCCATCCCGATATCATTGCCAGAAAGGGGCTGTCTGGGAGGCATCCTTCCTAATGCTGCCTCCTCTTCTGCTTCTTCCTCTTCTGCTTCTTCCTCTACTGTGGCTTCCTCTTCCCTATTCGAGCAGATGCTGTAAGTCCATGTTCCCATTAATTTGCAAATATCTCATGTTGCTGCAACTAACAAACTTTGGTGTTCTGAATTATGTTCTATATGTTCTATATCCACTTAAATATGCGTGGTAGCAGTCTCGCCTCTGAGTCAGAAGGTTGTGGGTTCAAGTCCTATTCCAGAGACTTGAGCACAAAAATCTAGACTGACACTCCAGTGCAGTACTGAGGGAGTGCTGCAAAAAAAGACTTGCATTTATATAGCACCTTTTACAACCTCAGGAGGTCCCAAAGCACTTTACAGCCAATGAAGTACTTTCTTTTGAACTGTTGTAGTGTAGGAAATGTTACGTGCACTGTTGGAGGTGTCATCTTTCAAATGAGACGTTAAACTGAGGCCCTGTCTGCTCTCTCAGGTGGACGTAAAGATCCCGTGGCACTATTTCGATGAAGAGCAGGGGAGTTGGTGTCTTGGCCAATATTTATCCCTCAATCAACATCACTAAAATACAGATTATCTGGTCGTTAGCACATTGCTGTTTTGTGGGAGCTTACTGTGCATAAATTGGCTGCCGTGTTTCCTACATTACAACAGTGACTACACTTCAAAAGTACTTCATTGGCTGTAAAGTGCTTTGGGACGCCCTGAGGTTGTGAAAGGCACTGTATAAATGCAAGTCTTTCTTTTTCATTTATCCCTTTCCATAGGCCAACAAAAGTCAAACTGAACAAACCATTGACCAACAAATATAAGCACAAATAGGACTGTGTTTCATGAGCTTCAAGCACTGGATTGCCAGGGCTCAGGGGCTGCACTTAGGATACCCCTGTCGCACATCAGCATCATCTTTATTACCCTCTCACTTGGCCTCTGCTCCAATCAGTACATTCATGTGAAGTTAACCTATTTCCTAAAGAATGCCAAATGTCTGACAGTGAGTCTATGATATTGCCGCAATGTTGCTATCCTGGCAACGTTAATAAGTTGCTCTAGTTTCACTGTGATGCCATTAGAGTTACTCGGTTGAATTTTTACCTTGTACTTCACTCTCAGTTGTTTATTGTTCTAAATCAGCCGCCCTGAGGAATGTACCTCTTACATCAACATATCGGCTTGGCAAGTAACCAAATGCCACTTCCTTTAGAAAATGAGTAGCTCCTTCCCCAACTGTGCAGCTGGTTAAGGAAGTTAGTAGGTCAGAGAGAGCAGATCTCAGCTAGGTGGTAGTAGAGATGCTACAGTTCGTTTCAGTGCATCTGAGTTGGGTGCGGGGCGGGTGGAATCAGCTTAGGTTCCTGGTTCTAACCAGTAACCCCGCTGCAAAGTGCATGTGTGTGAATCCTGGGTGAGGAGAGAGTCAGGCGTCACTATCTCGCTGCCCCACCATCCCCGCCCCCTCCCCACCCACCCCACACAACCCTCACTATCACCACCATCACTATTATGATAAAATAGCCTGCCAATACTCACGCATGAATAATGGCCATTTTGGCAAAATACTGGAGATTGCCCAACATCTGTGGAACCATAGCTCAGCCAGGACTCAGCTTCTTCAGGCAAGCAGCAAAAGGAGAAAGAAAAATAAAGTTCCTCTTTGTTGCTATAAGAAGATTATAAAGACATCACAATTGTTCACACAAGTGCATTCACACGGTTGATTCGTATTTCAGTCAGAGCCTCTGAGACGTTCGGCTGAATTTTGCCGGCGCTCAGAGGGCGGTCTTGGAGGCGGGTCCGCTGTCAAAATAGCAAAGATTGACAGCGGGTAGGAAACCCACTGTCAACCCGCTTCTACGCGAGTCTCCCAGCTGTCGGGTCTGTCAGCGGAGAACTGATCCGACACCAAGCGGTGGGGGAGACAATTGAGCTCATTAAATGACTTGTTAACAGCCAATTTAATGTTTTTTGGAGGCTTTCTTCCAATTTTACGTGCTCCCCCATGGGCTACCCACTGCCCGGGGAACACACCAGCTCACCCTGGAGTGAGTTGAGTCTGCTCTGATGTATCTGATAAGTGGACAGCTGCAGAAGTGGTGTAAAGGATGCCATGTTGTAGATGGTCAGTTTCAGAGTGCAGAAACTGTTGGTTACTGCATTTGTAAGACATATAGAGATTTCTTTAGCTTGCAAGTGTTTAGAGCCAACTGTATATCCAGTGCCACCTCATTGGGAGAACCTCTCTCACCATTGACAGATCACTTGTGTCATCTCACCTGCAGCTGCCACCTATTGCAGCAACATCGGTGCCCTAGAAACTATCTCACCGTGCTCCTCTGATTCTTTCCATGCTCAGCCCGATCACCAACATCACCAGGCACACCAGCAGCACCAACAACAACACCAACCTTCTCCGCAATCTCCTGATGCTGCACAGGACACAGTGTTGCGTTTGCAAAGATAATCCAGAGGCCGTAAGCAGAGTTCAGTTCATGTTGCTTTTTAATGGCTGCTCCACACACACACGCCCAGGCAAAAGCAATCGAATACCTATACACAATATAATGATAACAGCACCAGCAAACTCCATGTGCTCAGGCCAAGGCAATCGAGTACCTATCACCAATGTCAGACATAACATTTCCTCCCCCCTCACAGAATTTCAAACATGAAATGTAGTGACAAAGTCCTGTAGGTGGCCAGGGCGAGAACGTGTACGAACAGGCCGAGGTGCGGACTGGTGAAGAGCAGGCCGAAGTGGGGACTGGTGAGGAGCAGGCTGAGGCACAATATCTGCTTGAGGGTTGGCTGGCTGAGCCACATGTGCATCCCGCCACTCTGGGGGTAAGGCTTGGGGATTAGGTCCATATAATCCCGCATCAGGGGGTGCTGGCACCTTCCGAAGGCGGCTGGCATGCCACCGAGAGCCGTCAGTGAGGCAGAAAGTGGCTGGTCCAAGTTGGCGGCTGATTTGGAGAGGGGAGGACCAGAATGATGCCATCTTATTGTTGCGGTGAGGCCTGCGGACTCTGACCCAATCGGAGACTGAGATGTTGGGCGCCTTGGCCCTTTTCGACTGGTCGAAGCGGAGTTTCATCTTCTCCTGCTGTCTAGCGACTGTGGCTTGAGCCGGTGGAGCAGGGCTCTGAGCTAGCGAGGGGCGGAGCCTGCCAAGGGGCAGCATGAGCTCATGGCCTAGCATGAGGGATGTGGGTGAGACCCCTGTAGTGGAATGCTGGGAGGCTCTGTAGTGCAGCAGTGTGTGGAGGAGGGCCTTGTCAAATGCACACCCCTGGGATAGGTGTGCTCTGAGGCCATTTTTCAGTGTCTGGTTAAAACGCTCCACCCCCCCATTTGACTCGGGGTGGTGCGTACGTGACAGATGCCCTTGCTCTCAAGGTAAGAGGAGAGTTCCGAAGAGACCATTTGGGGGCCATTGTCTGTGGTGATGGCCTTTGGATGCCCCCAGCGGGAAAAGAGAGACTCAAGGATATCAATGATGACCCGAGAGGTGACGGAGCCCACGGCAGTGACCTCTGGCCATTTTGAGTGCAGGTCATAGGTCACCACTAGGAACCGTTGATGGTGGGGGACACCATGGATCTCCCCGCAGACGTGCAGCTGCAGGTGCTCCCAGGGCTGAGAGGGCCAAGCAAGGGGTTGGATATTTGCAAATCCAACCGAACGGGCGTTTATACTTGCTTGATCCCTTGTGAACTGAATGTAATTGGGGGTCTTAGCAAAAAAGGGCATCGGTAACCTGCGTGATGCAACTGTGGGCGGCCGACTGGGAGATGCCACTGATGTCTGCTGATGATCCCTGGAAGGAGCCTGAGGCAAAGAAGTTGAGTGCGGTGGTGACTTTGACAGCCACTGCTAAGGGGTGTCCACCCGTTCCTCTGGGCACCAGGTCTTGCTGCAGCAGGCTGCAGATCTCTCGGACAACCTCTCGCAAAAGGTTCAGCCTCCTTTGGCACTGCTGCTCGATCATGTTGAGGTAGCTCATCCTCTGTCTGTAAACCCTCTGCTGGATGTATCTCCTGCGGCGAGGTGCCTCGATGTGTTGGTGCCTTCTGCCCTGTGCAGCATCAGGTAGGGGTGGTGCCAGAGAACTGGAGGATTACAAATGTTACACCCCTGTTCAAAAAAGGGGACAGGGATAAACCTGGTAAGTACAGGCCAAGCAGTCTAATGTCAGTGGTGGGAAAATTACTAGAAACCATTGTCAAGGACAAAATTAATTCTCACTTGGAGAAGCATGGGTTAATAAGGGATAGCCAGCACGGATTTGTTAGAGGCAAATCATGTCTGACTAACCTGACTGAATTCTTTGATGAAGTAACAGAGAGGGTTGATGAAGGTAGTGCAGTAGATGTTGTATATATGGACTATCAAAAGGCATTTGATAAAGTACCGCATAACAGATGTATTCAGAAAATAGAAGCACATGGTATTAAAGGGACAGTAATAACTTGGCTATGAAATTGGCTAAGGGATAGGAGGCACGGAGTAGTGGTGAATGGATGTTTTTCTGACTGGAGGGAAGTATGCAGTGGGGTCCACAGGGGTTGGTATTAGGACCATTGCTTCAGGAGGATGTAGACAGACTGGTGAAATGGGCAGACACAGGGCAGCTATGTTGATGGGAACGGTAGCATAGTGGTAATGTCACTGGGCTAGTAGTCCCAAGGCCTGGACTAATGATTCAGAGACATGAGTTCAAATCCCACCATGGCAGCTGGGGAATTTAAATTCAGGTAATTAAATAAATCTGGAATAAAAAGTAATGGTAACCATGAAACTATCAGATTGCTGTAAAAACCCATCTGGTTCACTAATGGGGAAGGAAATCTGCTGTTCTTACCTGGTCTGGCCTATATGTGACTCCAGACCCACAGCAATGTGGTTGACACTTAACTGTCCTCTGACATGACCTAGCAAGCCACTCAGTTGTAACGAACTGCTGTGAAACACAATGATAAGAATGAAACCGAACGGACTACCTGGCATCGACCTCAGCACTGGCTACGGACATGGCAACGGCACGCCCAGTCAACCCTGCAAAGTCCTCCTCACCAACATTTGGGGACTTGTGCCAAACTTGGGATAGCTGTCCCACAGACTAGTCCAGCAACAGCCTGACATAGTCATACTCACAGAATCATACCTTTTAGCCAATGTTCCAACTCCTCCATCACCATCCCTGGGTATGTCCTGTCCCACCAGCAGGACAGACCCACCAGGGGTGGTATACACTCGGGAAGGAGTGGCTCTGGGAGTCCTCAACATTGACTCGGGACCCCATGAAGTCTCATGGCTTCAGGTCAAGCATGGGCAAGGAAACCTCCTGCTGACTATCACCTACCGCCCTCCCAAGAGTGGCTCAGTAGCACCACTACTGACCCAGCTAGCCGAGTCCTGAAGGACATAGCTGCCAGTCTGGGCCTGCAATAGGTGGTGAGAGAACCAACACGAGGGAAAAACCTACTTGACCATGACCTCACCAATCTACCTGTCGCAGATGCATCTGTCCATGACAGTATTAGTAGCAGTAACCACCGCACAGTCATTGTGGAGACAAAGTCCCATTTTCACACTGAGGACACCCTCCATCGTGTTGTGTGGCTCTACCACTGTGCTAACTGGGGATAGATTCAGAACAGATCTCGCATCTCAAAACTGGGCATCCATGAGGCACTGTGGGCCATCAGCAGCAGCAGAATTGTATTCCACCAGAATCTGTAACCTCATGGCCAGGCATATCCCTCACTTTAACATTACCATCAAGCCAGGGGACCAATCCTGCTTCAATAAGGAGTGTAGAAGAGCATGCCAGGAGCAGCACCAGGCATACCTAAAAATGAGGTGCCAACCTGGGGAAGCTGCAACACAGGACTACATGCATGCTAAAAAGTGGAAGCAGCATGCTATAGACAGGACTAAGTGATCCCACAATCAACTGATCAGATCAAAGCTCTGCCGCCCTGCCACATCCAGTCGTGAATGGTGGTAGACCATTAAACAACTAATGGGAGGAGGAGGCTCTAAGAATATCCCCATCTTCAATAATGGTGGAGCCCAGCATGTGAGTGCAAAAGACAAGGCTGAAGTATTTGCAACCATCTTCAGCCAGAAGTGCCGAGTTGATGATTCATATTGGCCTACTCCTGAGGTCCCCACCATCACAGAAGCCAGTCTTCAGCCAATTCGATTCACTCCATGTGATATCAAGAAATGGCTGAGCGCACTGGATACAGCAAAGGCTATGGGCCCCGACAACATCCCGGCTATCGTGCTGAAGACTTGTGCTCCAGAACTAGCCGCACCTCTAGCCAAGCTGTTCCAGTACAGCTACAACACTAGCATCTATCCGACAATGTGGAAAACTGCCCAGGTATGTCCTGTCCACAAAAAGCAGGACCAATAAAATCCGGCCAATTACCACTCCATCAGTCTACTCTCAATCATCAGCAAAGTGCTGGAAGGTGTCATCGACAGTGCTATCAAGCAACACTAACTTGCTCACTGATGCCCCGTTTGGGTTCCACCAAGACCACTCTGCTCCTGACCTCATTACAGCCTTGGTCCAAACATGGACAAAGGAGCTGAATTCCAGAGGTGAGGTGAGAGTGACTGCCCTTGACATCAAGGCGGCATTTGACTGAATATGGCATCAAGGAGCCCCAGTAAAATTGAAGTCAATGGGAATCGGGGGAAAAATTCTCCATTGGCTGGAGTCATACCTAGCACAAAGGAAGATGGTTGTGGTAGTTGAAGGTCAATCATCACAGCCCCAAGACATCACTGCAGGAGTTCCTCAGGGCAGTATCCTAGGCCCAACCATCTTCAGCTGCTTCGTCGATGAACTTCCCTCCAACATAAGGTCAGAAATGAGGATGTTTGCTGATGACTGCACAATGTTCAGTGCCATTCACAACTCCTCAGATAATGAAGCAGTCCATGCCCGCATGCAACAAGACCTGGACGATGTTCAGGCTTGGGCTAATAAGTGGCTGGTAACATTTGCACCACACAAGTGCCAGGCAATGACTATCTCCAACAAGAGAGAATCTAACCACCGCCCCTTGACATTCAATGGCATTACCATCGCCGAATCCCCCACCATCAACATCCTGGGGGTCACCATTGACCAGAAACTTAACTGGACCAGCCACATAAATACTGTGGCAATAAGAGCAGGTCAGAGGCTAGGTATTTTGCAGTGAGTGTCTCACCTCCTGACTCCCCAAAGCCTTTCCACCATCTACAAGGCACAAGTAAGGAGTGTAATGGAATACTCTCCACTTCCCTGGATGAGTGCAGTTCCAACAACACTGAAGAAGCTCGACACCATCCAGGAGAAAGCAGCCCGCTTGATTGGCACCCCATCCGCCACCTTAAACATTCACTCTCTCCACCACCGGCGTACTGTGCCTACAGTGTGTACCATCTACAAGATGCACTGCAGCAACTCGCCAAGGCTTCTTCGGCAGCACCTCCCAAACCTGCGACCTGCTCCACCTTGAAGGACAAGGGCAGCAGGCGCATGGGAACACCACCACCACCTCCAAGTTCCCCTCCAAGTCACACACCATCCTGATTTAGAAGTATGTCGCTGGGTCAAAATCCTGGAACTCCCTACCTAACAGCACTGTGGGAGTACCTTCACCACACGGACTGCAGCGGTTCAAGAAGGCGGCTCACCACCACCTTCTCGAGGACAATTAGGGATCTAAGTAGGCAGTAAATGCTGGCCTTGCCAGTGACGCCCACATCCCATAATCAAATTTTTAAAAAGATACAATTTAATGCAGATAACTGTGAAGTGATGCACTTTGGGATAAACAACATGGAGAGGCGGCATAATCTAAATGGTACTATTTTGAGGGGCATGCAAGGGCAGAGGGACCTTGGAGCGCATATTCACAAATCCTTGAAGATGGCAGGGCAAGTTGATAAGGCAGTTAAGAATGCATGCGGGATACTTGGCTTTGTAAATAGGGGCACTGAATACAGAAACAAAGAAATCATGCTTAACCTTTACAAATCACTGGTTAGGCCTCAGCTGGAATATTGTGTACAATTCTGGGCACCACACTTTGGGAAGGATGTCAAGGCCCAGAGGAGGTTCACCAGGATGATACTAGGGATAAGTGGAGAGATTGGAGAAGCTGGGATTATTCTCCTTAGAGCAGAGAAGATTAAGGGGAAACCTAATAGAGGTATTCAAAATTATGAGGGGTTTTGATAGAGTAAGTAATGAGAAACTATTTCCTCTGGCAAGTGGGCCGGTAACCAGAGGTCATAGATGTAAAATAATTGGCAAAAAATTGTACTTGAAGAGAACTGATTTTCAGGGTTATGGCGGGAAAGCTGGGGTGTGGGCCTAAATTGGACAGCTCTTTCAAAGAGCCAGCACAGGTACAACGGGCCGAATGGCCTCCTTCTGTGCTGTAAGATTCTATGATTCTAAGTAAATGACTATGTGTGGTTTTGTAGGCTGCTTTGTCATTTGCTGAACAGCATGGTGTGTGTGATATGTTATCTTAGATATAATTGGCGGTAAATGTTGGAGCATTAAATGAATGCGGATTACACTAGTCCCTGGAGTATTATTGTAAGCTATAATTTTAATGTAAATTGATTTTCTTAAAAAGGAATAACTAATGTATTTCAATAAATAAATCATAAACCATTAAAAATTAATATTGAAGCTAAAGGAACAATGAAAAGGAAATTTAAAAAAAAGTTTTGCACATGTTTTGCACTTTAAAATATGTACTCGTATATCTTGCATTGATGCTGCTTCTGGGCAGTTGAACATTCGGAGTATAGTTTCTGATATTTAGGGTACAAACATGGTTTTCCTATCATTGTAATGTAGAAAAAGGATACAGGGTCTCAGAGATAGATTTGTAATTCTATTTAACTATCATTTTACAAAACTTGCTTAAAATGCATGTAACTTTTTTTTTCCTCCCCAAAACCTCTTCCATTTTATACAATATTATTTTTTCCCTACCTCCCTTGGTGGATTTGCAGTATTACCTTAAGATGCAAGTACATTATGGATATATTTGTTTATTCTTCCCACCTCTGTCCCCAAAAGCTTCCTTCTTTTTCTCAGTTATTTACATGGATTACAAGAGATTTTTTCCCTTCCCCTTGCTTCCTGTGGTAGATTTATAGGGGTAGAAATTGGACCGACTTCGGGGTACAGTGCCCTACGCCCCAAAGGCCCCTGAAAAAAAGTCTGTTCCGAAATTGGGCTGGGTCACGTTTCAAGTGCCCGGGCGGCCACATAAAACAGGTATACAAAAGCAAAATACTGCGGATGCTGGAAATCTGAAATAAAAACAGAAAATGCTGGAAACACTCAGCAGGTCAGGTAGCATCTGTGGAGAGAGAAACAAAGTTAACGTTTCAGGTGGATGATCAGGTTCTGACGAAGGGTCACAGACCTGAAACGTTAATTCTGTTTCTCTCTCTACAGATGCTGCCTGACCTGCTGAGTATTTCCAGCATTTTCTGTTTTCATTACATAAAACGTGTTAGGCCCCTTGCATGATCTAATGATTGGCAGAAGTGCTGTTCCCGGCTCCACAGTACTTCCGACGGCTGCTGTCGGCCACGATTGGCCCCTCCCCGTCCGCTGGACTTACCTGAGGGCCGCTCCCGGGGAGGCAGGCAATCTAAAATTGCATACATCCGTCGAGCAAGCTGCCTGTGGAGGCGTGACCGGCGCTAGCGGCTGACCCTGAATGATGAGGCCCGAGGACCAACGTCTTGCGATCCTCAAAAGTCTCTAGTCTTCAGGCGCTGTGATCGTTCCCTGCGCTGGTTTTTTTTTGACGTCAGGCCAGCCAGTGCTATACAATTGCAACCTCATTCTTTCCGAATCTGTCACTGGTGTAGCACCGCACCAGTGAGGTTTCTACTACTCTCAAATCATCAACGATCAACAGCTTGAACGGGTGGTCATTCACCATGGCTCAGGTCTGACTACATTGTCCAAACTCTGCATCAAAGCACCTTATAAACAGATGTCTTCATCCCTGACAGGAAAGCTCTTGCCCAACAATACCTTCAGCACAGACTTTTTATTTAATGGCTTCATCATCATCTCTTTAAACTGCTTCTTTCCTGCTGTTGTATGTCACGGTTGTTTATACATTCTCCAGAGGGTTGCCTTGGGATGCTGGTTGTCCCAGTCCATTTTGGCTATTGTTAGTTCGAAGACGGTGATGAAAACGATGGCGTGAAATTAGACCTCATTGCACCCATTTTCCATGAGATGTAGTAAAAGGTCAATAATGAGCTTAAATATCGAGGTAATCCTTCCACTTTATAAATCATTAGCGTGGCCGCACTTGGACTACCGTGCACAGTTCTGGTCGCCACAGTACAGGAAGGATGTTGCAGCTATTGAGAGGATACAGAAGAGAGCAATCATAATGATTGAGGGATTGGATAGTGAGGAGCGATTTTGTAAATTGGGCATGTTCTCACTGGAAAAGAGAAGGTTGAGAGGTGATATGATTGCTGTTTTTAGGATTCTAAAGGGACTAGATAATGTAGATCATGACAAATTAGTTCACCTTGTCCAGAACAGTAGAATCAGAGGACACGGCCTGTGCTTGAAGGAGATCAATTCAAAACGAATCTGCAGAAACATTGGGCTAAAAATTCAGTTGGGCGCCGTTTGGGGCGCCAAGCTCGCCTGGGCGCCGGAATTACCGCTGCGAGCGGAGCCACTTGCGCCATCCGGATATTCAGTTTCTGCGCCCCAAATGGAAGCGGGCCGCTAATCGAAGCTTCCCGCGCCCCGCTTGGGGCGCTGAAACTGAATATCGGCGCGCTAAGGGCCGCAGCGCCACACGCTGCGGCACGGCACGCTGCGGTACTGCAGGCCTTCCTCCCACTGTTAAGGGGGAGGTGCCTGCAACAGCGCGATCACCGCTCGCGAGTGCCGGCAAATGAGCCCGGCACCAAGGAGAAGTGCCGGGCTCTCGGGAAACAGCCGGCAATGCCGCGGGGGGGGGGGGGGTTGTAGGAGGCCAGGGACGGCCACCGAAAAAGCGGCCGGCCGCACGTCCACCTTAACTAGCGCCACTACCGCCACAGGTAGGCCCCTGTGTACCGGTCGCTATTTGCGGCCGGCGCTGAAGAGGCGTGCGCGACCAAATATGGTCATCGGGGCGGGAGCGGGGCGCTGCGCACACCGATGACGTCATCGGTGGCGGCGCAGCGCTACAGGCTAACGCCGCCATTAGCGCCCCGCTAAATATCGCGGTAGGTGTGGCCAGTGGCGCAAAAGCCACTGAGTGCCCTCTTTGGGCGCAAACTGGTGGCGCAGGCCACTGAGTTTCTAGGCCATTGGGTCCGATTTTAACTCTCCCTCATCTGGCGGAAACCGGGCCGGAGGGGGCATTTAAAATGAGGGCAGTCACTTACCGCCTCTGATCCCGCTTCCTTCCCACCGTGTCCCGATGTTAACCTCTTTTGAACAGGCGAGCGGGTCTCCTGGAATCAGCGGGTCTCCTGGAAGGCAGCGGGTCTCCTGGAAGCAGCGGGTCTCCTGGAAGCAGCGGGTCTCCTGGAAGGCAACTGGTCTCCTGGAAGCAGCGGGTCTCCTGGAAGCAGCGGGTCTCCTGGAAGGCAACTGGTCTCCTGGAAGCAGCGGGTCTCCTGGAAGGCAGCGGGTCTCCTGGAAGGCAGCGGGTCTCCTGGAAGGCAGCGGGTCCTTCTTTAACTATGTAGATTGGGGCCCGATCTGCAATTTTAATTGGCGACCTGAGCAGGGGAGCAGTGCCGACTTCCTCGCTCAGGCCAGACCTGCCAGGAGGTGGATTGTGGTCCAGCAGAAGCCCAGGCAGGTAAGTAATTACATTTAAATTTAGGTTTCCTTGTGGGCCAGGAGGAGCTGGGGTGCTCACCTGGGTCTCACAAGGAAGCCTTGGGCCTTTCTTGCCCTGGGCTCCTCCCCTCCCCTCGATCACGTCCAGAACCCATTTACCTGGGTACCCAGCTGTGGCCTCCTGTCACTGACTTTTCGCTCCTACCAGATAGTGGATTTGGCCCAGTTTGGGCAGGCCAGTGAGAAAATTGATGCTAACAAGGACCGGCCGTTAAGATTCGATAGGTCTCCACGTATCCGGACTAACTCAGGAACATTGCTTGCTGCTGGGCTTACGCACACCATACCCGTCCCCACCTTTAAAATCGGGGCCATTATTATTTCAATAAGCGCGTGGTAAATCCATGGTACAGGCTCCCTATGGAGATGGTGGAAGCACATATTATTGATTCATTCAAATACAAATGTAATAGTTTTCTTTCAGAAAATACTATTTTGAGATACAGTATTAGTAATTTAGAACATGAATATGGCAAACATCGCATGCATGCGAAGAACAGGTGACTTTGGACCTATGGTTCCCAAATCTTTCCATCCACTGGGGATATCCTCGCTTCATGACTGGGTCTGCTATAGACAAATTGATGGAGATTGACAATGCCATGATTAGTCAACAACTCTATGATCATTGTATCATGCCACTACGAAGCTGGTAGAAGGCAAACTAGATGTGTAAGTTACAAGAAACTTTGGTTTATCCGGAGATTGTATGTCCGGAAACCTCAATCTAACGGTAAAAATCAGCAGCCGTTTTGTTAGGTTTTTTTTCTTTTTTTTTCTTCTCCTAGCATTTTTTTAAACAGTCAGCCTCTGGAAAGCCTCTCTGAAGCTGTTGCTAAGCTACAGAGGCGCTTCCAAGGTACGGGCCGACTGTTTACAAGCTGTTGCTAAGCAACAGTGTTTGTTGTCAGATACGGAGATGAAAACCTCCGTATCCTTCAACATTAGCACTGGTCTGTCTGGAAGTTTTCATAGATCGGCATCACGCCGGTCCCGTCGGTGCCGGATATCGCGAAGTTTCCTGTACAGTGTTCTCAAAATTCCCGCACTCCCCGAGTTATGGATCAAGGGACCCTGTTTTGGACAAGTTATTAAAAGCAGGGTACCCAAAATGGCTTCTGAATACCTCGTGACCGATACTGACAGGATTTTTAAAATCAGGGCTCTGCCAACAAGCAGGCCTAGAGACGAAACATTAAAATGCAGGAATCCGTGAGAACAGGACTCTCGAGAACCAGCCAGACAAAGTAAACACAGAATACGCATTTATTCGAATTGAATCAAATCAAAGTAGAATGGACCTTTTAATGGTGGCCATTAGCTTTCTGCATGTTTAATCGACAACAGCTCACAGTAGCCATCAAGGTAGGATGGAGACAATCAAGTCTTATCCATAACAAAGCAACCAGGACATCGGGGCCATTAGACCCGGAGACAACCACTCCTAAGGTCATTAAAACAAATGGTTGTAATCATTCAAACCAAGCCCACCAAAAGTTAAACAATGGATTGGCCTGATTTGGCGCGCAGATCAGGAGTTGAAGAACAGGTATAACTGTAGGCCCATCAGTAGCAATCGCTCTCTTCGCTGTCTGGCATTGACTCTTATTGGGCTTTGGCCTGCTGCTGCTCATACTCATGCCCTGGCCTTGTGGCGGGTTCTCTTCTCGCTCCCCGCACCGCTCAACAACCAAGGACGCCCAGTCCACCGGGACCAAACGCGGGAGGAGAATGAGACCCTAGTTCAAAGTCACACAGAACACACAGGCCACGAACGGGCAGACGAGACGAGACGAATAAGAAGGTAAAACCCGACAAGAGCGGAGAAGGGCAGCAGAAGACGCATTGGTAAAAACCAAACACCTAGTTATAAGCTGGCGTTTGGGGAAGAAATTAGTAGTGTATGCTTGGACAGTGAGAATAAGTTGGCATTTGAACACTGCGAATAAACAGGCATTAGGCGCAAGTGTCCACGCCCGCGATGAATATGCTAGCATTCAAAGGATGGGTAGCAAAATCTTGTAAGCAGTGAAAACTGCCAACCGATCTACGACCGTAACGTTACCGCCGACGACCGCCCGAGGGAGAAGAAGAAGAAAACCTATTGCCACGAGACGACAACGGTAGCCGAGGAGAGGGAAGGTGTGTCGCATCAACAACTCCAGCACCGCGCCCTGAGACCACGTGGCGACGGAGTACCCCAAAGGACAGAAGACCAAACCTCAAAACTCACAACGTTAAAGCAACAGGTTTTGGATTGGTGAGCATGAATTCCTGACCCCTCATAGCTTAATCTAGTTAGGTATAGGGGGTGGGATAAGGATAAGGGGATTGTTAATGTAGTTGTTTTTCCCTCGATGTGCCGTGTGTTCCCCATTCCCTGTATAAGTGTAATTGTTTATGCCTGTATTTTATACCAGTAATTCTCATAAGACTGTGTTTTATTCTGTTTTAATAAAATCTTGGTTTTCTTACACCAAATTGTAGTGTATGTACCTTTAAGAGGAACTATGTTTTTGAAGCCCCTGTATACTGTAGTACCAGTAGTGACCACTCGGGTATATAAGCCTGTGTAGCGTCTTGTGCAGTTAGTTCACCTCCAGACTTTGTTCAGTAAACACTTGTTAAATCAACTCCTGCATTCCGTGTCTCCATTAACATACGGATCTAACAGTGGCGACGAGTTAGAAACGAACTTACCTGCAATTCGGCAGCACCTCAAGGGGATCGATTCCTCAGACGAAGGTCGAAGCCAGAAGCAAGAAAAAAAAACCTGTGGTTTCACCAGCTAAACGGGCTGGTGGCAGGTAGTGCACTGGTCCTTCCTGGGCTGCGGCGGGCTAGAGCTCGATCGGGTAGCTCTGCAACGGGCTGGGCAGCAAGTCGGGAAGCAGAAGCAAAGAGAGAGAGAGGGTGGAGCACTCAGGGCGCGGCCGGTGCTGCAAAGCAGGTCGGCGTTCGGACCGAGCAGAGGGAGGGGAAAGTCCCAGAGGGTCCGCTCCACGACGGGAACGGTTCTCCAAGTAACGGAGAAACTATTGAAGCGATATATAAAAAAAAATAGAAATACCGCGAAAAGCTGCAGGTCGCAACGGGAACCGTGGAGAACAGCGTTGGCAGTGGCGGGAAAGCGCGGGAGGCGCCATCTTAACTCGGCGGGGAAGAAAGAAAAGCAGGGGAGGCGCCATTTTGATCCATCGGGGACGGAGGAAAAGCGCGGGAAGCGCCATTTTAGATTTTCAAGATGCCGAAGACTGGCAATATTACTGCTTTCGATAGTGATATAGAAGATTGGACCACATATGTGGAAAGAGTGGAGGTATATTGCAAGGCGAATGAAGTAGCGGATGATAAAAAGGCATCGGTACTTCTAAATCTGATGGGCGCAAGGACATACGGGCTGTTACGAAACTTGATCACTCCAGCCAAACCGATGGACAAGAATTTTAATGAGATTGTTGATACCTTACAGGAGCACTTAAACCCAACACCGCTGCTGATAGCGGAACGATTCAAATTCTTCAGGAGGAATCAGCACAAGAATGAAAGTAACGCTGATTACCTCACTGAATTACGAAAGCTGTCAAAGCACTGCCAATTCGGGGCAGGACTGGCAGATTCTCTACCAGACAAATTCGTCTGCGGTCTCCTAAGCGAAGGAACACAGAAAAGACTACTTTCTGAGAAAGATTTAACACTGGACAAGGCTTTCAGTGTGGCTGTATCATACGAAGCAGCAGCAAGAGGAGCTGCAGAGATACAGCAAAAGCCACAGGACTTCGGCACCCATGAAATGACACGGGGTTTCGAGAGATGTTATCGCTGCGGCAGATCCACCCATGACCAGAAGGACTGCTGGTTCAAGGACAAAGCATGCAGGCAATGCAGAAA
Source organism: Somniosus microcephalus (assembly GCF_052327205.1). Lineage (NCBI taxonomy): Eukaryota > Metazoa > Chordata > Chondrichthyes > Squaliformes > Somniosidae > Somniosus > Somniosus microcephalus. The sequence continues at coordinate 243,354,935 of NC_140992.1, forward strand.
TATGGGACACATTGCATGTGTATGCAGATCTGGAAAGAAATCCGCTGACAGTAAAAAGGTCAATAAGGAAAAGTACAGAAAGGTACAAATGATGACGGCAGTAGCTCCGAAGACCAGACGAACGATAGCGACTCCGGAAACAAGAGACTAAGCTGTCTCAAATTACATAATGTAATTGCCAAAGAAGATTACCAGACCATTTGGGTTACCCTCACGATAGCAGGGTCCCCAGTCAAAATGGAGCTAGATACAGGATCAGCTCTGACCGTCATGAGTCGACGGGATTACGAGCAGCTATTTCCACATATACCTTTGAAAGACACATCCATTGTCTTGAAGACATATACGGGGCAGAAAGTATACCCCAGAGGGAAAATAAGGGTGCCTGTTGTATACAACGGCAAGGAAATACAGAAGTTGTATTTATACGTTCTGCAAGATGGTGGTCCACCGTTGTTGGGACGTGAATGGATCAGAAAGATACGTTTAGACTGGCACTGCATTCAGGCACTGACAGTGACCAGTAAGAAAAAAAACGATGATGACGTCATACCTGGACGATTAAAAGAAATCTTGGCTAACGCCAAAGAAGTGTTTCAACAGGAACTAGGAACCCTGAAAGGCGCCACTGCCTCAATAAAAGTGGAAGATGCGGCAATTCCCAAGTTTTTTAAGGCAAGGCCGGTGCCATACGCAATTCGTCCAGCCGTCGAGGCAGAGCTGGAGAATTTGGAAAAAGCAGGCGTGTTATCCAAGGTAGATTGGAGCGAGTGGGCAACACCCATCGTCCCGGTCATGAAGAAAACGTTGAATAATGATAAATCTGAAGAACAGAGAAAAGTTCGCATCTGTGGGGACTTCAAGGTGACTGTAAACCCGGTTCTTCACACGGTACAGTATCCTCTTCCGAGGATAGAAGATATTTTTGCCTCACTATCCGGAGGGAAACGTTTCACCAAAATTGACTTAGCACAGGCATATCTACAGATGGAGGTTGAGGAGGCCTCTAAAAAGTATCTCACGATAAACACACACCAGTACAATCGACTGGTTTTCGGAGTGGCATCAGCTCCGGCTGTCTGGCAAAGAGCTATGGAGCAAGTCCTGCAAGGGATTCCGGGGACTCAATGCTCCCTAGACGACATCCTTGTAACAGGAGAAAACGACAACGAGCACCTTGCCAACTTGGAGCAGGTGCTCACAAGGCTGAGAGAACGGGGCCTACAAGCAGATCGCCCCAAGTGCGAATTTTTCCAGAAACAAATATCATATTGTGGCCATGTCATTAACGAAGAAGGGTTGCATAAGTCACCTGAAAAAATTGAAGCGGTCGTAAAGGCCCCAGCGCCTGAAAATGTCTCACAATTAAGGTCGTTCCTGGGATTAGTAAATTACTATCATAAATTTTTACCAAACTTGTCGACGGTTCTGCACCCTCTTAACGCACTGCTACAAACGGGAGTAGTTTGGAAATGGAGCGAAGACTGTAAACGTGCCTTCCATAAATGCAAAGGCTTGATCACGTCCAGGGAAGTGTTGGCTCATTACAACCCATCACTGCCAATCAGACTGGCGTGCGATGCATCCCCTTACAGCGTGGGAGCGGTATTATCGCATAGATTCCCTGATGGCTCGGAGCGGCCGATAGCTTTTGCGTCACGCTCATTGAACTCAGCTGAGTGTAACTATGCCCAGATCGACAGGGAGGCACTCAGCCTGGTGTGGGGGGTGAAGAAATTCAACCATTACCTACACGGACAAAAATTTACCTTGTTGACTGACCATCAACCCCTCGTCTCCATATTCAACCCTAAAAAGGGCGTTCTCATTATGACAGCACAAAGGCTACAGAGGTGGTCCCTTTTCCTAGGGGCACACCAATATGACATAGAATACAAAGGAACAAAACAGCATGGGAATGCTGACGGGTTATCGTGCCTACCGTTGCCAACGGTAGAAGAGGCGCCTACAGTGGACCCAGTGGAGATGTTGCACTCGACCATAGTGGAATGTCTACCGGTGACAAATTCTACCATTGAAAAGGAAACGCGAAATGACCCGACTCTCTCACGAGTCTACGATTTAACGGTGAAGGGATGGCCAGCACATGGCGAACCACTGTTGCCAGCATTCTCGCAAAGAAGAGAACAGCTGTCAGTGTGCCGAGGAACCTTGATGTGTGGATCCAGAGTGGTGATTCCATCCAAATTCAAGGATAGAGTGCTAAAGCAGCTTCACGAGGGGCATCTGGGTGGAGTGAAAATGAAGAACTTAGCCAGAGCGTTTGTGTGGTGGACAGGTATCGATCGAGCTATCGAAGAAATGACCAAGAGCTGTCTAGGATGCCAGAAGGTCCAAAACGCCCCACCACAAGCCCCATTACATCCATGGGAGTGGCCCTCATCTCCATGGCAAAGGGTACATATCGACTTTGCTGGTCCATTTATGGACTCAATGTTCTTAATCGTGGTGGATGCACACTCCAACTGGCCGGAGGTAATAAAGATGTCCTCCACCACCACGGAAAAAACCATCACAGTATTAAGGACCATATTCACCAGGAATGGGCTGCCTGAACAGATCTGTTCTGATAATGGACCGCAATTTGTATCCGAAGAATTCAGGAAGTTCTTAAAAAACAATGGGGTTAAGCACTACACGTCCGCCCCATACCATCCCGCCACCAATGGATTGGCTGAAAGGTTTGTCCAGACCTTCAAGAAGGCCATAAAGGCCATGGGTAATGAAGACATAAATCTACAACATAAGGTAGATAACTTCCTGTTTGCGTACAGGAATGCAACACATGTGGTTACAAACCAAACCCCGCCATGATGTTTTTCAATAGAAGCCTAAGATGCCGGCTGGATTTGATCAAGCCAAACGTCAGAAGGGATGTAGAGAACCGGCAATTTCAAAGCATGAATGAAAGGCCAACTAGAACCTTCCAGATAGGTCAACCAGTTTTGGCCCGGGACTACCGTACCGAGAAATGGCAGCCTGGAACTATTTGCACACGACTAGGACCGCTGATGTATACCGTGGACATTGGAGAAAGCATAATAAGGTGCCATGCTGACCAGATCATAGAGTCATCCGAAAAAGGACAACCTACACCACAACTCTATACGCCTAGTGATGAAGCAGAGATACCCATAGTATCTACCTCCGATCCGGTGATACTGGAACCAGATGAACCCGACACTGGCATTGAAGCCGAATCGACCTTGCCAAAAGAACCTACTACACCACCGAGGCGTTATCCGGACCGAGTCAGGAAGCCTCCAGAGAGACTGAATTTGTAATTGATTAACTTCAGCAAATGTGTATATTATTGTTCTTGTAAAAATGTTATTTAATGATTACTTAAAATGTCATGTACTATTTATCTAAAAGGGGAGGAATTGTAGTGTATGTACCTTTAAGAGGAACTATGTTTTGGAAGCCCCTGTATACTGTAGTACCAGTAGTGACCACTCAGGTATATAAGCCTGTGTAGCGTCTTGTGTAGTTAGTTCACCTCCAGACTTTGTTCAGTAAACACTTGTTAAATCAACTCCTACATTCCGTGTCTCCATTAACACACGGATCTAACACAAACCACTTGTCTACTCGATTTTCTGTATCGCCGCCTGTACCTAAGTCCGGTGTCTAGAACCCAGGGGTGTGGGAGCGATTCGAACCGCTCACAGGACAGTCAGAGGCGAAGCTGACTGGGCGCACACGCCACCCCCTACGGATGGACCTTCATCTTTTTGTCTCACAGTTCCTGTTCCTATGTATAAATTTAAATTTTAGAGGCATATAATGGGCTGGATGCTTACAAATATAGCTACTGAAAGATATTTGAACCATATATTTTGAACAATTTTGGTTGGTGGATTGTGAAGTTGCTCCTGGTTGTTGATGCTTTCTTTTAGTGAAGGATTTTTTTATTAATTGGCTCACATATGCCATTGATTAAAAACAATCAGGACTCTTTGCCCTATGGAAGCCTTTGAGGTGTGAGGTCCTATGATGTGTGCTAGATCCAAGACATTTTTTATTGAATTTTCCAAAAAGCACTTTATAGGCCTAACCACTGTAGAATTATTTCTCCAGTGGTTAGACCTATTCTAAGGCTACATAATTTCCCTATTTTTGTATTATTTGCATTTTTCTGTCATTTCCTCAAACAGAATATGGCAGCTGTCTATTTTCTTTACATACAGGTCATTGACCTTCCCAATTTCTAGAATTGAATTTCTGTTTTTATCAAATTATGTACCTCACAGAATTTGTATTACATTGTCTGTTGTTTCACAAAGTTCACAAGACACAAACACTTCTGAAAAAAAAATTAATTTGTGCTTTTGAGTAAGATGGCTATTCAGAAAAGCATTCATTGAAAAGCATGTATGACATAACAGTCAAATCCTACTGAACAAAAGTGTATTTTTATAAAACTAGCAGAACTTCCATGGTTTTGCCAGACTTAAAGTGGGAGACTGATGGGGAACCCTCGAGGAATTTTGGGGCCACACTCTACTACAAACGTTAACCTAAGTTAAACTTTTGAAATTTGTCCTATAGTTTTCTTCACATAATTTTGAAAAACAACCAAACAGATATCATTAGAGAGTGTTGAGATATTATTAAAGAGATGTATTCTATCATTTGAATCTCAAAAAATGTAGCTGGAAAATTATGCAACTGTACATCTTCAAACTGCATAACCGGCTTTCAGCTCACAGAGTCACAGCGCTGGGCAAAAGTATGAAATCTGAGCCCAGGCTTTGGAGAGGTGATTGGGTAAGTTTAATCATGCTTTTGTGAAATATGTATTTTTTTTAAATTTTGGGCATTAGCAATTTCAGTTACGGGGAAAACAATGGCCGCCATTTAAAAAAAAGCGTTTTGAGTGATTCAAATTTGTTCTCTTTTTTTCTTGGTAGCCTCTCCTGATTGATCATTCAATATTGATTGCGTTGTGAAGGAATAAGCAATATACCTATTCAGAAAAATACACCATTCTATAAAAGAATTCTGACTTTATTAAAACATGACAAACTGGGTTTGGAAATCTGGAAGCCTCAACAATCTAAAGCTGTTAACAGCATACAGGCTCTTGAGATAAGATAAGTTGTTGACACTATATCCTTATTGAAACAAGAGGTTGGAGGCTCCTGAAGTCTGCAGCCTTGGAAAGAACACAATGGTACACCCTGTTAAGGTGTCCTAAATTACACTTTGGAAAGAATCACATAAGATTAAGAAACATATGCCGTCATAAAAATGACATCAAATGAAACACAGGAGACACAACTCTGTGTTGCAACCAGCTGAGGTAAATAAGAATTGCACAGATCACCCTGGTTGAGTTTTAATTTACACATCATAAAAATACACAAACAGAAGACCCTGCTAAGAATGACATCAAATAGATGCACCTGCTGGTTACACCATTTTTTAAGATAAGCTTCGAATACCTAGGGTAGAGACATAATTCTTAATGCTACCAGCTGATCTAACTGTAAAAATAGCAGGCGTCAGCAGAAAAATGACTAGAGATAATTAGCTTACATCAGCAGAAAACTTCAAAGGAAATACCACTGCAAAAGTGTATAAAAATTGAACTTTCAAATGGGATGATAGACTCGCTTGAAGGGGCAAAGGGATTCTCGGCTTCAGAGGCAAGCTCTGTAAGTCTACACCTCTTTGTACCTCGGGTATCAAAGGTATTTCATTTTGGTGGATATCCTGGAATAAAGACTAAGAACTGTAAAAATGTAGCAAAGTTAAGATTTGAGAATAAGGATCTCTGATAATAGAATTCTAAGCTTTTTGTATTTGGAACTGTTAATGTTGTGATTGAAACACCTACTGTAATTACATGTCGGTTCTTTAATAAAACTATATATTTTTAGAATTGTCTCACATAATACTTCTGTATCAAACTCGTGAACTCAATCTCTATATGCTCCTTGGTGAGGAGTTGCAGAATTCTGGGGGAGTTTTCCGGACCCTCATAATATCCGGAAGGTTACAGTCTAGCTAAACTTATTAAAAGTGCTATCTGGAGGACGGTAACATCTTCAGGTTGTTCCTTTCCTTTGGGAAGAGATAGTCTGGACCTTTAGACCCAATTAAGCATCTTTAGGATTCGGCTACCTCAAACTTTAATTGAAAGTGAATGTCTGGAGAATACACCTGATCTGGGGTAGCCCTAAAGGGGCTAGGACTAGTATTAATCCTTTCAGCGTAAGTTTCATAAATCTTTAGTAGTTTCTCATTGGAGTTCTGTAACTGCTTATCTTGCTTTTGATTCATATATTCCCTGTTCTGATTGGTTGCTGTTTTACCTTAAGGTAATCAACAAACTGTTGCATCCAAAATATGATGGCAAAAATGTGACGACAAAAGTGTGACAACAGTAAGTTTAATAAAGGTAAATAGTATAGACAGCATTCACTGTTCCCTTGTAACATACATTGAAATAAAAACTGATAACACTGAAATTCAAAAGCCATATGAAACAATAACTGTTCAGCTCAGATCCTGTGATTTGACTGCAGAAGTCTGCCATCCATTTCTGTCTTTAATAGATACTGCAGCAAATAAAAGGAAGGTGGAATGAAATGCATAGTGTCCCTCTTTTGGATAATACATAGCTGGAGTGTGTTTCCAGGATTCAGATGATGTTGATAAAACCATTCGCTTTGCTTTCACATTGTATAATTTCAGCTGAACCTCTCAATATATTGCTACTTCTGTATGTTACCCATATTTACAACACTTGTGTGAGGACGTACCTACGAAAATAAAAATCATTGAGCTGGAATGGGTCTATCAGGTAAACACGTCAAACAGTAGATGTTTGTTAAAAGTGGTGAAATTTAGGGAGAAAACTTTAACAGAATGTTTAGCACTTCTCTGAGATTCATATCACACCAAAAATGGATTAGCAAACCTTAGTGGAAAGGTTGTTTTGTGCTTGTTAAGGGCTTTTTATAGGCCAAACAAGGGGGGCTTGTGCGCAATTTTATACTACTGAAGGCGCATCAAAAAGTGACTATTTTTACACCAGACATGGTATTACTGAGCTGAATGAATGAGAACATTTCAAAGCATCGCCATGGGCTTAGGCAGAGATCTAGGACCAGTTAACAGAAGCACTCTGTTGGCCAGCAAAGGGGGATGGTACATACTCTACGGAAAGAGGAGAAAAATGTTAAAAGTTGATTGTTAATTAGGAAATTGATGGTTGTTCTATTCAGCTTTTAAAACAACTAGCCAGCTGTAGGGGGTTGTAGACATTTCTAAAGGCATGAGTTTATTTCCTATGGAGAGTCTGGACACATTTGCCCTCAAGCATTTTGGAATTGTCTTTTCTCACTGGTCACTTTGAGCTATTGGGGCTGATTTTCATCTTTACATTGGTCAGTTCTAAATGGTTAAGAAATGGGGCAAATCTTGTCCAAAAGGTCACAGGTAATAAAATCACTCAATTGCCTGCTGTAAGCTCCTTTGTATAATTATTCATAACACCAGATAGATACAAGGAGGACACGAGTGGTGGATGCTGGATAGCTGCTGAAGTTGAGATGGAAGTGCACAAGATCCCACCACCAAACGTATCTTCCCCTCCCCTCCCCTTTCAGCATTCCGCAGGGACCGCTCCCTCCGAGACACCCTAGTCCACTCCTCTATCACCCCAAACAGCCCTTCCTCTTCGCCTGGCACCTTCCCGTGCAAGTGGAGGAGATGTAACACCTGCCCCTATACCTCCCCCCTTCCCACTGTCCAGGGCCCCAAACACCCCTTCCAGGTGAAACAGCGATTTACTTGTACTTCTCGCAATCTAGTATACTGTATTCGCTGCTCACGATGCAGTCTCCTCTACATTGGGGAGACCAAACGCAGATTGGGTGACCGCTTTGCGGAACACCTCCGTTCAGTCCGTAAGGGTGACCCCGAGCTTCCGGTCGCCTGTCATTTTAATTCACCGCTCCATTCCCACTCGGACCTCACCGTCCTTGGCCTCTTGTATTGTTCCATGGAAGCTCAACGTAAACTCGAGGAACAGCACCTCATCTTCCGATTAGGCAGTCTGCAGCCTTCCGGACTCAATATCGAGTTCAACAATTTCAGATCATAAGCTCGGCCCCCATTTCATTTTCTCTTGTAATTGTTCCACTCCTTTCCCCCCCACCCCCTTTCCTTTTGTTTCTCTCTCACACCTGGCAGCTATCTTTTGCCCTGCCAGTACACTTTACACCTAATCCCAGCCTATTACCATCTTGTCTAGCTTCTAATCTCTTTTACTTCTTTTGTTTCTTTTATTCTTTTGTCCGATCGCAGCCCTGCCTCCGATCTAGTTTCTTTTCTTTCCAGTTTTGAAGAAGGGTCCAACCCGAAACGTCAACTCAAATTTCTCTCCACGGATGTTGCCTGACCTGCTGAGTTTTTCCAGCATTTTCTGTCGTTATTTCGGATTTCCAACATCTGCAGTATTTTGCTATCGTAGTTGTGAGGAGGGTTGCTCTTTGCGGCATTACACACCATCCTCATAGGTCAACATAGCAGCATGCCTACAAGAAGGTGCAGCCAAGTTTCAGGCCATAGGTGCCTGGTGCTGTTACAAATTGTGCCAGCTTTATGCTGCTGGTGTCCTTGCATCAGATGGTACAGCTTTGCATCTATCTCTCTGCTCAGTTCTCAGGCATACAGAAGCTCTTGAGAAGACGGGTTCCCGTGGTCAATGGAAGCAAATAAAGGATAATTAATGACAATTGACACAAAGGCATTTGAGAGATTTGCCTGCAAAACCCAGTGCCCTTTAAATGATCTCCCACCTGAAGGTGCATTCCTAGCAACTGTCTAGTGCCACATTTTCTGGGTGTGCGTAGAACCTGCCATACAGCATCTCTAAAGGAGAGGCACTAAAAGGGGGGCCTTTCACAGCCCCTTTTTAAAACAGTAAAGGAACTCCCACCTGCATTGGATGGGAACTTCTATCATCTGCCCCAGACCTGAGCAGAGTGAAACTGTTTCCCGTTCAATTTCACAGCCGATTACCCCCCGCCCCCACACCTCTCTCCGTGCTGTTTTTTTGGCTACAGACATAACAATCTGTCCCATTGTCTTTCAACTACACAGCACTCTAGTGACACAATAGCAAAACACTGTGGATGCTGGAAATCAGAAATAACAACAAAAAATGCTGGAAACACTCAGCAGGTCAGGCAGCATCGTGGAGAATGCACGGTGCTGCCTGACCTGGTGTTTCCAGCATTTTCTGTTGTTATTTCAGCACTCTAATGAGTTCATTTTTACTGTTGTATAGAAAATGTAAAGTCCTCACACCATTTAAATTAAATGAAACACATGAATCCTGACATTTGTCTGGGGTCATTGTTCGGTGCATATTGGGGCAGTGTATTCATGACCTCTGCCCAACAATTAGTGTGATGAGGCTGCCTCGGTTCTGTGTTCAGCCTAATTTTGCACCTGTGGGATGAGCTCAAGCATTAATAACGCCTCTTATTGAGAGTTCAGCAGCTTCAGTTTCCTTCACACCATTTACGTCTTTCTTCTCTGAGTGCTCCATGGTGATGCCTCAATGGATTGCATGTAGCAGATCATGATGATGTGGGAGACTTTGGCTGGCTGTATTGCAGTCGGCCCTGATATGTTGAGGTACCTGAAGCTCTGCTTTAACATGACTATGACGTGTTCATTGATGCATACACCTCGGCAGCTGTAAGTAGCCGTTATAGCGGTGCCATGAGCCAGAACTGCAGCGGAACCAATCTGTCATTCTTCTTTGTGGATCAAATGGGGGAATAACTTAAAATAATTACTTTCTGGGAAGCGGGCATTATCCTGCATGATGGTCACAGCCCAGCTGCACACTAATGGGATGATTGTCCATGTATGCACAACTGTGTATGAATGTAGGGCGCATAATGCTGCATGGGTTCAGTCAATGATGTCCTGGATTTGGGGGAATTCTGCAATTGGGAGAAATGTAGTGCCCTCTCATCCTGTTGCCAGTTGTCCATGGGGAAGTTGTAGCTCTGGCAAACAATTCATCAGTCACCTGCTAATACATCTGTTTGCTGCTGATGTGCCCTGTGGTTGGCTGAAATGAGCCTGAGGCATAACATTTTGGGGCTGAAGTGACCTACTGGCAGTGCTGTGTTTGCCCTCATGTTTTACTGCAAGTGGCACAACTTGTTAATCTTAGCCTGACATACATTAGTCCATGGAGTGCACCTTTTATTTATACAGTTAGAATCATAGAATCACAGAATGGTTACAGCACAGAAGAAGGCCATTCGGCCCTTCGAGCCCATGCCAGCTCTCTGCAAGATCACTTCAGCTAGTCCCACTCCCCTGCCCTTTCCCCGTAGCACTGCAAATTTCTTTCCTTCAGATACTTATCCAACTCCCTTTTGAAAGCCGTGATTGAATATGCATCCACCACCCTTTCAGGCAGTGCATTCCTGATCCTAACCACTCGCTGAGTAAAAAGGTTTTTTCTTATGTCGCCTTTGGTCCTTTTGCCAATCAGTTTAAAACTGTGTCCTCAGGTTCCTGATCCTTCCGCCAACGGGAACAGTTTCTGTAGTGTATGTAACCGTTCCACCTTTAAGAGAACTATTTTAGTAACCGTTCCACCTTTAAGAGAACTATTTTAAGAGTTGCACTACTTCATCTTGGCTGCTGTATACTGTAATACCGGCGGTGACCACACCGGTATATAAGTGCTGTGTAATGATTTATTGGGCAGTTCCGCCCTGACCTTCAACTAGTAACGACCTGTTAGAGTTTACTCTTGTGGTCTGTGTAGTAATCCTCACTATAACACACAGACTTAACAGTGGCGACGAGTACGACCTTACCCTGCGGCAGAGATACATCCAAGGCAGTTTAACGGGCGTCGAGAAGAGGCAGCCGCCCTCATCATTCTGCTGAGAAAAGACTCGGGTCTGCAGAGCAAAGGAAGAATTCTGACACGAAGCCTTCCATCAGCAACAGGCAGTGATCATCCCTTCTATCACGGTGGTGGGTAAGCCGATCAGCGACGAGCAGCAAGTCGGCCACGTTGACTGTGAGTAGGGGAGAAAATAAAAAAAACGGAGGATATAAGGGCGGAGAACTCGACCACGGCCGGGGAAAAGAGCCGGACAGAAGTCGGGGCCAGAGGCGCTGAGACTGGGGCAGCGTAAGGCACGGGAGCCGCGGTGAATGCAGACGCAGCCGGTGTGAGAGACCGGGCTACAAGCGGGCTGGGAGACGCAACAGCGTCGAGAGAGAGCTCGACCGCGACCGGTGAAAAAGGCCGGGCAGCTACCGAGGCCGCGAGGCGCAGCGACCGGGACGGCGTAGGCGCGGGAGAAAATAGCGGGCTGGGGAGACGCAACAGCGTCGAGAGAGAGCTCGACCGCGACCGGTGAAAAAGGCCGGGCAGCTACCGAGGCCGCGAGGCGCAGCGACCGGGTCAGCGTAAGGCGCGGGAGAAAATAAAAAAAATAAAAAACCGCGGAGAACTCAGCCGCAGCCAGGGGGGAAAGGACCGGACTGCAAGAGGGGCTGGGAGGCACGATTCGAGACGCGGGAGAAAATAAAAAAACCGCGGAGAACTCAGCCGCAGCCGGGGGGAAGGACCGGACTGCAAGAGGGGCTGGGAGGCACGATTCGAGAACCGCTGGGGAGGGCGAACGCAGCAATACGGCAATCGCCATTACAGCCAGCGGGGGAGAAAGGCAAACGCGGGAAGCCGCCATTTTCGTAGGTGGGGGAAGAAGACAAGCGCGGGAAACCGCCATTTTGAAAAAAAAAGTTAAAGAAAAATTTCTTTTTGTTTCTCAAGAAGATTGCGAGGATGCCTAAGCGTGGTAACATCAACGATTTCGATCCCGATGTTGAAGATTGGGCCACGTATGTAGAACGCATAGAGATATATTGTAAGGCAAATAAAATATCAAATGAAGATAAAGCACTAACCTTACTAAACTCAATGGGTGCAAAGACATACGGGCTATTGAAGCATCTTCTATCACCAGCTAAACCGGCGGATCAGACTTTCGCTAATATTGTTGCTGTCCTGAAGGATCATTTGAACCCCACACCACTGATGTTAGCGGAACGATTTAAATTTTATGCGAGAACGCAACTGAAAGAGGAAAGCAACGCGGAGTACTTAATTGAACTGCGTAAGCTAGCGAAATACTGTCAGTTTGGGGAAAGTCTGACAGAGGCACTGAGAGACAAATTCGTGTGTGGATTGTCGAAAGAAGGAACAGAAAAGCGGCTGCTTGAAGAGAATGATCTTACACTTGATAAGGCTGTCTCTATTGCAGCATCGCACGAAGCCGCAGCGAGAGGCACTGCGGAAATGCAGCTGAAGGCAGCGGTACTCGGCGTAGATCAAATGGCTTTGGGTACAACGAAATGTTATCGTTGTGGGAAGACGACACACGATCAGAACCAATGCTGGTTTAAAAACCAGGAATGTAGAAAATGTGGCAAGCTTGGTCACATAGCTAAAGTATGCCGGTCAGGAAAGAAGACCAGCAACAAAAAGTCACCGCAGGAAAAGTGCAGAAAGGTACATAAGGTGGCTGAGAAGAGTTCGGATGAACAGAATTCGGATTCAGACTCCAACAGCAAGGAACTGGGTAGTCTGAGAATTCACAATGTGAGTAAGGAAGCTGACCGACAAACTATCTGGGTCACACTTCAGATAGCAGGAGTCCAGGTGAAGATGGAATTGGACACCGGATCGGCGTTGACGGTCATGAATAAGCAAGATTACAAAAAGTTATTCACACATATTCCCCTACGGGATACGGAGATAGTATTGCAGACATACACGGGGCAAAGAGTATACCCCATCGGAAAGATAAAAGTCAAGGTGAGACACAAGGACAAAGAACACCAAGGAATGGACTTATATGTACTACCTGAGGGAGGTCCACCACTTCTGGGACGGGAGTGGATCAGGAAAATAAATATGGACTGGCACCCCCTAAAAGCAATGACGGTAGATTCCGGAAAAAGAAAAGATGTCAAACCTGAACGATTGTCCAGAGTACTGGATGAGGGCATATGCAGCAGTGACAGTGACAAAGCAGAGAGTGAGAACTCGGTGAAGACAATCAGCTCAGACTCTGGAACTGATGATGGTAAGACCAGCCCATGTGCAAAAGACAAGTCTAAAATGGACTTGCAGACTAATGATGGAAAAACGAAGGAGTGCATAAATGCTTCAGAAGAGAACAAAGTATCAGAACAGAATTCCACTGAACAACAACAACATAGTTTGACAGAGAATTCTGAGTCTGTCCAGTCTACAGACATGCACATTTCTGAGGAACACCGGGCTCGAACTCAACTCCATTTCAAACTACAACAACAATTAGAACAAATGAGTCGCCGTTTTGAGCAAGAGATGAATGCAAAGAAAAAGTCCTTTGACACGGAGTTGGAGAATCTGGGAAGACAGCAGAAGCAGCTGATTGAGAAAATGTATCAGGAACACACAAACCGTCTGCGCGATGAGGCCAAACGAATCAAAGCTGAGCAAGAAAGAGAATATGTCAAATTCATCGATCAGTTGAAAGCTAAGAAGAAAGAGCCCCCTTTTGTGAGCAGTGTCAGCAGTAATAAGTCACTCCGGGAATTGGTGGCGGAGGCAAAAGCTGAAGTGATGGAGGAAATAGAAGACAATAGAGAAGAAGCAGACGATGATGACTCATCTGAACCATTATCACCCCTACCAGGTCACGCAGGTGGTCCCTCTGAACTGAGCCAAATCAGTCTGGAAGTAGAAAATCTTCCCAAGGTACTCGAGCCTTTAGAAGTCAGCAAGGCTGGTTCTGAAGTTACGAAAGTTCAAGCTGTTAAGTCCAGTGAAGGACTATTAGATGAGTCACCCCAGCAACGAGAACCTACTACACCACCGAGGCGTTATCCGGACCGAGTCAGGAAGCGCAGGAGGCGCCTCTGCAGAGACTGAATCTGTGAACTGTTTTTACATGAAGTTGTGTATATATGTTATGATGTTATGTTTAATGGGGAATATATATACTGTTAAGCTAAAGAGGGAGGATTGTAGTGTATGTAACCGTTCCACCTTTAAGAGAACTATTTTAGTAACCGTTCCACCTTTAAGAGAACTATTTTAAGAGTTGCACTACTTCATCTTGGCTGCTGTATACTGTAATACCGGCGGTGACCACACCGGTATATAAGTGCTGTGTAATGATTTATTGGGCAGTTCCGCCCTGACCTTCAACTAGTAACGACCTGTTAGAGTTTACTCTTGTGGTCTGTGTAGTAATTCTCACTATAACACACAGACTTAACAGTTTCCCTCTATCTACTTTGTCCAGGTTTTGAACACCTCTATCAAATCTCCTCTCAATCTTCTCTGCTCCAAGGAGAACAACTCCAGCTTCTCCAGTCTATCAACATAACTGAAGTCCCTCATTCCTGGAATCATTCTCGTAAATCTTTTCTGCACCTTCTTTAAGGCCTTCACATCCTTCCTAAAGTGTGGTGCGCAGAATTGTACACAGTACTCCAGTTGGGGCCGAACTAGTGTTTATACAGGTTCATCATAATTTCCACGCTTTTGTACTCTATACCTCTATTTATGAAGCCCAGGATCCCGTAAGCCTTTCTAACTGCTTTCTCAATCTGCCCTGTAGGGTTCTCAAAATTCCCACATTCCCCAAAGTTATGGATAAAGGGACCCTGTATGGACAAGTTATGAAAAGGCAGGGTACCCAAAATGGCTTCTGCAACCTCGTGACCAAAAGTACAGGATTTTAAAAGCAAGGCTCTGCAAACAGGCAGGCACCTTTTTCAAACCTGAAACGAAACTTAAAATGCATAAATCTGTGAAGAGACTTTGTGGAGCCAGACAGCTAAAAACAAACACAGAGTATGCATTCCATTCACCTTGAAACAGATCAGGTTAGAATTGGCCTCAATCAAGGCCATCAGGTTTCTGCATATTTAATCGGTAACAGCTCACAGAAGCCATCAAGTCAGGAAACCTGATTAAGTTTCATACATAACCAACAGTCAGGACATCAAAACCATTAAAACACAGACAACCATTCCAGGAGTCGTTAAAGTAAATGGCTGTAATCATTTTAAAGGAGCCCGTCAAAAGTTAGACAAAGGGCTGACCTGATTTGGCGCGCAGATAAGGAATGAAGAATCGGGTATAATTGTAGGCCTATCGGTAGTGATCGCCCTCTTGCTCTGGCCCCTTATCGTTTGGCTTTTGGCCTGCTGCCTCTCGTTCTCGTGCCCTGGCCTCGTGGCGGGCTCTCTTCTCGTTCCCCGCGCCGCTCAATACCAAGGGCGCCCATTACACCGAGGGCCCAACGCGGGAGGAGAACGAGGCCCGAGTTCGAAACCACACAGGACACACAGGCCACAAACGGGCAGACGAGACGAGACAAGACGAAGAATACGGTAAACTGATAAGAGCAGAGAAGGGCAGCGAAAGAAGCGTTGGGGAACAAACACCTAGTTATAAGCTGGCGTTTGGTGAATAAGTTGGCGTTACATGCATGGACAGTAAAACCCCAATTTAAGAATATGCTGGTGTTCGAAGAATGGGTAGCAAAATCAAGACAAACGGCCTAGTTATAAGCTGGCATTTGTCACATGGACAGTAATAGCCCAGTTGAAGAATAAGCTGGTGTTCAAAGCCTGGATAGCAAAATCATTAAACGGTAAAAACCGCCAACCGACCCCCAACCGCAGCAATACCGTCGGTGACCACCCGAGGAAGAAGAAGACCCATCGTGACTCGATGACGATGTTAACGGAGGAAAGGAGGGTGATTCGCATAAACAACTCCACCGCCGCGCCCTGTGACCACGTGGCGACGAGATACCCCAAAGGACAGAAGGAGTGGACCTCAAACCCCACCATCTAAAGCAACAGGTTTTGAATTGGTGAGCATGAATTCCTGGCCCCTCATAGCTTAATCTAGTTAGGTATAGGGGGTGGGATAAGGATAAGGGGATTTTTAATGTATTTGTTTTCCCTCGATGTGCCGCGTGTTCCCCAATCCCATATAAGTGTATTAACTCTTTATGCCTGTAACTATACCAGTAATTCTCAGTAGTATTGTGTTTTATTCAGCCTTTTAATAAAATTTGGTTTTCTTGCACCAAACCACTTGTCTACTCGATTTTCTGTATCGCCGCCTATACCTAAGTCCGGTGGCTAGAACCCAGGGGGTGTGGAGCGATTTGACCCGCTCAGAGACAGTCAGGGGCAGAGCTGACTGGGCACACACCAAAACCCCCTACAGAAATGGTGACCGCGGCAGGACTCCGGCAACAGGGGTGCGATACAGTAGACAATGGTTCGGATGAGCAAACCATGATGGAGGAAAGGATTTCTGATTATGTGTTTAGTAAGGTGAATATCACAAAGAAGTGGATCACCACTCTGTTAAGTGCTAGGTGTCCGGTAGATGCCGCAGCTAAGTGGACAGAAGGGAAGGAGCACAAGAAATCCCTAGAGAAGGCAGTTTGGTTGATGTGCTTTAAAAAGCAGGTCCAGCTTCTGGACAGGCTTGTTGCAGCGCAGGCAGCCGAGTTAAATGAGTCAGCCCTGGAGATCTAGGACAAGGCTCTAGCAGAGGAGAAGTTACTGGTAGCATTGCAGGCACTGAATCAGGAAAGGGTACATTTAATGGGAGAACATAAGGCCAAGTTGGAATACCTACAGTGCCAAGTCACCGAAGCCAAGTTGAGGTTGCGGGAAAAGAATGCCCGCCTAGCAAGACAAGTTAGAGAACAGGAGGAGAAAGTAAAAGAGGTAAAGGCAGCTTACAAGCTAGCAAGCGAACAGGGGTTTGAAGATGCAGATCATGGCCCCTGCAAGGACCAGATAGAAAATCTGAGGAAGGCAAAAGGCATGGTGTGCCTCATAATCCCGAAGGCAGGCCAGGCGGATTTTATAGGGAATGAGGGGAGAACGGTTCAAACATCACTGGTAGTGCCCAGGGACG
Source organism: Somniosus microcephalus (assembly GCF_052327205.1). Taxonomy (NCBI): domain Eukaryota; kingdom Metazoa; phylum Chordata; class Chondrichthyes; order Squaliformes; family Somniosidae; genus Somniosus; species Somniosus microcephalus. The sequence goes on from NC_140992.1 coordinate 243,371,967, forward strand.
ACCCGGTTGAGGAACAGGAGGTCTCACGACCGCCACCCGTAGCGCCAGGTTTCAGCGAGGTCTGGCAGCAAGGAGGGGCGGAGTCAGGGGTGGGAGTGGAGGTAGAACAACCCCCGCTGGAGAGGCCAGAGCCGGGACCGATGTACCCGGCCCGGCATTGGAGGTTCGGCCCACTCATCAATGGCGACGATGAGCGACCCCTCCAAAACCAGTTCGTAATACCCTATAGCACCCAACAGCTTAGGGCTATGGTGAGCCATATCCCAAAGCTCTCCAAAAAAGGGGACCCCTCAATCCACTTCAGGGAAGTAGAGCAGGCAGCCAGTGTCAACGACTGCGATGGTGCTGAGCAGGCGAAAATGCTGCTATTCTCCCTGGAGAGTAGGCTCCTCCAATCCCTCTCTGACGAGTGTAAGAAGGGGCAGTGCGGGTATAAGGAGCTCAGGGATGAAGTTCTGGAGGCCATGTGGATGAATGAGAGAAGTCCTTTCTCCCATGTGGGTGGAATTACCACTCGGGAGCCACACATCAAGGTCCCCTGGCATACTGACAGCTGTTTTCTTCTGGATGAGAATGCTGGCAACAGTGAGTCGCCATGTGTTGGCCATCCCTTCACCGTCAAGTCATATACCCGAGACAGTGTCGCGTCATTTCGGGTCTCCTTCTCTATATCAGCGTTAGTTACTGGAAAGCGTTCAATTATAGTTGAATAAAATATTTCGACAGGGTCCACTGCTGGTGCTTCTTCCGCAGTAGGCAGTGGCAGGCGTGATAGCCCATCAGCGTTTCCATGCTGTTTCGTGCCCTTATACTCGATATCATATTGGTGCGCCCCTAGAAAAAGGGACCATCTTTGTAGCTGTTGCGCAGTCATCACCGGAACGCCCTTCTTTGGAATAAAGATGGAGACAAGTGGTTGGTGGTCAGTCAGCAAGGTGAACTTCTGCCCGTGCAGATAGTGGTTGAACTTTTTCACTCCCCACACTAGGCTGAGGGCCTCCCTGTCAATCTGGGCGTAGTTACGCTCGGCTGAGGTTAGTGACCGAGACGCAAAGGCTACTGGCCTCTCCGAGCCGTCCGGGAATTTGTGCGACAGCACCGCTCCAATGCCATAGGGTGATGCATCACACGCCAACCGAATTGGTAGTGCTGGGTTGAAATGAGCCAACACCTCTTTTGATGTGATCAATTCTTTGCACTTCTGGAAAGCTCGTTTACATTCGTCATTCCACTTCCATGGTACCCCTGTTTGCAGTAGGGTGTTCAGTGGGTGTAGTACTGTAGACAAATTCGGCAAGAACTTATGGTAGTAGTTCACCAACCCGAGGAACGACCTCACTTGTGACACATTTTCCGGTGTTTATCAACAGGTGTTTACTGGATGAAGGTTGCTCTAAAACTAAAGTACAGATCCCTACTCAGGGTTTATATACAGGTGTGGTCACTGCCGGTACTTACAGTATACAGGAGCTGTAAAAAGTAGTTCTCCCCTTAAAGGTACATACACTACAGTTACTATAGGTGCTCTTTCTCCTGAGCACCCATAGATGTGGGATTCCTCCACGTCACCTCGCTTTCCAATGCTCATTCCTATCAGGGCGAGTAGGATTATGCCCCCCTTCATCCTGAAAATCTTTCTGCAAAAGATACAAGAGCATATAACCAGGTCCCCAGGAGATTCTCTGGCTTGGGTGAAGCATAGTCGGGTCTCGTGACCTCGACTCAAATACACACACTCTTAGCCGATTATTACTTATTTAAAACTACCCATCATCTTATTTAACTTAAGCTAAACACCCCAAACTTAAAAATACCTAAACTTAAATTTACCTAAACTATATACATCCGCCGCTTTTCTCCGGGTGGCCAGCCTAATCTCTGTTTGGACTGCGGCACACCGCTCCCTTCGGCGTGGCCGCACTGTCCTGCACTTTCGATCCCTCGCAGCCTGTGTCTGTTGGCTGTCTTTGGACTTACCCCTGACTCAGGAGGCTGCCCCTTTAACATGGGGAGCCAGTGACCATGGTTTCCTTGGCTGGGGCGTCCGTGGGGACCTTCTGAGGACTTTGGCTGGTGGGGTTTTCTTGGCTGGTGGGCCTTTAACCCGAACCACTGCCCCCTCCGGTGCGGTCTGTGGGCTTACCACTGCCGCTGGCTGGGGATCTTCTTCCTCAGGCTTTACCTCTCCCGGACCCGGGCTAGGGGCAGGTAACTCTTCGTAGCCTGTTGCTGCAGGCTGAGAGTCTCCGCCCCCAGGTCCCAAATCTGGGACCGGGGCGGGGTCTTCGCCCTCGGGTCCCTCCTCCTCTAAACCTGGGTCCGGGGCGGGGTCTTCGCCCTCGGGTCCCTCCTCATCTGGATCCCAGAAGAGTGGGGGAGTGTCTCAATCGGTGGGAGGGATGGCCCCTCCCCTTAAACAAGCCACAGCGCCTGCCTGTGCAGCCTGTGAACTTGTTCCTGCTGCAGGCTGAGGATTTCTATCCTCAGACCTTACCCCAACTGACTGCTTTCTCGTGTCGGGTTTAAACAGTTTACACTGATTAATATGGAACCATTTGGTGCGCTGAGGCATCTTGATGGCGTATACCATGGGGCTTCCCTTGTCTACAATGCTGTAGGGCCCCATGTATAGCGGTTCTAAACTTCCTACCCGAGCATAGTTCTTCACCATGACCTGATCTCCTACCTCCCACGCGTGGTGTTTTCGGGGTTCTAACAGCAATCGGTTACTCCGATGCTGCTTTCCCATGTTCCCAGCCGCCTGCCTGTGGACCTGCTTAAGGTGCTCGAAGAGGTTTCAGGCGAACCTGTCCCGGTTTACCTCTCTGAGCTGACCCTCTGTGAGCACCGGGGCTAGTACATGGGTGGGGGTCCGCATAACCCTGCCAGTCATCAACTCGTGCGGGGAGTACCCCGTGCTTTTGGACTGGCTGGCTCGGATCCCCATGAGGACCAGCGGTAGGACCCCTGCCCATTTTTGAGGCGAGTCCACCGTCTCCTTCCTGAACCTTTCTTTTAAGGTCCTATTCATTCTCTCCACAATCGCTGATGACTGTGGCTTGTGGGCAACGTGCCACTTCCCCTCGATGCCTAGCAGCATAAGGGTATTCTGCATTACCTGCCCGGTAAAGTGACTCCCTTGGTCGGACTCCACATACTGCGGTAGCCCCCATCGCGAGAACACTTCCCGGACCAGGATCCTGGCCGTACCCAGAGCTGTGGCCGTTCTGCAGGGGAAGGCTTCTACCCATTTGGTGAACACATCCACCAGGACTAGGCAGTACTTATAGCCTCCCTGGGCGGTGGGTAGGGGCCCGATATAGTCGACCTGTATCGACTGCCATGGTCCCTTTACCCTCCTGATGTGTCCCATCGGTACCTTCCTTTTATGGGGGTCAGGGTTATTAGCAGCGCACACCAGACAGCCGGCGCAGAACTCGCGGACATCTTCCCTGAGTCCTGGCCACCATCCCGCCTGTTCCACCCGCTGCCAGGTGGTCTCAGGCCCGGGATGCCCCGCTCCTGGACCCTCATGGGCCAGTTGAAGGAATTCCCTCTGGTGCTGTTGCGGCACAACCCACTGTTTTCCCCTGAACAGCATGCCTTCTTTTTTGGAGAGGGCTGCTGCGCCGTAAGGACCCTCTACCCCTTTTCCCTCAGTCACTGCACTGAAGACGGCTTTGAGGACGTGGTCTTGGGCTTGGATCATCTTAAGATCCGGGGCTAAAGCTACCCCTGCACTCCCTTGTGTCCCGTCCCTACCTCTGACTGCTGCTATGGGTCTGGACCCATATGGGTCCCAAAAAGTGCCTGTGCGGGCACCCTCCTTAGCCAGCATGTCAGCCTGCTGGTTGCCCTGACTACGGGGTTCTGTGGAGGAATGGGCCTTCACCTTGTGAATGAAGACCTCCCCTTCCTCCCCCACCGCCGCTAGGATTTTCTCCAGCAAGGGTTTTACTGTGAGGGGTCTCCCGTCGGCGGAGGTGTATCCGCGGTGGGACCAGATGGCCAGGTGCTCCGTACACGAGTTGCACGTAAACATGCTGTCCGAGCAAATTGTGTATGGGGTGGGGAAGATTTCGGGGTGTGTAATGACATACACTACCGCAGACAGTTCAGCCTGCTGGGCGCTCATGGTGCTGGGGAGCTTAATTGCCAGGGCAATGTTTGCCGCTGGGTCATAAACTCCACACCCCGTGAGTCGCTCGCCAGCAGATACCGTGCTGGAGCCGTCTACATAGACCTCGCAGCCCGTGGGATGTATCCCGGCCCATAAACCTATGTTCACTTCCCAAACCCCTTCTATGGAACACCGGTGGGCTGTTCCAGGATATACCAGGTTGGCTGCGAGCTTTGGCTCGCAGAGACCCTTCACTTTAAGGTCCATCTGTGAGAGGAGCAGGGTCCAGCGGGCAATGAGGGCACTGCTCACCGTTCCATCCTTGATCCTCCCTGTGATGAAATATTCCATTCATCACTGCCTGTGACTGTGGTTAGTTTCAGGTTTCTCCCCACCATTGTATTGTGTATTGGAATGTATGGAATGTGTTGTGTGTAGGGCTCCGCCCATACCTGGCCTCTATGTAAGCCAGCTCAGTCTGGCCTCACAGCCAGTACTGCAGACCTCCAGGGAAGATACCTCTCTCCACTGCGTGTTATCTTCTAAGTTAATAAAAGCCTTGTTTTGTTTCGCTAACATCGAGTCTCGGGATTATTGAGGCACATCAATTTTATTAACTTATTTTTCAACACAATGGATCAACTCCTGAAACCCGAACGTTTGGATTTGGATCAGCATGCTCCGGACGCATCAGCATGCTTCAGACACTGGTTTATGTGTATGGAATTCTTCCTGGACAATTCCGCAGCCGTCAAAGACGCTACGGACGCTGCGAGTATGAAACTCGGAATTCTGCGGAATTGGGTAAGCCACCGGGTTTACCGCCTCATCCAAGACGCCGACACGTACCTGGCCGCCTGCGACACCTTAAAGGTGCATTACCAGCAGCCTACGAATGAGGTGTATGCTAGGCATCTGCTCGCCACTCGCGCACAGCGACCTGGGGAATCGGTGGAGGAGTTCCTAGGCACCCTGAAAATGCTTGGCAAAGACTGCAAGTGCCGAGATGTAAAAGCCGCAGTGTACACCGACGAGCTTGTTCGCGATGCCTTTATCACAGGCCTCAGCTCCACTTACATCCGGCAAAGACTGCTGGAAAAAACGGGATTGGACCTGAAACAGGCTGCGGACACCGCGCGATCCCTGGATGTGGCCCAGAGAAACTCGGACGCCTACTCTTCAGCCCGCGCCGTCCACGCCGCCACGTGTGCACCAAGGGCGCCGCCATCTTGGAAGGCATCTTCCCCGCCCGGCAGCCCGACACCGTCAGGGCCCCGCTCTCCCCCCAGAAGCCCTACGACAGCCGCGACGCGTCGGGGACCCAACTGCTACTTCTGCGGGCAGCCAAAGCACACCAGAAACCTGTGCCCGGCGAAAGGCACCACCTGCTTTAAGTGCGGTAAGAAGGGGCACTTTGGGAAGGTGTGCAGAGGGAACCCCGCTGGAAAACCAAAACCCGCCACCGCCGCATGTGCGCCGTGGGAGCGGCCATCTTGGACGCCATCTTGCCCGACCTCGTGGGGTCCGCCATCTTGTGAGCAGACAGCGCGGATGCCATCTTGTCTCGATCAGGGCCCTACAGTGGCATCGGTCACAGTGGACCAGACCAGGCCCCACCCACTATCCAAATCAATGGTGGACATCGAGGTAAACGGGTGCGGGGTTAAATGTTTAATTGACAGTGGAAGCACGGAGAGTTTTATCCACCTGGAACTGGCACGACAACTCTCCCTAAAGGTGGTCCCTACTCGGGGTACCATCTCTATGGCTGATAAAACCCAGACATCGACCATTCTGGGTTACTGCACGGTACAATTGTCCGTTAACGGGACTGTATACGATAATTTTAAAGTATTAATCATGAAGAATCTATGCGCGAGCGTGATCTTGGGCCTGGATTTCCAGTGCAACCACCAAAGCATCACGCTCAAGTACGGTGGGTCCCAGCCGCCCCTCGCAGTGTGCGGCCTGGCTACCCTGAAGGTAAAGCCGCCTTCGCTATTCGCGAACCTTACCCCTAACTGCCGGCCAATAGCGACCAAAAGCAGGAGGTACAGCTGGGAGGACAGGCGGTTTATCGCAACCGAGGTAGACAGGCTCCTGAAAGAGCGCATTATTGAATGCAGCAATAGCCCGTGGCGCGCCCAAGTGGTGGTGGTAAGGGGTAGCGAGAAGAAACGGATGGTGATCGACTATAGCCAAACGATCAACAGGTACACCCAACTAGACGCCTACCCGCTACCCCGCATATCAGAAATGGTGAACCAAATCGCCCAATACCGGGTGTTCTCCACCATCGACCTCAAGTCAGCGTACCACCAGCTCCCTATCAGACCAGAGGACCGCCCGTACACCGCCTTCGAGGTGAACGGACGCCTCTACCAATTCCTCAGAGTCCCCTTTGGGGTGACGAATGGGGTCTCGGTCTTCCAGAGGGAGATGGATCGCATGGTCGATGACCACCACTTGCAGGCAACCTTCCCCTACCTCGACAACGTCACCATCTGCGGTCACAACCAGCAGGATCACGACTCGAACCTCGAGAGGTTCCTGAAAACCGCACAAAAACTCAACCTCACCTACAACGAGGACAAGTGCGTTTTCAACACCACGCGCCTCTGCATACTAGGCAGCGTGGTGGAGAATGGGGAAATCGGACCAGACCCCGACCGATTGCGCCCCCTACGGGAGCTGCCCCTGCCCAGCACTCCCAAAGTCCTGAAAAGGTGCCTGGGGTTATTTTCTTATTATTCCCAATGGGTCCCCAACTACTCCGACAAAGCCCGCCCCCTCTTGAAAGCATCCTCTTTTCCGCTCTCTGCTGAGGCCCACGCTGGCTTGAAAAGCATTAAGCAGGATATTGAGCGGGCCACGCTACAGGCAGTGGACGAGAACACTCCATTTCAAGTGGAAAGTGATGCGTCTGACTTTGCCTTGGCGGCCACTCTCAACCAGGCGGGGCGGCCCGTAGCTTTCTTCTCGAGGACCCTCCAAGGGCCCGAGATCAGACACTCCTCTGTGGAAAAGGAGGCCCAAGCCATCGTGGAGGCAGTGCGCCACTGGCGCCACTACCTAGCCGGCAAACGCTTCACCCTACTTACCGACCAGCGGTCGGTAGCGTTTATGTTCAATAATAAACAGAGGGGGAAGATCAAAAATGATAAGATTCTTAGGTGGCGGATCGAGCTCTCCACCTTCGAGTATGACATCATTTACCGGCCAGGGGCCCTTAACGAATCCCCAGATGCCCTCTCACGAGGGATGTGTGCCAGCACCACCGGGGATCGGCTACAGACCCTCCACAACGACCTCTGCCATCCAGGGGTCACGCGGCTGTTCCACTTCATAAAGTCCCGCAACTTACCCTACTCGATTGAGGAAGTTCGGTCTCTGACCAGGAACTGCCGCACTTGCGCTGAGTGCAAGCCTCGGTTCTACCACCCTGATAGAGCCCACTTAATCAAAGCTACACGGCCCTTTGAGCGGCTCAGCTTAGATTTCAAGGGCCCCCTCCCGTCCGTCGACCGCAATGTTTACTTCCTGAACATTGTGGACGAATACTCTCGGTTCCCATTCGCCTTCCCCTGCCCAGACATGACCAGCGCCACGGTCATTAAATGCCTCAACAGCCTGTTCTACCTGTTCGGTATGCCGAGCTACATCCACACGGATAGGGGGGCGTCCTTCATGAGTGAAGAGCTACGCCAGTACATGCTGTCCAGGGGTATCGCCACGAGCCGTACCACCAGCTACAACCCCCGGGGTAATGGTCAAGTGGAGCGAGAGAACGGGACAGTATGGAAAGCAGTCACTCTAGCTCTAAGGACCAAGGGCCTCCCTATCTCCCGCTGGCAGGAAGTCCTCTCAGATGTGCTCCATTCGATATGGTCGCTATTGTGTACTGCCACTAATGCCACGCCTCATGAACAAATGTTTAGCTTCCCCCGGAAATCCACCTCAGGCGTATCCATGCCGTCATGGCTCTCCACCCCGGGTCCGGTATTCGTGCGAAGGCATGTGAGGGGCCATAAGACAGATCCTCTCGTGGAGCCAGTGCACCTACTCCACGCCAACCCCCAATACGCGTATGTCCGGCACGCCGACGGAAGGGAGGACACCGTGTCAATAAAAGAGGTCGCCCCAGCCGGTAACGACAACAACCACGGCAATAGCAGCAACAACGACCACAGCAACTCTTACCCACCCACTACTCTTTCATCACCCCCGGAAGAACATCGACCAACGGCACCCCCACCAACTACCCCTTCAACAACCCTGGCGGCACCCCCGGCAGAGACCCAGGAGGCCACCGGGGACACCCAGCCGACACCCGCGACACCACAACAGCCACGTCGGTCGCAGAGGACTACCAAACCCCCGAACAGACTAAATCTATAGAAGGGGTGAATGTGATGAAATATTCCATTCATCACTGCCTGTGACTGTGGTTGGTTTCAGGTTCCCCCTTACCATTGTATTGCCTGTGACTGTGGTTGGTTTCAGGTTTCTCCTCACCATTGTATTGTGTATTGGAATGTATGGAATGTGTTGTGTGTAGGGCTCCGCCCATACCTGGCCTCTATGTAAGCCAGCTCAGTCTGGCCTCACAGCCAGTACTGCAGACCTCCAGGGAAGATACCTCTCTCCACTGCGTGTTATCTTCTAAGTTAATAAAAGCCTTGTTTTGTTTTGCTAACATCGAGTCTCGGGATTATTGAGGCACATCACTCCCATCCAGAAGCATCTGGGTGGGTGTGTGATGGGTGAGGAGGGTGATGGGAGAGGTGCCTGTGAAGATCAGCGATCTTTTCACAGCCCAATGTGTGGCCAGGAGGTGCCGCTCACAGTTCGAGTAGCTCCTCTCCACATCCGTGAGTATCCTGGAGGAGCAGACCACCCACCTCAGCCGGCCGTGCTGCTCTTGGAGCAGCACAGCACTCAGGCTATCCCCGCTGGCTGCTACCTCCAGGAAGAACTCTTTCCCCCCATCTATAGCCCCTAAAACTGGTGCGGTCTGCAGATGCTCCTTGAGCCTGACAAATGCTGCCTGGCAACCCTCATCCCAAACCCACTCCACTCCCTTGTGTAGGAGTCGGAGCAGATGGGCTGCTGTGGCTGCATAGTCTTCAATGAAGTCTCTGCAGTACCCGGTTAGCCCTAAAAATGACCTCACACCCGTAACTGTGTTGGGGACGGGTAACTCCTGTACCGCCTCCCTCCTAGCCTTATCTATGGCCCTTTCCCCAGCGCGTACGGTCAGGCCCAGGAATTTCACCTCCTGCTGGCCGATCTGCGCTTTCTTTGGGTTTACTTTAAAACCGTCCTGCCTGAGCAGCTCCAGTAGTTCGGCCAGTAGTGGGCCATGCTCCTCTCTCGAATCCGTGAACAGGGGCAGGTTATCCACATACTGTACCAACTGTCTGGGCTGACTGAAACCCTTTAAACTGTTCGCCATGCACTGATGGAAGATGCTGGGGCTGTTGTGGAAGCCCTGAGGCAAACAGATCCACGTGTACTGTTGCCCTTTAAACGTAAAGGCAAACTTGTACTGATCCTCCCTCCTTAAAGGGATGGACCAAAACCCGTTGGAAATATCCAGCACCGTGAACGTGGTCGCGGATGCTGGGATACTTCCTATCAGGTCGGCAACTGCTGCTACCGTAGATGCACAGGCTGGGATGTTGCTGTTGAGCACCCGATAGTCCACCGTGGCCCTCCAGGAATTGTCCGGCTTTCTAACTGGCCACAGTGGAGAGTTTACGTGGGTGGCTATCGGTCTCAAGACTCCCTGCTGCACTAAGGAGGACATGGCTGCTTCCATGTCTGGCTCCGCTTCCCTGGGGAAGTTATACTGTTTCTGTGGTTGGGCCATGGGGTCCCCGTCTACGCTGACCTCAAACCCGTTGACCCTCCCGCAGTCGTGTTTGTGCGTGGCAAATGTGGCTAGGTGGGCGTGCACAAATACCTGGAACTCTTTCAGGGTGTTACTGATCATGAGCTTGAGGTTATAACTCTCTTTGGGCTTCATGGCGCGCAGGGTCCCCTTCCCTTCTTTCCCTGGGATAACTACTATCTCGCCATCGTTTCCTGTACTTGCCCCCCATAGGCAATGATTCCTTAAATCTACTAGGATCCCGTGGCCTACAATAAAGTCGGCTCCCAGGACCCCTCTTCCACCCTCCACTTCCCATCTCATCTGGACACAGGTCCACTTGGAGCGGAGTGGTCCTAACCGAATGGCGAGCGGGATGGAAAACGAGCCGGCCTGTTCTTTGCCTGTGAATCCCGACAGACTGTATGGGACCCCGTTAGATAGAGGCGAGGTGGTGGGGTTATCTGAATGGACCACGGTGCATGATGCCCCCGTGTCCAACAGATAGGTCCCCTTCACCTTTTCTACCTCCATCTCCACGAGGGGTCTCTTCCATTCATCGTACTGAAGGGAACACAGGTAAAGAGGCTGCGCTGGCTCTAGTCATGGCTGTGGGTTGGATGGGGCTGATGGGGTCAGAGCACCGGTACTGGCTGCTACTCTCCCGTGGCCAGTCAATAAGGACCTCATGGTGTCCAAAAATGACTCGACCGCGGCAGGGGGGATTCCTGCCTCTGCCTTTTGGGCTGGGGCTGTGGAATTCTTTCCCTTGTTGTCTTTCCAAGGGTTTTTGCACTCCTTCCTTCAGTGGCCGTCCTTCCCACACCCGTAGCAATTCATCTTAGTGCTAGAAGGGTTATTCCCTTCCTGGTGCCACTCCTTCCTACCCTGTCCGGGTTTTACCTCATGCACCTTCCCTTTGGGTGGGTGTGCATCGGTTCCCCTACCGTTCTTATAGGCTAGGTGTTGTGTCTGTGTATAATAAGACACAGACTGCAGGAGAACAGTACAACAGGTGTTTACTCAACGTGGCTCACACTGGAACTGATCTGTACAGATTACTACTCAGTACTATATACAGGTGTGGTCACTGCCGGTACTGCAGTTTACATGAGCTGTAAAAGATAGTTCCCCCCTTAAAGGTATATACATTACAATTCCTCCCCTTTTAGATTAACAGTACCATAACACTCATTTAACAATTAAATATCAAACTAATTACAATTAACACTTTTAACATGCAACATTAGCTGAAAATAGTCTATTTATATATTCAGTCTTTGGGCGAGGCATGGGGTTGACTTGTTCCTGTGACTCTAGGATCTGGTCAGCATGGCGTCTCACGATGTTCTCCCCAACATCCACTGTGTACATTAGTGGGCCCTGCCGTGTGCATATCGTACCTGGCTGCCATTTTTCTGTTCGGTAGTCGCGGGCCAAGACTGGTTGCCCTACATTGAAGCTCCTTGTTGGCTTCTCATGGATGTGCTGAAATTGCTTACTCTCAACATCTCTTCGTACGTTTGGTCTGAGCAAATCCAGGCGAGATCTTAACCTTCGGTTAAAGAACATCATGGCTGGGGCCTGGTTGGTGACTGCATGTGTCGCATTCCGGTAGGCGAACAGGAAATTGTCCACCTTGTGCTGCAGCGGAATGTTGTCATTGTACATAGCCTTTATTGCCTTCTTAAAGGTTTGTACGAACCTCTCAGCCAATCCATTTGTGGCTGGATGATACGGGGCGGATGTGTAATGCCTTACCCCATTCTTTTTCAAGAACCTCCGGAACTCTTCGGACACAAACTGTGGTCCGTTGTCGGAGCAAATCTGTTCTGGCAAGCCATTCCTGGCAAAAATGGTCCGTAGGACTGCAATAGTTTTCTCCGTGGTGGTGGAGGACATTTTGATGACCTCAGGCCATTTCGAGTGCGCATCCACAGCTATTAAAAACATTGAGTCCATGAATGGACCAGCAAAATCAATATGCACCCGTTGCCATGGAGATGAGGGCCACTCCCATGGGTGTAGAGGGGCCTGTGGTGGTGCATTTTGGACTTTCTGGCATCCTGAGCAGCTCTTGGTCAAGTCCTCGATTTGTTTATCGATTCCCGGCCACCACACATAAGCCCTGGCTAGGCTTTTCATTTTTACCCCTCCCAGATGACCCTCATGAAGCTCATTGAGCACTCTATCCCTTAACTTGGGTGGAATTACCACTCGGGATCCACACATCAAGGTCCCCCGGCACACTGACAGCTCTTCTCTCCTTGTCAAGAATGCTGGCAACAGTGAGTCGCCATGTGCTGGCCATCCCTTCACCGTCAAATCATATACCGGAGACAGTGTCGGTTCATTTCTGTAGTGTATGTACCTTTAAGGGGAGAACTACTTTTTACAGCTCCTGTATACTGTAGTACCGGCAGTGACCACACCTGTATATAAACCCTGAGTAGGGATCTGTACTTTAGTTTTAGAGTAACCCTCATCCAGTAAACACCTGTTGATTGTTCCTCTGCAGTCTCTGTCGATTTATTGAAGGACACCATACATCAAAATTCACGGATTTAACATTGGCGACGAGTCAATTCGAACCTACCTGCAACTCTGTAGAAGAAGGCCGATTCCACCAGTGTGGGCGTTGACCATCCGGAGAGGACTTGAACATCGCAGAGGAGGCTGTGGAGAGCTGGGCTTGGTTCCCCAGTCACGACGATCCAGCGCAGCGGGCTGGCAGCAGGTACGGCGCAGACCCTTCCCGGACGGCGGCGGCTGGAGCCGACCGGCGGCACAGAAAAAGGCCGAGCAGCGTCGACGGGGTAAGAGAGAGGGTAAAGCGCACAGGGCGCAGCCGGGGTTGAAGACCGAGTGGCGTCAACGAGAGAGGGTAAAGTGCACAGGGCACAGCTGGGGTTCAGGACCGAGCGGCGTCAACGAGAGAGGTGCGCAGGAAAACACGCAGAGAGCGGCCGGGGTTTCAAGGGCTGAGCAGCGTCCGCGGGGCAAGAACGGAAAGCGCGGGAGACGCCATTTTGAGCCAGCGGAGAAGAAGGGAGAGCGCGGGAGACACCATTTTTAGCCAGGCTAACCACACCCAGGGATGCCGAAGAGTGGCAGTGTCACAGCGTTCGACAATGAAGTCGAAGATTGGGCAACATATATAGAACGCATAGAAGTGTACTGCAAGGCGAATGAAGTGCCAGATGCCAGGAAAGCACTGGTATTGTTGAATTCCATGGGTGCAAAAACGTACGGCTTACTGCGAAACCTAGTAACCCCAGAGAAGCCAGTGGAAAAGGATTTTGAAAGCATAGTGGCAATCCTACAGGACCACTTAAACCCCACACTGCTGCTGATAGCAGAAAGATTTAAGTTTCACAAAAGGAACCAGCATAAAGACGAAAGTAATGCTGAGTATTTAACGGAACTGCGCAAGCTATCGAAACACTGCCAGTTTGGAACGGGACTAGCAGATACTTTAAGGGACAAGTTTGTGTGTGGGCTTCAAAGTGAAGGAACCCAGAAACGGCTTCTATCAGAAAAGGACCTTATGCTGGACAAGGCTTTCAGCATGGTAGTATCACACAAAGCAGCCGCACGGGGCGCTGCAGAGATACGACGGAGACCGCAAGAATATGGCACAAATGAAATGTCATATGGAGCAGTGAAGTGTTATCGCTGCGGCAGAACAACACACGACCATAAGGATTGTTGGTTCAAGGACCAAGTGTGCAGACAGTGTGGAAAAGTAGGACACATAGCAAGTGTCTGCAGGTCGGGAAAGAAAACCAGCAGCAAGAAATCTCCACAGGAGAAGTACAAAAAGGTACATAAGGTGACGGAGAGTAGTTCAGACGAACAGAAAAGTGATACAGACTCCGGAAGCAAGGAGCTGGGTTGTCTGAAACTACATAGTGTAGCCAAAATGGAGGATCACCAAACTATCTGGGTCACGCTCAAGATAGACGGAGTCCAAGTGAAAATGGAATTGGACACAGGATCAGCCCTAACAGTCATAAACCGAAGGGACTACAAGCGGCTATTCTCACATATACCCTTGAGAGATACAGAGATTGTCTTGAAGACGTACACGGGGCAAAAAGTCTACCCCAAAGGAAAAATAAGGGTGAACGTGATATACAACGGCAAGGAAACACCAAAAATGGACCTATATGTATTGCCAGATGGAGGACCACCACTACTAGGGCGTGAATGGATCCGGAAGATACAGCTAGATTGGCATTCCATACAAGCACTGACTGTAGATGCCAAAAAGGATGACGACGTCACACCTGGACGACTGTCAAAAATGCTAACTGACGCACAAGCAGTGTTCCAGGAGGGACTCGGAACACTAAAAGGCATAACAGCGACGATCAAAATAGAGGAAAATGCAAGCCCAAAGTTTTTTAAGGCCAGACCGGTACCTTATGCGATCCACCCAGCCGTCGAAGCAGAGCTGGAAGGTTTGGAATGTTCAGGAGTACTATCCAAAGTGGACTGGAGTGAGTGGGCTACACCCATCGTTCCTGTAATGAAGAGGTCGTTGAGTAATACGCCTGGGGAACCAAAGAAGGTTCGCATCTGTGGGGACTTTAAGGTGACAGTGAACCCAATCCTTCACACTGTACAATATCCGCTTCCGCGGATTGAAGATATTTTCGCCTCGCTATCTGGAGGGAAACGCTTCACTAAGATTGATCTGGCCCAGGCGTACCTGCAAATGGAGGTAGAAGAAGCCTCGAAACAGTACCTCATGATCAACACTCATAAAGGTCTCTACCAATACAACCGGCTGGTGTTCGGGGTAGCATCAGCTCCGGCTATTTGGCAAAGGGCAATGGATCAAGTCCTGCAAGGGATTCCAGGGACCCAGTGTTATTTGGACGACATCCTGGTCACGGGCGAAAATGACAGTGATCACCTCGCCAACCTGGAGCAGGTGCTCACTAGATTGAAGGATTATGGGCTCCGAGCTAATTGCCACAAATGCGAGTTTTTCCAGAAGCAGATCTCGTATTGTGGCCACGTTATTGATGAAGAGGGGTTACATAAGTCCCCTGAAAAGATTGAGGCACTAGCCAAGGCTCCAGCACCGGAAAATGTGTCACAACTGAGGTCGTTCCTCGGGTTGGTGAACTACTACCATAAGTTCTTGCCGAATTTGTCGACAGTACTACACCCACTGAACACCCTACTGCAAACGGGGGTACCATGGAAGTGGAATGATGAATGTAAACGAGCTTTCCAGAAGTGCAAAGAATTGATCACATCAAAAGAGGTGTTGGCTCATTTCAACCCAGCACTACCAATTCGGTTGGCGTGTGATGCATCACCCTATGGCATTGGAGCGGTGCTATCGCACAAATTCCCGGACAGCTCGGAGAGGCCAGTAGCCTTTGCGTCTCGGTCACTAACCTCAGCCGAGCATAACTACGCCCAGATTGACAGGGAGGCCCTCAGCCTAGTGTGGGGAGTGAAAAAGTTCAACCACTATCTGCACGGGCAGAAGTTCACCTTGCTGACTGACCACCAACCACTTGTCTCCATCTTTAATCCAAAGAAGGGCGTTCCGGTGATGACTGCGCAACGGCTACAAAGATGGTCCCTCTTTCTAGGGGCGCACCAATATGATATCGAGTATAAGGGCACGAAACAGCATGGAAACGCTGATGGGCTATCACGCCTGCCACTGCCTACTGCGGAGGAAGAACCGGCAGTGGACCCTGTCGAAATATTTTATTCAACTATAATTGAACACTTTCCAGTAACTAACGCTGATATAGAGAAGGAGACCCGAAATGACCCGACACTGTCTCGGGTATATGATTTGACGGTGAAGGGATGGCCAGCACATGGCGACTCAGTGTTGCCAGCATTCTCATCCAGAAGAGAACAGCTGTCAGTATGCCAGGGGACCTTGATGTGTGGATCCCGAGTGGTAATTCCACCCAAGTTAAGGGAGAGAGTGCTCAATGAGCTTCACGAAGGCCATCTGGGAGGAGTGAAAATGAAAAGCCTTGCTAGGGCTTATGTGTGGTGGCCGGGGATCGATCAGCAAATCAAGGACCTGACAAAGAGCTGCTCAGGATGCCAGAAGGTCCAAAATGCACCACCACATGCCCCTCTACACCCATGGGAGTGGCCCTCATCTCCATGGCAACGGGTGCATATTGATTTTGCTGGTCCATTCATGGAATCAATGTTTTTAATAGCCTGAGGTGATCAAAATGTCCTCCACCACCACGGAGAAAACTATTGCAGTCGTACGGACCATATTTGCCAGGAACGGCTTGCCAGAGCAGATTTGCTCTGATAACGGACCACAGTTTGTGTCTGAAGAGTTTCGAAGATTTATGAAAGGGAATGGGGTAAGGCATTACACATCCGCCCCGTATCATCCAGCCACAAATGGATTGGCTGAGAGGTTCATACAAACCTTTAAAAAAGCAGTAAGGGCCATGTGCGATGACGACATTCCGCTGCAGCATAAGGTGGACAATTTCCTGTTAGCCTACAGAAATGCGACACATGCAGTCACCAACCAGACCCCGGCCATGATGTTCTTTAACCGAAGGTTGAGAGCTCGTCTGGATTTGCTCAGACCAAATGTACGAAGAGATGTTGAGAATAAGCGATTCCAGCACGTCAATGAGAAGCCGACAAGGAGCTTCAATGTAGGGCAACCAGTCTTGGCCCGCGACTACCGAACAGAGAAATTGAACCAGGAACGATATACACACGGCAGGGGCCACTAATGTACACAGTGGATGTTGGTGTGAACATTGTGAAGCGCCATGTCGACCAGATCCTAGAGTCACTGGAACGAGTCAACCCCAGGTCTCGCGTACCTGGTGATGAACCCGACATACAGGTAGCATCTACCCCAGAAACAGTAGCATCGGAAGCTGATGAACCAACCGACGACAGGGGGCCAGAATCGCCTCCGCACCAAGAGCAAGACACTCAGGAAAGGCGCTATCCAGAAAGGATCAGGAAGCCGCCCCAAAGACTGAATTTATAAATGGACTATTTGCAGTTAATGTTGCATGTTAAAAGTGTTAATTGTTAAATGAATGTTATGGTACTGGTAATCTAAAAGGGGAGGAATTGTAGTGTATGTACCTTTAAGGGGAGAACTACTTTTTACAGCTCCTGTATACTGTAGTACCGGCAGTGACCACACCTGTATATAAACCCTGAGTAGGGATCTGTACTTTAGTTTTAGAGTAACCTTCATCCAGTAAACACCTGTTGATTGTTCCTCTGCAGTCTCTGTCGATTTATTGAAGACACCATACATCAAAATTCACGGATTTAACAGTAACCAATGGAAGTGGCGAGCGAGACGTGGAGGAGATCGCCTTCTACGTCCACGAGGGAAAGTGGCCAGGGCAGCTGGGGTCCAATTCATCTCAGTACTCCAGCCAGGCCGGGTTCACGTACGGGGAGGCCTCCCTCCTGTGCCCCAGGGTACAGGTCGTTGCCACAAGGGTCAGTGCCACTGTAGGGAAACGTGTATGTTTAATGTGCAAGGGACACATTCCTTTGGATAGGTGGTGGTGGCTCAGAAAGCTGAGCAAGGATATGAGAAACCCCGCAGTCAAGTGGGAACGGTTGGGGAACAATACCCACCGGATGATTACAGGGACTCCCGGGGGATTAAGTGTATGTTGGGACAAGTGGTGGGAACCGGATCAATGGATTTATGTCTGTATGTGGGGGTCAGAGAGGGTCTGCTCCACAGGCATATCCATCATTTTCCATCAGCAGTGGCAAGACGCCGGGGAGGGGATGAAGTGGGATACCAGCCTGAAGGTGTGCGCGGTCCCATACTCCCCGATCCCAGTCAATGCCACTGAGCTTGTGCCCCGCCCATGATGCAGGCAGCGAGGACACACAGGAAAGGGTGCCCCACCACCACTAAGGGACCAGGAGATGGTCTGGTACTAGTGCCTACGGATCAGGTGCTGTACCAGGGGGTACACTACGCGGTAGCCTCTGTGATTTTAAATCTCACCGAGGTACACTTACTGGAGTGGTGCCCCAAAGAGACAGAGCAGCTATACCAGGCCCTATTAAAGGACATGTTCAGAAAATTTTACGAGTTCGATTTCGCCAATGTCGGCAAAACCGAACTGTACACCACACACCATGAGTTTTTGGGTAATATGGGGAGGCAAAGAAGGGGAGCATGGAATGATGTTTTTACTGCATTTAATACTGGGTCCTCTGTCATCAACAGTTTAGATGACATAGAATTACAGACCCAGATAAATGATTTAAAAACTCAGTTAAAGAAAATCCTAATGGATGAGAACAAAGTACTGGGCTCAGAGTTACATGAGGACCAGGCCATGATGGTCCATTTAAAAGAAATGATAGCCGAGCTGGAGAAACATGCAAAGACCGTGAATGCCCTCATAAGGGAGGACAGAAATGCTTCTGACCAGGCTGCGCAGAATGAGGTGTGCGTGCTGTACGGGGCGTGGTTGCTGGGCGAGGGCCGCAGTAACCTGGAGGATTTAAAACAGGGTTTAGTCCACTCCTGGATCAGCAACAAGCACCTCACAGCCCTCCATCCATTTGAGAATGCATTAAGCCCGTGCCAACTCCGGCTAGCTTCGGAAGCCTACCCGGTCCCAGTGGATTGTGGACGGTCCAACCACACCATCATGGGTATAGTAGTTAGGATGCCAGTCATGGGTAGGACAGCCCGACCTGCGCCGGTATACAGGGTTGAGAACATTGGAGTCATTCAAGGGGGTGCACACATTCGTTTCACAGCGGTCATAAAGTGGGAGCACGCTATGACAGGTACTGACCTCTCGGGGTGTCGGAGCCGGGGAGCACACATAATCCTGTGTCCCCAGCACTTGAACGCCTATTCAAAACCACAGTGTGGGTTCAGAGCTGCTGGCGCAAAACCTATAAATTGTACCATGGAGGTGTAGGGGTTGGCGGGTGGCGCGTGCGGCCAGTCAGTTATGCCCCTGACTGCCTGTGAGCAGTTCGAATCACTCCCACGCCCCTGGGTTCTAGACATCGGACTTAGGTACAGGTGGCGATACAGAAAGACTCGAGTAGACAGGTGGTTTGGTGTAAGAAAACCAAGATTTTATTAAAACAGAGACGAAAACACAGTCTTATGAGAAAATTACTGGTAGAGAACAATTACAGGCATATAACACTATAACTATATTATTATACAGGGAATGGGGAACACACGGCACATCGAGGGAAAAACAACTACTTTAACAATCCCCTTATCCTTATCCCACCCCTATTCCTAACTAGATTAAGCTATGAGGGGCCAGGAATTCATGCTCACCAATCCAAAGCACACCTGTTGTTTTAGCAATCACGATTTTGAGGTCTGGGCTGCTGTCCTTTGGGGTACTCCGTCGCCACGTGGTCTCAGGGCGCAGTGCTGGAGCTGCTGCTGCGACACACCTTTCTTCTCCTCAGCTACCGTCGTCGTCTTGTCGCGATGGGTTCTCTTCTTCTTCCCCCTCGAGCGGTCGGCGGCGGTAACGTTGCATCAATGAGACGATTAGCAGTCTTCACTGCTTAGATTTTCCTACCCATTCTTAGAATGCCATCATATTCGTTATGGCGTGGACACTTGCGTTTATTCGCAGTGTTCAACAAGAGTCTTGCCCCCCAAGCGCCAGCTTATTTGTAGGGTTCGCCCAACCAACTTAGTCTCACTGACCTCAGATATTTTCTTCCCCGAACGTCAGCTTATAACTCGGTCTTAATTAATACGTCTTCTGCTGCCCTTCTCTGCTCTTTGTCGGGCCTACCTTACTCTTCGTCTCGGTTCGCCTCACCTCGTTTCCTCTGCCCTCTCTCGTGGCCCGGGTGTCCTGGGTGACTTTGGACTCGGGTCTCGTTCCCCTCTCCCGTGTTTGGTATGGATGTCCTTGGTTGCTTGCACAATGCGGGGAGTGAGAAGAGAACCCATCACGAGGCCAGGGCGCGAGTGCGAGCGGCGGTAGCCCAAGACCAGACGAGAGGTCAGATTCAGGAGGAGAGAGCCAGCAGAGAGAGATTGCTGCTAAGGGCCTACAGTTATACTCCTTTTGATGGCCCCTTATCTGCACGCCAAATCAGGTCAGTCCATTGTTTCAATTTTGGCGGGCTGTTTTAAATGATTATACCAATCTAGAATAACTGTTTTTAGATGACCGTTTATCGCACCTAATGGCCTGATGTCCGGGCTGTATTGTCATTAATGCATTTTAATCGGCGTGTCCAGCCTCGATGGCTTCCTTAAGCTGTTTCCGATTATTTATGCGGACAAACTAATGGCCTCATGTTTAGGCCTAACTGGGTTGATCTGTTCCAATTTGACGAAAATGCATATTCAAATGTTTGCTTAGCTGTCTGGCCCTTTAAACACAAAAGTCCTTTTCACAGAAATGCATTTTAAGTTTTGATTTCCCAAAGCTGCTCGTTCTGAGCTGCAGAGTCCAAGCTTTAAAAATCTTACAGGCTTTTGCTCACGAGGTGCGGACGCCATCTTTAGGTACCCTTTTAAAATTGTCCATAAGTCCCTTTTATTAATAACCTTGGGGAAATGTGGAAATTTTGCAAATCCTACACTCCCCCCTGTGATACTAAAACTTGCTTGAAGTATCATCCTTACAAGGTGAGCAAAATTTACTTACCCTCCATAGTCAACCTTCCCCTGTAATTACCTATCTAATATACCCACGACACATGCACTTCACATTCTGCGAAAATATAGTGTACATAAGTATACATAGAATAACTACAGCCTTTTACACACATCCAACACCCCTGCACCACTTGGTACACATACATCTTTATTAACAATGCGTCGCAAAAAAAATCTTTGTTAAAAAACAACAAACACAAAAAAACAACAATCGTTAATCAAAAAAATTCAAGGAAGAAAACTCAAACTGGCGTATCTCCCTCCACCTTCACATAATGTTCCTTCCAGATCTTCTGGTTTCGGAACTCTAACAACTGACCTTTTCCCTTGCACTGAATGCAGACTGGATGCAGACTAGATACAACACTATCCCTAATTGGCAAACCACGAGAATGTGGGAAGCCAGTCTGATCCACGAAGGGACCTCTATGTTATTGAAAATGTCCCACCAGGGTGGAATCACAATATCCAATATCTTAGCCCCTATCTCTACTGTTTTCTGCTCTAGAGTGTAAAAATGTTTCTGCGAAGCTATAACGGCCTTGAGTATTTTGGTAAGGTGTTCAGGGAGAGGGGGAATTTCGTAGCCAAAATGCGCTACATACTTCTGCAAATTGGTAAAATTCTCCTTCACAGTGAGGTGAACAGTGGAGTGTTCAGGAATGGGGACAATTTGCTCCTGGGCCACTTGAACTTCTGCCTCGGGTTTAAAACAGAAACTGCTGTCACTAACCGGACACCAGCTATGCTGTCCGTACTGGTAGTGGGACGCGCCGCTGGTGACACAATATGTCCCACCTCCTATATATGCTACCTGCGGGGGAACATGGCCTTGTGCCATTGCCTCCATGGTACAATTTATAGGTTTCGCGCCAGCAGCTCTGAACCCGTACTGTGGCTTTGAATAGGCATTCAAGCGCTGGGGACACAGGATTATGTGTGCTCCCCGGCTCCGGCACCCTGAGAGGTCAGTACCTGTCATGACGTAAGGTGGGACCGCTGTGAAACGAATGTGTGCATCCCCTTGAATGACTCCAATGTTCTCAACCCTGTATACCGGCACGGGTCGGGCTGTCCTACCCATGACCGGCATCCTAACTACTACTCCCATGATTGTGTGATTGGACCGCCCACAATCCACTGGGACTGGGTAGGCTTCGGAAGCTAGCCGGAGTTGGCATGGGCTTAATGCATTCTCAAACGGATGGAGGGCTGCGAGATGTTTGTTGCTAATCCAGTAGAGGACTAAACCCTGTTTTAAATCCTCCAGATTACTGCGGCCCTCGCCCAGTAACCACACCCCGTATAGCACGCACACCTCATTCTGCGCAGCCTGGTCAGAAGCATTTCTATCCTCCCTTGTGAGGGCATTTACCGTCTTTGCGTGCTTCTCCAACTCCGCTATAATCTCCTTTAAATCGACCGTCATGGCCTTGTCCTCATGCAACTCCGAGCCCACTACTTTGTTCTCATCCATTAATATCTTCCTTAACTGTGTTTTTAAACTGTTCATCTGGGTCTGTAATTCTATGTCATCCAAACTGTTGATGACAGAGGACCCAGTGTTAAACGCAGTAAAAACATCATTCCATACTCCCCTTCTTTGTCTCCCTGCATTACCCAAAAACTCGCGGTGTGTGGTGTACAGTTCGGTTTTGTCGACATTGGCGAAATCGAACTCATAAAACTTCCTGAACATGCCCTTCAATAGGGCCTGGTATAGCTGCTCTGTTTCTTTGGGGCACCACTCGGTAAATGTACCTCGGTGAGATTTAAAATCACAGAGGCTACCGCGTAGTGTACCCCCTGGTACAGCACCTGATCGGTAGGTACTAGTACCAGCCCATTCCCTGGTCCATTGGTGGTGGTGGGGCACCCTTCCTTGTGTATCCTCGCTGCCGGCGCCGTGCGCGGGGCACAAGCTCAGTGGCATTGACTGGGATCGGGGTGTATGTGACCGCACACACCTTCAGGCTGGTATCCCACTTCATCCCCTCCCCGGCGTCTTGCCACTGCCGGTGGAAAACAATGGATATGCCTGCGGGACAGACCCTCTCTGACCCCCACATACAGATATAAATCCCTTGATCCGGCTCCCTCCACTTGTCCCAACACACACTTAATCCCCCGGGAGTCCCTGTAATCGTCCGATGGGTATTGTTCCCCAACCATTCCCACTCGACTGCGGGGTCTCTCATATCTTTGCTCAGCTTCCTGAGCCACCACCACCTATCCAAAGGAATGTGTCCCTTGCACGTTAAGCATATACGCTTTCCTACGGTGACGCTGACCCTCATGGTAACAACCCGTACCCTGGGGCACAGGAGGGAGGCCTCCCCGGACATGAATCCGGTTTGGCTGGAGTACTGAGACGAATTGGACCCCAGCCATCCTGGCCACCTTCCCTCGTGGACATAGATGGCAGTCTCCTCCATTTCCCATTCACCGTTTCCGTCGGTCGTTATAGGCGCTCTTTCTCCCGAGCACCCGTAGATGTGGGAGTCTTCTACATTGCCCCTCTTTCCCAGGCTCAGTCCCATCAGGGCAAGTAGGATTACGATCCCCTTCATCCCGACAGTCTTTCTGTAACAGATACAAAACATACAGCCAAGTCCCCAAGAGATTCTCTGGCTTGGATGAAGCATGGTCGGGCCTCGCGACCTCGACCCAAAATACACACTCGTAGCAGATTACTTCCTCAATCTAAACTACCCATCACCTTATTTAACTTAAGCTAAAACACCCAAACTTAAGCTAAATACTTAAACTTAACAATATAAACTTACATTACCTAAACTATGTACATCCGCTGCCCGTCTCCGGGCGGCCAGGCTAATTCCTGGTCGGACTGCGGCACACCGCTTCCCCCGGCGTGGCTGCACCATCCTGCACTGTTGGTCCCTCGCCGCCCGCGTCGGCTAGCTGAGGACCTCTATCCTTTGACTTCCCCCTGACTCGGGAGGCTGTCCCTTTAAACTGGGGAGCTGGTGACCATGGCTTTCTCAGCTGGGGCGTCCGTGGGGACCTTCTAGGGACTTTGGCGGGTGGGGCTTTCTTGGCCGATGGGCCTTTAACCCGGACCGCTGTCCCCTCCGGTGCGGCCTGTGGGCTAACCACTGCCGCTGGCCGGGGATCTTCCCCCTTAGGCTTGACCTCTCCCGAACCTGGGCTAGGGGCAGGTAACTCTTCGCAGCTTGTTGCTGTAGGCTGAGAGTCTCCACCCCCAGGTCCCAAAACTGGGTCCGTGGCGGGGTCTTCACCCTCGGGTCCCTCCTCGTCTGGATCCCAGAAGAGTGGGGGAGTGTCCCAATCGATGGGCGGGATGGCCCCTCCCTTTAAGCAAGCCACAGCGCCTGCCTGCGCTGTCTGTGAACTCGCTCCTGCTGCAGGCTGAGGATCTCTATCCTCAGACCTTACCCCAACTGGCTGTTTCCCCCTTTCAGGTTGAAACAGCTTGCACTGGTTGATATGAAACCATTTGGTATGCCGGGGCATCTTAACGGCGTATACCATGGGGCTGGCTTTATCTACAATGCTGTAGGGCCCCATGTACAATGGCTCCAAACTTCCCACTTGGGCATAGTTCCTCACCATGACCTGATCTCCTACCTCCCACTCGTGGTGCTTTCGGGGTTCGAGCAGCAATCGGTTGCTCCGATGCTGCCTTCCCATGTTCCCAGCCGCCTGCTCGTGGACCTGTTTTAGGTGCTCAAAAAGGTTTTGGGCGAACCTGTCCCGGTTTACCTCCCTGAGCTGACCCTCCGTGAGCACCGGGGCTAGTACATGGGTAGGGGTCCGCATAACCCTGCCAGTCATCAGCTCGTACGGGGAGTACCCCGTGCTTTTCGACTGGCTGGCCCGGATCCCCATCAGAACCAACGGTAGGACCTCGACCGATTTACGGGGCGAGTCCACCGTCTCCTTCCTCAATCTTTCTTTTAGGGTCCTATTCATTATTTCCACAATCCGTGATGACTATGGGTTGTGGGCCACGTGCCATTTCCCCTCGATGCCTAGCAGCATAAGCACCAAAACCCGTTGGAAATATCCAGCACCGTGAAAGTGGTCGCGGATGCTGGAATACTTCCTATCAGGTCGGCAACTGCTGCTACTGTGGGTGCACAGGCTGGGATGTTACTATTGAACACTCGATAGTCCACCGTGGCCCTCCAGGAATTGTCCAGCTTTCTAACCGGCCACAATGGAGAGTTTACGTGGGTGGCTATCAGCCTCAAGACTCCCTGCTGTACTAAGGCAGACATGGCTGCTTCCATGTCTGGCTCCGCTTCCCTGGGGAAGTTATACTGTTTCTGTAGTCGGGCCATGGGGTCCCCGTCTACGCTGACCTCAAACCCGTTGACCCTCCCGCAGTCGTGTTTGTGTTTGGCAAATGTGGCCAGGTGGGCGCGCACAAATGCCTGGAACTCTTGTGGTGTGTTGACCATAAGCTCGAGGTTATAACCCTCTTTGGGCTTCATGGTGCATAGGGTCCCCTTCCCTTCCTTTGCTGGGATCACTACTATCTCACCATTCTTTACTTTTCCTGCCCCCCCATAGGCAATGATTTCTCAAATCTACTAGGATCCCATGGCCTACAATAAAGTCGGCCCCCAGGACCCCTCTTCCACCCTCCGCTTCCCATTTCATCAGGACACAGGTCCACTTGGAGCGGAGCGGTCCTAACCGAATGGCGAGTGGGATGGAAAATGAGCCAGCCTGTTCTTTGCGTGTGAACCCCGACAGACTGTATGGGACCCCGTTAGATAGAGGAGAGGTGGTGGGGTTAGCTGAGTAGACCACGATGCATGATGCCCCCGTGTCCAACAGATAGGTCCCCGTCACCTTTTCTACCTCCATCTCCAAAAGGGGTCTTTTCCATTCATCATACCAGAGAGAACACAGGCAAACAGGCTGCGCTGGCTCTAGTCATGGCTGTGGGTTGGATGGGGCTGATGGGTCAGAGCACCGGTAGTGGCTGCTACTCTCCCGTGACCAGTCAATAAGGACCTCATGGTGTCCAAAAGTGACTCGACCTCTGTGGGAGGGATTCCTGTCCCCGCCATTTGGGCTGGGGCTGTGGAATTCTTTCCCTTGTTATCCTTCCAAGGGTTTTTGCACTCCTTCCGCCAGTGACCATCCTTCCCGCACCCATAACAATTCGTCTTTGTGCTGGGGGGGTTATTCAAATTCAAATTCAAATCGCTTTATTGGCATGATAAGGTACATCTTATGTTGCCAAAGCATCAAAATACATTCATGGTTGAACACATAAACGCAGTTCTATTCATACAGTGTATAAACAGGTATATCCCTGAGTGTATAAATATATATTCGCATTATTTATATATACTCTTTTCTTAGTTTACTGGTTGTCCCTCTGTTCATGGCAAGCTGTAACATAGTGTGCTGCCAGTGCTACACAGCTTCTCTCCTCCCCCAGTAGGTATGGGAGTTTTTGGTTGTCATTCAGATTTCTGAATTCAGGGCATTTTTGTGAGAAATTTTGATAGAAATTCTCCCTGATGCCCTGATATTTTCCACAGGCTGTGAGGAAGTGCATCTCTGTCTCCACTACTCCCTGACTGCAGTGAGAGCATATCCTGTCCTCTCTTGGCAGCCTGGTCTGCCTGTGTCTGCCTT
This sequence comes from Somniosus microcephalus, assembly GCF_052327205.1. Classification (NCBI taxonomy): domain Eukaryota; kingdom Metazoa; phylum Chordata; class Chondrichthyes; order Squaliformes; family Somniosidae; genus Somniosus; species Somniosus microcephalus. Next base: position 243,398,280 of record NC_140992.1, read on the forward strand.
TTTCGATCGCTAGGCTATGTTCGCTAAGTCTGTACCTTGTCAAGGTTTTTCTCAGTTTGTTATCCTTTACCATGGTCAGGTAATCAGCTATGTTGTATTGTCTGTTTAGGGCCAAGTAGCAATTGAGTTTGCTTTGGGTTTTTGTTGTTTCTGCCCAATATGTCAGATATTTTTCCTTTTGCTTAGCGACGATTGTGTTGGGTCGGATTCTTTGTGTTACGCTGTCACTGTCCTGGGGCTGGTTATTGTTAGTAGTGTTAGTAGTTACTTCACTGAGTCCCAGGACTAGTTGACTGAGGGTATTCTTCTTTATGGCCATCTCTTGGCATTTCAGGGCGGCGTAGTGATAGCATTGGGGGTTGCTCATTTGTAGGTGATTCCAAAATTTGGTGGCTCTTTTTTGGATAGTGATTATTAATGGATATTGGCCTAGTTCTGCCCTGCATGCATTGTTTACTGTTTTCCTTTGAGTCTGGAGGATACTTTTACAGAATTCTGCATGTAGGATCTCAATTGGGTGTTTGTCCCATTTTGCAAATTCTTGTTGTGTTAGCGGTCCCCATACCTCACTGCCATAGAGTGCAATTGGTTCGATTACTGATTTGAAAATTTTTAGCCAAATGCTAATTGGGATTTCTATTTGGATTGATTTTTTAATGGCATAGAAAGCCCTTCTTGCTTTCTCTTTCAGTTCATTCACAGCCAGTTTGAAGTTTCCCGTAGAACTGATTTTTAAGCCCAAGTATGTGTAGTTTGTGGTTTGTTCAATTTTGGTTGTTCCTATTGTGAAATTTAATTTGGGTCCCTGAGGTCTGGATCTTTGCTGGAACACAACGACTTTGGTTTTTTTGGGATTTATTGTCAGGGCCCAAGTCTGGCAGTACGACTCCAGCAGATCTAGGTTCTGCTGTAGACCCTCCTTAGTTGGTGACAGCAGAACCAGGTCGTCTGCATAGAGGAGGAATTCATATGGATTCATATAGGGTGAGGCCGGGTGCTGTAGATTGTTCAAGTAGTTTTGCCAATTCATTTATGTAAATATTAAAGAGTGTCGGTGAGATTGGCGAGCCCTGCATCACCCCCCGCCCCTGTGGGAAGTATTTTGTTCGTTTGTCTCCAATTTTAACTGCACATTTATTGTTTGTATACATTGATTTAATTACATCATATGTTTTTCCCCCTACCCCGCTTTCGATAAGTTTCAGGAATAAACCGTCATGCCAGATGGAGTCGAAAGCCTTCTGGAAATCTATAAAGCATGCGTAGATTTTGCTTTTGTTATGGTGAACGTGTTTGTCAATTAGGGTCTGTAGGGTGAAGATATGATCTGATGTTCTATAGTTTGGCAGGAATCCAATTTGGCTTTTACTCAAGACATTGTGCTCCTCAAGGAAGTTTATAAGTCTTTTGTTTATGATGCTACAGAATACCTTCCCCAGGTTACTGTTTACACAGATGCCTCGATAGTTATTTGGGTCACTGGTGCCACTCTTTCCTACCCGGTCCGGGTTTTACCTCATGCACCCTCCCCTTGGGTGGGTGTGCATTGGTTCCCCTACCGTTTTTATAGGCTAGAGTTAGCTGCCTGATCACTGTAAGCTCAGTGGTCTGGGGATTTTTGGGGTCGAACCAGACTTCTGCCTTGGCCCGGACCTGTGGCAAGCTGTTCGCCACCAGGCAACGGAGCCAATGTGCCAGGGGATCCCCATTCAAGAACCCCAGGTTCGGCGCCCCAAACAGGCCCTCCGGTTCACCGGCGATAACCGGTCCGCGAAAGCCTGCGGGGTTTCCCCTGCGAGCTGGACCATCTTCTCCACACGGGAGAAAGGACTTCCCTCATTCATCCCCATGGCCTCCAGAACTGCATCTCTGAGCTCCTCATACCCGCTTTGCCCCCTCTTACACTCGTCAGAGAGGGATTGGAGGAAACTACTCTCCAGGGAGAATAGCAGCCTCTTGGCCTGCTCAGCGCCATCGCAGTCATTGACGCTGGCTGCCTGCTCTATGACCCTGAAGTGGATCGAGGGGTCTCTCTTTTCGGACAGCTTCGGGATATGGTTGACCATAGCCCTAAGCTGTTGGGTGCTATAGGGTAATACGAACTGGCTTTGGAGGGGTCCCTCATCGTTGCCATTGACGGGTGGGCCGAACCTCCGATGCCAGGCTGGGCACATCGGTCCCGGCTCCGACCTCTCTGGCGAGGGTTGCTCCACCTCTGCTTCCGCCTCTGGCCCCACCCCCCCTTGCTGCCAAACCTCGCTGAAACTTGGCGCTACGGGTGGTGGTCGTGAGATCTCCTCTCCCTCAACCGGGTCGTCCCTGGGCACTACCAGTGACGTTGGAACTGTCCTCCCCTTGTTCCCCATAAAATCCGCCTGACCTGCCTTTGGGCTTCTGAGGCATACCATGCCTTTTGCCCTCCGGAGGGCCCGGCTCAGATTTTCTATCCGCTCTTTACAGGGGCTGTGGTCTGCCTCATCAAACTCCTGTTCGCTCGCTAGCTTGTAAGCTGCCTTTACCTCCTGTACTTTCTCTTCCTGTTCCCTAATCTGCCTTGCCAAACGGGCGTTCTTCTCCCGCAACCTTAACTCATTTCCCTTGGCTTCGGTGACTTGGCACCATAGGTATTCCAACTGGGCCTTGTGTTCTCCCATTAAATGCACTCTCTCCTGATTCAAGGCCTGCAAAGCTACCAATAACTTCTCCCCTGCTAGAGCCTTATCCTGGATCTCCAGGGCTGACTCCCTTAACTCGGCTGCCTGTGCTGCAACGAGCCTGTCCAAAACCTGGACCTGCTTTTTGAAACACATCAGCCAAGCTGCCTTCTCCAAGGACTTCTTGTGTTCCTTTCCCTCTGATCCACTTCTTAGTGATATTCACCTTGCTAAACACATAATCAGAAATCCTTCCTGTTACGTCCGTGAATAATTGAGACACGGACAGCAGGAGTGAACAAAATAAGTCTTTACTGGTGGAAGTCCATAGTGAAACTAAAAACACAGAGGCTCACTAGCGATTTTTATACAGGGGTGGTCACTGCCGGTACTGCAGTCTGAGGCCAGTTATTCTCTTAAAGGTACATACACAACAATTCCTCCCCTTTTAGATAAACAGTACATAACATTCATTTAACAACTAAATGATAACTAATTACAATCACAATTACTGTTGCTAGATACATTGGTTAAGTTCAAGCAATTATAAGTTCAGTCTTTGAGGAGGCTTCCTGATTCTGTCTGGATAACGCCTCTTTGGGGTATCAGGTTCTTCTGGCAATGTTGAGTCGGGATCAATGTCGTTGTTTGGTTCATCTGCTTCCAATATTACCGGTTCTGCGGTAGCTGCAATTGGAACGTCGATTTCATTACCAGGTGTATCAGATCGTGGTGTGGAGTTGACGTTTTCCAGTGACTCTAGAATCTGGTCAGCATGGCGTCTTACAATGCTCTCCCCAACGTCCACGGTATACATGAGAGGTCCTTGTCGTGTACAAATCGTTCCTGGCTGCCATTTCTCAGTGCGGTAGTCCCGGGCCAAAACTGGTTGACCTATCTTAAAACTCCTGGTCGGCCTTTCATTCATATTCTGAAACTGCCTGTTCTCCACATCTCTTCGGACGTTTGGCTTAACCAAATCCAAGCGGCATCGTAGTCTTCGATTGAAGAACATCATGGCTGGAGTTTGGTTGGTAACCGCATGTGTCGCATTCCGGTAGGCAAACAAGAAGTTGTCCACCTTGTGTTGTAGGGGTATATCTTCATTACACATTGCCTTGATAGCCTTCTTGAATGTTTGCACAAACCTCTCGGCCAATCCATTAGTGGCTGGATGATATGGGGCAGATGTGTAATGCTTAACACCATTGTTCTTTAAGAACCTCCGGAACTCTTCAGACACAAACTGTGGCCCATTGTCAGAGCAAATCTGTTCAGGCAGCCCATTCCTGGCGAATATGGTTCGTAAAACTGTGATAGTTTTTTCCGTGGTGGTTGAGGACATTTTTATTACCTCTGGCCACTTTGAATGTGCATCCACCGCAATTAAAAACATCGAGTCCATGAAGGGACCAGCAAAATCAATGTGCACCCTTTGCCATGGAGATGAGGGCCACTCCCATGGATGCAGAGGAGCTTGTGGTGGGGCGTTTTGGACCTTCTGGCATCCTGCACAGCTCTTGGTCATCTCTTCGATTTCTCTATCGATTCCCGGCCACCACACAAACGCTCTGGCTAAGCTCTTCATTTTTACCCCACCCAGATGACCCTCATGAAGCTCATTGAGCACTCTATCCGTCAACTTAGGTGGAATTACTACTCTGGATCCACACATCAAGGTTCCTCTGCACACTGACAGCTGTTCTCTTCTCGGCGAGAATGCTGGCAGCAGTGGTTCGCCATGTGCTGGCCATCCCTTCACCGTTAAATCATAGACCCGTGATAGTGTCGGGTCATTCCGTGTTTCCTTTTCTATGTTTGCATTCGTCACAGGGAGACATTCGACTATGGTCGAGTGGAATAACTCCATTGGATCCACTGCAAGGTCTTCTTCTTCCACCGTCGGCAACGGTAGACGTGACAATCCATCAGCATTTCCATGATGTTTAGTTCCTTTGTACTCGATGTCATATTGGTGTGCCCCTAGGAAAAGGGACCATCTCTGCAGCCGTTGTGCTGTCATTATCGGTACGCCCTTCTGAGGGTTGAAAATGGAGACAAGAGGTTGATGATCAGTTAGTAGAGTAAATTTTTGACCGTGCAGGTAGTGATTGAACTTCTTCACCCCCCACACTAGGCTGAGGGCCTCTCTGTCAATCTGGGCATAGTTACGCTCGGCAGAAGTTAACGAGCGTGACGCAAAAGCTATCGGCCTCTCTAAACCATCAAGGAATTTATGTGACAGTACCGCCCCAATGCCGTAGGGAGACGCATCACACGCCAGTCTGATCGGCAGTGCTGGGTTGTAGTGAGCCAATACTTCCCTTGAAGTGATTAAGTCCTTACTCTTCTGAAAAGCACGCTTACAATCATCGCTCCATTTCCATGCTACCCCCGTTCGTAGCAGGGCGTTCAGTGGGTGCAGAATTGTCGACAAATTCGGCAAAAACTTATGATAGTAATTCACCAATCCGAGGAATGACCTCAGTTGCGACACATTTTCAGGCGCTGGGGCCTTAACAACCGCTTCAATTTTGTCAGGGGACTTATGTAACCCCTCTTCATCAATCATGTGGCCACAATACGATATCTGTTTCTTAAAAAATTCTCACTTGGGGCAGTTGGCTCGCAGCCCATGTTCCCGTAGTCTAGTGAGCACCTGTTCTAGGTTGTTAAGGTGTTCACTGTCATCTTCACCTGTTACAAGGATGTCGTCCAAGTAACACTGAGTCCCCGGAATCCCTTGCAGGACTTGTTCCATCGCTCTTTGCCATATCGCCGGAGCTGATGCTACTCCGAATACCAATCGATGATACTGGTAAAGACCTTTGTGAGTGTTTATCGTGAGATACTTCCCAGAGGACTCCTCAACCTCCATCTGCAAATATGCTTGTGCTAGGTCAATTTTTGTAAAACGCTTCCCTCCAGACAGTGAGGCGAAGATGTCTTCTATCCTTGGAAGAGGATATTGTACTGTGTGAAGGACTGGGTTCACCGTCACCTTGAAATCCCCACAGATGCGAATCTTCCTTGGCTCCCTGGACTTATTGCTTAACGTTTTCTTCATGACAGGAACGATGGGTGTCGCCCACTCGCTCCAGTCAACCTTAGACAACACGCCCGCCTTCTCCAGATTCTCCAGCTCTGCCTTGACGGCTGGGCGAATTGCATATGGTACCGGTCTTGCTTTGAAAAACTTGGGAACTGCATTCTCTTCTATTTTTATCGAGGCGGTTACGCCTTTAAGCGTGCCCAGTTCTTGTTGAAATACCTCTTTGGCGTTAGCTAAGATTGTTGACAATCGTCCAGGAGTGACGTCTTCATCTTTTTTACCGTCCACCGTCATTGCATGAATGGAGTGCCAATCTAAGTTTATCTTCCTGATCCATTCCCGTCCCAATAATGGTGGTCCACCATTTGGCAGTATGTAGAGATACAATTTCCGTATTTTCTTGCCGTTGTATTCGACAGGCACCCTTATTTTTCCTCTGGGGTATACTTTTTGCCCCGTATACGTCGTCAAGACGATGGATGTCTCTCTCAAGGGTATGTGTGAAAATAGCCGCTCGTAGCCTCGTCGATTCATGACGGTTAGCGCTGATCCTGTATCCAATTCCATTTTAACTTGGGACCCTGCTATCGTGAGGGTGACCCAAATGGTTCGGTGATCCTCTTTTGCGATTACATTGTGAAGTTTGAGACAGCTTAGTCTCCTGTTTCCAGATTCACTATCGCTCATCTGGTCTTCGGAACTACTGTCCGTCATCTTTTGTACTTTCTTGTACGGTTCCTTAGTAGCCTTTTTGTTGTCGCTGGTCTTCTTCCCAGACCTGCAAACTCGTGCAATGTGTCCCATCTTCCCGCATTGCCTGCATATTTTGTCTTTGGACCAGCAGTCCTTCTGGTCATGGTTAGTTCTGCCGCAGCGATAACATTTTGCAAATCCCCGTGTCATTTCGTGGGTGCCGTATTCCTGTGGTTTTTGTTGAATTTCTGCAGCTCCCCTGGCTGCTGCTTCATACGATACTGCCACGCTGAAAGCCTTATCTAGCGTCAGCTCTTTCTCTGAGAGTAACTTCTTCTGTGTTCCTTCACTCAGGAGTCCACAGACAAATTTGTTCCATAGGGTATCTGCCAGTCCTGCTCCGAACTGGCAGTGCTTTGATAGCTTGCGTAGTTCTGTAAGATACTCAGCATTGCTCTCATCTTTGTGCTGAGTTCTCCTGTGGAATTTAAAATCTTTCTGCTATCAACAGCGGTGCAGGGTTTAAGTGTTCCTGTAGGACAGCAACAATTTCGTTAAAACTCTTCACCTTCGGTTTGGCTGGAGTAATCAGGTCCCGCAATAGGCCGTACGTTCTAGCACCCATTAAGTTTAGCAATATCGATGCCTTTTTCCCCTCCGCTATTTCGTTTGCCTCGAAATATACCTCGACTCTTTCCACATACGTGGTCCAGTCCTCTATTGTATTATCAAAAGCAGTGATACAGCCAGTCTTCGGCATCTTGCAAATCTAAAATGGCGCCTCCCGTGCTTTGCCTTCTTCCCCGATTTAACAAAATGGCGCCTCCCGCGCTTTGCCTTCTTCCCCGCTGTTGTTAGCGCTGCTTTCCATGGTTTCTTGCGCGTTTAATATTGATTTTTTTTCTTTTATTATTTTCCCGTTGTGGAGTGGACCCTCTGGGACACTTCCCTCCCTCTTCTTAGGTCCGAACGCTGCCCGGCTTCGAAGCACCGGCTGCGCCCTGTGTGCTCCGCCCTCTCCCTCTCTCTTTGCTTCCCGACTCGCTGCCCGGCCCCGTTGAAAAGCCACCCGATTGAGCTCTAGCCCGCCGCAGCCCAGGAAGGATCAGTGCACTACCTGCCACCAGCCCGATTAGCTGGGAAACCACAGACCGAGGAACCCAGCCTGGCTCTGGACAGTCTCTCCTGCAAGTTTTCAATCCGACAATTTGGAAGGCAGTTGCCCACGGTCGACGCCCGTTTCTTGAGTTTCTTTGGATTTTTTTTTTTTTTTTTTTTCTTTCTTCTGGCTTCGACCTTCAATAACATCGTCTGAGGTGCTGCCGAGTTGCAGGTAAGTTCGTTTCTTACTCGTCGCCAGTGTTACGTCCGTGAATAATTGAGACACGGACAGCAGGAGTGAACAAAATAAGTCTTTACTGGTGGAAGTCCATAGTGAAACTAAAAACACAGAGGCTCACTAGCGCCTTTTATACAGGGGTGGTCACTGCCGGTACTGCAGTCTGAGACCAGTTATTCTCTTAAAGGTACATACACAACACTTTCCTCCATCATAGTTTGCTCATCCGAACCATTGCCTACTGTATCGCAATCCTGTTGCCGGTGTCCTGCCGTGGTCGCCATTTTCTGTAAGGGGTGGCGGGTGACGCGTGCGCCCAGTCAGTTATGCCCCTGACTGCCTGTGAGTGGTTCGAATCGCTCCCACGCCACTGGGTTCTAGACACCGGACTTAGGTACAGGCGGCGATACAGAAAGACTCGAGTAGACAGGTGGTTTGGTGTAAGAAAACCAAGATTTTATTAAAACAGGAACGAAAACACAGTCTTATGAGAAAATTACTGGTAGAGAACAATTACAGGCATATAACACTATAACTATACTTATACAGGGAATGGGGAACACACGGCACATCGAGGGAAAAGCAACTACTTTAACAATCCCCTTATCCTTATCCCACCCCTATACCTAACTAGATTAAGCTATGAGGGGCCAGGAATTTATACTCACTAATCCAAAGCAAAGCCTGTTGTTTTAGCAATCGCGATTTTGAGGTCTGGGCTGCTGTCCTTTGGGGTACTCCGTCACCACGTGGTCTCAGGGCACGGTGCTGGAGCTGCTGCTGCGACACACCTTTCTTCTCCTCAGCTACCGTCGTCGTCTCGTCGCGATGGGTTCTCTTCTTCTTCTCCCTCGGGCGGTCGGCAGCGGTAACGTTGCGGCAATGAGACGATTAGCAGTCTTCACTGCTTAGATTTTCCTACCCATTCTTAGAACACCAACATATTCGTTATGGCGTGGACACCTGCGTTTATTCGCAGTGTTCAACAAGAGTCTTGCCCCCCAAACGCCAGCTTATTTGCAGGGTTCGCCCAACCAACTTAGCCTCGCTGTCCTCAGATATTTTCTTCCCCGAGCGTCAGCTTATAACACGGCGCTCGGTCTTAATTAATACGTCTTCTGCTGCCCTTCTCTGCTCTTTGTCGGGTCTTGGTTCGCCTCACCTCGTTTCCTCTGCCCTCTCTCGTGGCCCGGGTGTCCTGGGTGACTTTGGACTCGGGTCTCGTTCCCCTCTCCCGTGTTTGGTATGGATGTCCTTGGTTGCTTGCACAATGCGGGGAGCGAGAAGAGAACCCACCACGAGGCCAGGGCGCGAGTGCGAGCAGCGGTAGCCCAAGACCAGACAAGCGGTCAGATTCAGGAGGAGAGAGCCAGCAGAGAGAGATTGCTGCTAAGGGCCTACAGTTATACTCCTTTTGATGGCCCCTTATCTGCACACCAAATCAGGTCAGTCCATTGTTTCAATTTTGGCGGGCTGTTTTAAATGATTATACCAATCTAGAATAACTGTTTTTAGATGGCCGTTTATCGCACCTAATGGCCTGATGTCCGGGCTGTATTGTCATTAATGCATTTTAATCGGCCTGTCCAGCCTCGATGGCTTCCTTAAGCTGTTTCCGATTATTTATGTGGACAATCTAATGGCCTCATGTTTAGGCCTAACTGGGTTGATCTGTTCCAATTTGACGAAAATGCATATTCAAATATTTGCTTAGCTGTCTGGCCCTTTAAACACAAAAGTCCTTTTCACAGAAATGCATTTTAAGTTTCAATTTCCCAAAGCTGCTCGTTCTGAGCTTCAGAGTCCAAGCTTTTAAAATCTTACAGGCTTTTGGTCACGAGGTGCGGATGCCATCTTTGGGTACCCTTTTTAAATTGTCCATAGGGTCCCTTTTATTAATAACCTTGGGGAAATGTGGAAATTTTGCGAATCCTACAGAGGCAATGGCACAAGGCCATGTTCCCCCGCAGGTAGCATATATAGGAGGTGGGACATATCGTGTCACCACAGGAGCGCCCCACTACCAGCATGGACAGCATAGCTGCTGTCCGGTAAGTGACAGCAGTTTCTGCTTTAAACCTAAGGCAGAAGTTCAAGTGGCCCAGGAACGAACTGTCCCCATTCCTGAGCCCTCCACTGTTCACCTCACTGTAAACGAGAATTTTACCAATCTACAGAAGTATGTAGCGCATTTCGGCTATGAAATTCCCCCTCTCCCAGAACACCTTACCAAAATACTCAAAGCAATTATAGTTTCACAGAAACATTTTTACACTCTGGAGCAGAAAACAGTAGAGGTAGGGGCTAAGACATTGGATATTGTAGTTCCACCCTGGTGGGACATTTTTGAGAATATAGACTTCCCTTCGTGGATCAGACTGGCTTCCCACATTCTCGTGGTTTGCCAGTTGGGGATAGTATTCTTCCTAGTATGCACTCAGTGCAAGGGAAAAGGTCAAATACTAGAATTCCGAAACCAAAGGACCTGGAAGGAACATTATGTTAAGGTAGAATGAATGAGGAGAGGACATATAAACTAAATGATACAATCCTGAAGTGGGTGCACAAACAGAGAGACCTGGGGGTATGTGTGCACAAATCGTTGAAGGTGGCGGGTTGTAGGGGGTTTTGGTGTGTGCCCAGAAGGCGGCAGTACCTGTATAGCCCCTTGTGTGTCACAATTGTCAGCAGCTCCTTTGATTTGTCATCGACATGCATTTGTAGATAAGCCTGGCATAAGTCTATTTTGCTGAACCTTTGCCCTCCGGCCAGGCCCGTAAAAAGATCACCAATGAGGGGAAGAGGGTACTGTTCCGCAGACAGCACCAGGTTAATAGTCACTTTAAAATCCCCGCAGATTCGAACAGATCCATCCTTTTTCAGGACAGGAACAATGGGTGTGGCCCATTTGCTCACACTCACAGGCACCAGGACTCTATTCTCGACTAAGGCATCCAAGTTAGCCTCAACTTTTGGCCTAATTACATAGGGTACAGGTCGGGCTTTGTGAAACTTCAGCTTGCTGTCAGGTTTAATGTCCAGTCTCACGCTGATCTTTTTCATGCTCCCAAGTTCACCATTGAAGAGTTCTGCATGTTTGTTTAAAACTGCAGTCAGACCTGATTCCCCTTTTGACATCATGCGGACTGCAGGCCAGTCCAGCATGATTTTCTCTAGCCACGCACGTCCCAGTAGAGATGGGTAATTTCCCTTTACCATGTATAGTGGCAGTTTCGCAGTCTGTCCGTTCAATTTAACTGTCACCTCAATGGTGCCTCTCATGGCCACAGGTTCGCCGGTATACGTCTTTAGAACAATGTTTGTTGGCTGAAGGGTAAGATGCTTTAGCATTTTGTTGTAGACAGTGTCTGAAACAAGGGACACAGCCGCGCCTGTGTCCACCTCCATCCGCACTGATTGTCCCTCCACCAGTGGCGACACCCAGTAGCCATTTGGACCACCTGCAACCGTCAGTATGTGCACTTCTTCCTCCTCAGAGGTGTCGCTCCCCTCTGTTTTGCTTGTTCCATCATACTGCACTGAATGAACACTCTTTTTCTTCTCATGTCCAAATACAGACATTTTGCTTTCATGCTTCCCAGCTCTATCTGTTCTTTTTTTACCTCAACAGGCATGTTCAATGTGACCTTTTTGGCCACAATTTTGGCATTCCAGCTCCGTACACCAGCAGTCATTAGCGTGATGGCCCGTTTTCCCACAACGGTAACATGTGCCGTTCCGCGCCCCTTTAGGCTCAGACGACACCTTGTGAACTCTCCCTGTTGAACTCAACTGGTGAGCCTCCTTTTCCGCCATCTCCATGGAGACACTAACTTCAATGGCCTTTTCAAGAGTAAGGTTGTCCTCAGTAAGAAGGCGCTTCTGTGTGGCTGCACTTAGCAGACCACACACAAGTCTGTCTCTAATGGTGTCATTCAGCACCTCCTTGAACTCGCAGTGTTCTGACAACCTTTTTAAAGCAGCAATAAACATCGTCACTGATTCCCCCTCCTCTTGATTCCGTTTGTGAAATCTAAATCTCTCAGCAATAACCAGAGGTTTTGGTGAAAAATGTGCTCCAAGAATTTCCACTAGTTGTTTATATGTTTTAGTTCCTGGCTTATCTGGCTGTACAAGGCTGTGAAGTAAATTGAATGTCTTTGCCCCCATTATACTCAAAAAGGTAGGCACGACCTTTTCGTTTGCCACCGCATTCGCCAAAACAAAATAGTCAAAACGTTCCGTATAAGCGCTCCATTGCTCCATATTTTCATCAAAATCACCGATGTTTCCTAATATAGTAGCCATCTCATGTTTCAAATTTTATTTCTGTTTACTCACTGCACCCGTAACATTAATGTGATTCTGCAATCTCTGTTCCGAGTGTTTTGTAGTCGAAAACAAGAAAGTTCCCACAACGCAGATTCATCTGATCCTCGTCGCCACTTTGTTGTGTCTGTACCTTTCTACCTAGACACAATTAGAACTCAGAACTCAGAGATTCAAACATGAAGTGCTTTATTCAAAAAGAAGGTTCCGGGGGGTACCGAACAAAGAGAGCTAAAGCTAAACCAAGAGAACAACCCCAACCATTTATCTGCTGTGACAGCACCACCGCAGGTGGGAGGAGAACACCCAATACATAACACTTGTCTACTCGATTTTCTGTATTGCCGCCTGTACCTAAGTCCGGTGTCTAGAACCCTGGGGGTGTGGAGCGATTCGAACCGCTCAAAGACAGCCAGGGGCAGAGCTGACTGGGCACACACCAAAACCCCCTACAGCCCGCCACCTTCAACGATTTGTGCACACATACCCCCAGGTCTCTCTGTTTGTGCACCCACTTCAGGATTGTATCATTTAGTTTATATGTCCTCTCCTCATTCATTCTACTAAAATGTATCACTTCACACTTTTCCGCGTTAAAGTTCATCTGCCACGTGTCCGCCCATTTCACCAGCCTGTTTATATCTTCCTGAAGTTTATCACTCTCCTCCTCACTGTTAACTATACTTCCAAGTTTTGTGTCATCTGCAAATTTTGAAATTGTGCCCTGTACACCCAAGTCATTAATATATATCAAGAAATGCAGTGGTCCTACAACCGACCCCTGGGGAACATCACTGTATACGTTCATCCAGTCTGAGAAACAATCATTCACCACTACTCTCTGTTTCCTATCACTTAGCCAATTTCGTATCCCATGCTGCCACTGTCCCTTTTATTCCATGGGCTTCAACTTTGCTGGCGAGCCTATTAGGTTGCACCTTGTCGAACGCCTTTTGGAAATCCATGTGCACTACGTCAACCGAATTACCCTCATCAACCCTCTCTGTTACCTCATCAAAGAACTCGATCAAGTTAGTTAAACACGATTTGCCTTTAATAAATTCGTGCTGGCTTTCTTTAATTAATCCACACTTGTCCAAGTGACTGTTAATTTTGTCCCCGATTACTGTTTCTAAAAGCTTCCCCACTACCGAGGTCAAACTGACTGGCCTATAGTTGCTGGAGGATTGGAATATTATGGCCAGTACCTCTGCAATTTCCACTCTCAATTCCCTCACCATCCACTCTTGGTGATTTATCTACTATAAGTACAGCCAGCATTTCTAATACCTCCGCCGTATCAATTTTTATCCTATCAAGTATCTCCACTACCTCCTCCTTTGCTATGTCTATGGCAGCATCCTCTTCCTTGGTGAAGACAGATGCAAAGTACTCATTTAGTACCTCAGCCATACCCTCTGGTCCATGCATAGGTCTCCTTTTTGGTCCCTAATCAGCCCCACCCCTCCTCTTACTATTTATATGCCTGTAGAAGACTTTTGGATGACCTTTTATGTTGGCTGCCATTCTATTCTCATATCCACTCTTTGCCCCTCTTATTTTCTTTTTCACTTCTCCTCTGACCTTTCTATATATTTGCAACCTGACATCTGTCATAAGCGCTCATTTTCTGCATCATCATAGTCTTTATCTCTTTCATCATCCAAGGGAGCCCTGACTTTAGCCCTTCCGCCTAGTGGGAATGTACCTGAACTATTTCCTCTTTAAAGGCAGCCCATTGTTCCATTACAGTTTTGCCTGCCAATCTTTGATTCCAGTTTACCCGGGCCAGATCCGTTCTCATCCCACTGAAACTGGCCTTCCGCCAGTTAAACATTTTTACTCTAGATTGCCCCCTCTCCTTTTCCATAGCTAATCTAAACCTTATGATCACTGTTCCCTAAATGTTCACCTACTGACACTTGCTCCACTTGACCTATCTCATTTCCCCGAACCAGATCCAGCAATGCCTCCTTCCTCGTCGGGCAGGAAACATGCTGATCAAGAAAGTTCTCCTGACAACACTTCAGAAATTCTTCCCCTTCTCTGTCCTTAACACTATTGCAATCCCAGTCTATATTAGGATAGTTGAAGTCCCCCATTATTACTACTCTATAGATCTTGCACCTCTCTGTAATTTCACTGCAAATTTGCTCCTCCATATCTTTCCCACTATTTGGTAGTCTATAGAATACACCTAGTAGTGTAATGGCACTTCTATTATTACTTAACTCTAGCCATATAGATTCTGTCCTTGACCCCTCCAGGACATCCTCCCTCTCCAGCACTGTAACATTCTCCTTGACCAATACTGCCACATCACCTCCTATCTTTCCTTCCCTATCTTTTCTGAACACTTTATAACCAGGAATATTTAATACCCAATCCTGCCCTTTTTTGAGCCAGGTCACAGTTATTGCCACATCATATTCCCATGTGGCTATTTGTGCCTGCAGCTCACTTACCTTGTTTACTACGCTTTGTGCGTTCACATACATACACTGTAAACCCGTCTTAGACCATCCTGCAATCTCTCTTAGTTTGACCCCACCTAATACCTTACTATTTCTTACTTTAGTGCTCTCTGCCTCTCCCAATCCTTTGTGCACTTTATTTCCCCTTTCTAATGTTACATTCTGGTGCCCATCCCCCTGCCCAACAGCACTAGCAAACCTCCCCGCGAGGATATTGATTCTGGCCCGGTTGAGGTGTAACCCGTCCGGCCTGTACAGGTCCCACCTCTCCCAGAACTGGTCCCAATGCCCCAGGAATCTAAAGCGCTCCCTCCTGCACCATCTCTCCAGCCACGCATTCATCTGCGCTATCCTCCTATTTCTATACTCACTCGCGTGGCACCGGGAGTGATCCCGGTGTTGGGAGGATAATGGCAGGTGGTCTCAAACTTCCACATAGGCTATCATTCCATCGGTGTGCAGCTGATCTTTGACCATCATGCAGGATAATGGCCACTTCCTAGGAAGCAATCATGGCAACCCACCATCCCCATTTGAGCCACATAGAAAAATGTAAGGTTGGTTCCTCTGCAATCCTGGTTTACAACATAATCTCTCATGCCTGACATCCTAACTTTTTCCTCCTTATCCTCATTCTCCAAAGAGCATAAATAAAGGGGGATTCCCATAGAAATTCCGATTGTACCAATTCATAGGTTGGTAGTAGAAATTGGTGGTCCAAAAAACCTCTTCAGCCTCAGAGTTTTAATGATGTCACTTGTGCTGCATTAAATTGAAATTAAATTCCTGTCAGTTTTTGGCAAGCGTTTCCTGTGCGAGACATCCAACCATCCCCCCCGCCCACCCCCACCCCTGTCCTGTCCCCAGAAATATGGGCAGACAGCCAGCATAAGTGATCTCCACCATACTTTTGGTCCGTTATGCCCTGAATTGACCCATTTATGGGGTGGAACCAACATGAAAATCTTCATTACTGTGAATGTTCGGTCACATTTTCATTTAGTTTATTAGGCTCTGAACTATTTATTTCACATCATTCACTCTTGATTGCATTTGCTTTGCTGAAATCCTGGTATAGCCAAGTATCAAAGCCATAGTTTGAGGTATTAAACTCTGGCATCTAAAAGCTGAATGTAACTTAATTAGTTTGAGAGTATGGGACAGAGAAGGAGAAGGGAAAAGAGTTAGAGAGAGAAGCTGAAGAGAAGCAGTAAAGAAGACAACAACACAAAAGACATCAGAGACAGGTAAGAGAGTGATCATATTCGCTGACTTTACATGTGCAATGCCCCAGGAGATGGACTCATAATATATTAAAAACCTTGCACTTCCTGTCAACTGTTTCCATTATATATTAACTTGCCAGGCTGTAATCGCACCTTCCTCCCACTGGCAGGAGTATGATAAGTTTACATAGCCAGTTTCTTTAACAATAAAACTTTACGCACTATTTAACAAGTAGTTGGAGTGAGCCTTTGTCATAGTGGTAGAATTCCCATCTCTGAGTCAGAAGGTGCAGGGTTCAAATCTTGCTCTAGACAGTCCTGGCAGGTGGAGACCAGAGCTCTGGCTCGGCGTTCTGGGTTGACATCCGGCTGGGATACGTGCACCCAGTGTATGTGGTTGTGGGAGCCCATAAACCCCTCCCGCTGTATAGGGCTAAACTGTCTTATACCAGCTGATAGGAGTTAAGGCCATGGAAGAAGCATTCAAGTCACAGCCCCTCAGACTGTTAATCAGCCTGCAAATCCTTCCACTGCTCCACACTATTAGAATCATAGAATGGTACAGCACAGAAGGAGACCATTTGGCCCATCATGCCTGTACAGGCTCTTTGAAAGAGTTATACAATTAATTCCATTCTCCGGCCCTTTCCCCATAGTCCTGCAAGTGTTTCCACTTCAAGTATTTATCCAATTCCCTTTTGAAAGTTATTATTGAATCTGGTTCCATTACCCTTTCAGGCAATGCATTCCAGATCATAACAACTCACCGTGTAAAAAAAAATTCTCCCCATCTCGCCTCTGGTTCTTTTGCCAATTATGCTAAATCTGTGTCCACTGGTCACCAACCCTTCTGCCACTGGAAACAGTTTCTCCTTATTTACTCCATCAACACCCTTTTTGGGAAGATTGTGATGATACGAAAACAACAAGTAGTTTGTGATCAAAGTACCTTTGTAAAGGCAACCTAAATGATTCAATGAGTAATTGCACCATGTTATGTGGTACTGAGACCTGATTTGCACTGAGTTAACATATCTCAGTCAGGATGGCTGTGTAGCTACAATAAGCCTG
The DNA here is from genome assembly GCF_052327205.1 of Somniosus microcephalus. NCBI lineage: Eukaryota > Metazoa > Chordata > Chondrichthyes > Squaliformes > Somniosidae > Somniosus > Somniosus microcephalus. The sequence goes on from NC_140992.1 coordinate 243,415,118, forward strand.
CATGCTCCTGGTCAGTTTATATTATAAATGTGAACATAGAAATTTATAATGGAATATAAAAATAAAGACAGAAAGTATGATTTTCAAATACTGTAGATACTGAAATACATTTGCATGCCCTGGTCCAATCATCCTCCAGCCTCTAGCCCTGCTTCACCTGAAGGCTACACTTGGCCTTAACTCCCAATGTGCAATCCTGTAAGAGATTGACTAGTGAAGAAGGGATTGTCACTTATGGATGAAAGAGACCATCCTGAAAGTGAAAGCAAAGGAATGGAAGTGATATTTAATCATTATTTCACCTCATTTTTACAGAAGAAGGCACCGCAGGAAAATTGGGACTGGAAGCAGAGAAGTCACCAAATCATCATGGTATGTGTCCCAGAATACGGAGGGACATTAGCAAGGAGATAGTGGAGGCACCAACTATATGTTTTGTCCATCTCTCTTAGGGCAATGCCTCCTTGCTGCGTACAATTCCATGGGCGCTGGTTGCTCTCTGGTATCTCTCTCAACTTGTCATTCTTCATATTTGAGCGCAACAGCGAGTGATAGCAGGATGCTTAACCGTTGGGGCCATCACAGCGGAGTTGGACGCTGTCCTTGCCAACTTCCACATGCACAAGCACTTTTCCATCAGGGTCACTGAATAGAAATCAGCAATGGCATTCCTGGAATTCCTCCCCGCCACCTCCCCAAAACCCCTGTCCTGACCAGGGGCATGGGGGCTTATTGTAATAGCCACACTATCACCCTGGCACTGAGATGTGTTTACTCAGCACGGATCAGGTCTCAATACTTTCAGAAGGGAGATTGAGATCATACAATGGCAACATGTTCCCGTAAAGGTCAAGAGTGGTTCCAAAAACCACAGGGAACCGTGGATGTCAGGGGATATACAAGAATGGATTAGGAAAAAAAGGAGGGCTTTTGGTAGATACAAAAGGCTAAAGACGGAGGAAGCCCTAGAGGAGTACAAAAAGTGCAGGGGGATACTTAAAAAAGAAATTAGGAGATCAAGGAGGGGCCATGAAATAACACTGGCGAGCAAAATAAAGGAAAATCCGAAGATGTTTTATAAGTATATTAAGGGTAAGAGGATAACTAGGGAAAAAATAGGGCCCATTAGGGACAAAAGTGGCAATCTGTGTGTGGAGCCGGAAGATGTAGGAGGGGTTCTAAATGAATTTTTTGCATCTGTTTTCACAATGGAGAAGGACGATGTAGACATAGAAATAGGGCGGGGGGACTGTGATATGCTTGAACATATTAACATCGAGAGGGAGGAGGTATTGGCGGTTTTAGCTGGCCTAAAAATGGATAAATCCCCAGGCCCGGATGAAATGTATCCCAGGCTGCTGTGTGAGGCAAAGGAGGAGATTGCGGGGGCTCTAACACATATATTCAGGACCTCTCTGGCCACAGGGGATGTGCCAGAGGACTGGAGAACCGCTAATGTAGTACCATTATTCAAGAAGGGTAGTAGGGAAAAACCGGGGAACTACAGGCCAGTGAGCCTAACATCAGTGGTAGGAAAATTATTGGAAAAAGTCCTGAGGGACAAAATTTGTCTCCACTTGGAGAGGCAAGGATTAATCAGGGATAGTCAACATGGCTTTGTCAAGGGAAGATCATGTCTGACTAATTTGATTGAATTTTTTGAGGGGGTGATGAGGTGTGTGGATGAGGGTAACGCAGTGGATGTGGTATACATGGATTTCAGTAAGGCCTTCGATAAAGTCCCGCACAGGAGGCTGGTCAAGAAGGTAAGAGCCCATGGAATCCAGGGTGCCTTGGCACATTGGATACAAAACTGGCTTAGTGGCAGAAGGTGATGGTCGAAGGTTGTTTTTGTGACTGGAAGCCTGTGGCCAGTGGGGTACCACAGGGATCGGTGCTGGGTCCCTTGCTGTTTGTGGTCTACATTAATGACTTGGATATGAATGTAAAGGGTATGATCAGTAAGTTCGTGGATGATACAAAAATTGGTAGGGTGGTAAATAGCGAGGAGGGTAGCCTCAGTCTGCAGGACGATATAGATGGGTTGGTCAGATGGGCGGAACAGTGGCAAATGGAATTTAACCCGGAAAAGTGCGAGGTGATGCACTTTGGGGGGACTAACAAGGCAAGGGAATACACAATGAATGGAAAGACCCTAGGCAAGACGGAGGGTCAGAGGGATCTGGGTGTGCAAGTACACAGATCCCTGAAGGCGGCGGAACAGGTGGATAAGGTGGTAAAAAAGGCATATGGGATACTTGCCTTCATTAGCCGAGGCATTGAATATAAGAGCAAGGAGGTTATGATGGAGCTGTATAAAACACTGGTTAGGCCACAGCTGAAATACTGTGTGCAGTTCTGGGCGCCACACTACAGGAAGGATGTGATCGCGTTAGGGAGGGTGCAGAGGAGGTTCACCAGGGTGTTACCAGGGCTGGAGCGCTTCAGCTATGAAGAGAGACTGGGCAGATTGGGTTTGTTTTCCTTGGAGCAGAGGAGGCTGAGGGGGGACATGATTGAGGTGTACAAAATTATGAGGGGCATAGATAGGATGGATGCTGAGGAGCTTTTTCCCTTAGTAGAGGGGTCAATAACTAGGGGGCATAGATTCAAGGTAAAGGGCGGGAGGTTTAGAGGGGATTTGAGAAAGAACTTTTTCACCCAGAGGGTGGTTGGAGTCTGGAACTCACTGCCTGAAAGGGTTGTGGAGGCAGAAACCCTCACAACATTTAAGAAGCATTTGGATGAGCACTTGAAATGCCATAGCATACAAGGCTACAGGCCAAATGCTGGAATATGGGATTAGATTAGACAGGGCTTGATGGCCGGCGCGGACATGATGGGCCGAAGGGCCTCTATCCGTGCTGTATTACTCTATGACTCTATGACCATACAACATGGTGATTTTAGTCATTGAATTATGTAGATTGCCGTTACAAAAGGTACTTTGATCATTAACTACTTGTTAGTTAGCGTGTAAAGATTTATTGTTAAAGAATAACCGACAATAGGGAAATCTATCCTCGTTGCTAAGGTAGCAGAATTGAACGGTGCAACAGGTCTAACCTTGTCTCCCTGGCCTGGCAATGCTTGACATTGTTACTGGGGGCAATGTGGAAGAAAGTTCCATTCCTCACCTTGGTGAGTGCAAATTCACACAGACACAAAACATGGGGTAACTGTAAACTATGTGGTATTGCAAGGGATGTTAAATCCTCCGGTCCATCATAATAGTGTAACACATTTAATAGAGCTAGTATTTGGTATAATAAATCTCTGTGGTTTTTAAGGTGATGACAAATAATTCAGTGTTTCTCTGTTACAAATTCAGGTCTGCCACAGAGATCGCCTCGGATTCAGTGGCATTAGTCACTCCCTTAAGTGGTCTGATTGCCTGCTTTTTATGGAAGTTGACTCCCACTGCTCTGTATCTACCAGCAGTACCTGGACTCAGGAGTGTAACAATGAAACTCCCTTGTGATCTGGACTGGACTTCTGTCACTCAGGCACATGGAACCCTTTCTTTCCATCTTTCTGAAGGTGAACCAAGGTCGCACTGGGTGAGGACTTGTTTGGTTCGATTTGTAAACTACTGAGAGTGATGAACGTCACTCGGTACAATCAGTACAACTTCTACTCGTGTATTAGTACAAAAATAAAAACACGCGAGCTCCTCTTAATGTGCATCAGAGAAGTGAAATCAGATCAAAATTGACAGCGAACCAAAGAAGGATATTAGGATGGGTGACTAAACGTTTGGTCAGAGAGGCAGGTTTTACAGAGGTCTTAAACAAGGAGTGAGAGGTGGGGAGGTGGAGAGGTTTAGGGAGGGAATTCCAGAGCTAAGGGCCTAGACAGCTGAAGGCAGGGCCACCAGTGGTGGTGATGTAATAAAACTCACTACGCACTTGGTTTGAGCATAAAGCAAGGCTTTAATCAACTTGTTTCAGAACATGGAGGTCTAGTTGTACTTCACTAGTTCCTTGTCTCACAAAATGTCCCTGGCTACCTGGGGCCGACGCCCGAGTATTTATACTCCTTGGACGGCGCCACCAGCTGGCCGTCCAGCGTTATTTCATGAGTAGTTTCTTGATGAATGATGAGATTTATAACATTCTTCCTGCCTAAAAGATTTGGAAGTCCGACGACTTCCTCTTAGCTGATCAGGCGGACCACGAATAGCTGCAGTCTCTTAGATTTTTGTTTATGGCTAGAAGGCACGCCTCCTTGGACCGTGTCTTGGTCCCTGGGCTGCTTGATCTATACCGGTGGATCGACAGGGCCCATGTTGCTCTGATCGACCCGAAGGAGGCTGGGGAGATCATGACTCCGGGTGCGGGTCCCCACAGGCGCAGAACTGGCTTCATCCTGTTGGATAGCCGGGGATTTACTGGCGTCCTGGCCTCGGGTGGCCATCCCACGGGGAGCGCTCGGCTCCCTGAGTGGATCTGGTGGGGCAGCTGGCAGATCTCTCGATGCCCCAGGTAGGGCGTCATCTTCAGGGGAGCGCAGAGTGTCGGCATCATCCCCGTGGGTCCGTGGAACCGGCCGGACAGGGAGCCAGGTCCCGGAGTGAAACGGTGGACTCCTGGCCATCCAGGTACCGCACGTGCACGTACGTGGGGTTGACATCCGTGAGATCTACCTCGTCGACGAGAGGATTGGTTTTAGATGATCAGATGAATCTTCAGAGCAGCACGGGGCCGGGAGCTGCCAACCATGACGATAGAGATGTCCCATGGGTGGAGTGACGCTGGAAGCTGAAGAATCGCTCGTGAGGTGTGACATTGGTAGATGTAGAAAGAAGAGACCTGATGGAATGCAACACGTCAGGGAGCATAGTTTTCCACTGCTGGTCTGGTAGGTTGCGTGACCTCAGCGTAAGACTAACAGCGTTCCAAATGATAACGTTGTATCTCTCAACCTGTCCATTACCGATGGGATGGTACGGTGTTGTTTTACTTGTGGCGATTCCCCGTTGGGAGAGATAACTTTTGAGTTCGCTTGACATGAAGGAGGGACCCCGATTAGAGTGGATGAAATTGGCCGTACCGCAAAGGGAAAAGACTTGATCAAAGCATTTGATCACTGTGGAAGTAAGCACATTGGGACAGGGGAAAGCAAAGGGAAAGCGTGAATATTCGTAAGTAAGTAGGTGTTTTGTGTTGAGGAGGGCAATGGCCCTTTAAAGTCAATGTTGAGTCGCTGCATAGATGACATAGCGTGTATGAGCGAGCCATCCGATGGACGGAAGAATTGCGGTTTTAATTCCACACAAATTCTACAGGAGGAGCACGTTCTTTTCACATCTTCCGTAGAAAATGGGAGATTTTTAGATCGCACAAAGTGCAACATACGGGTAACGCCAGGATGGCATAAGTCAGTATGAAGATCCGTCAGAGTCGAAGTTGACATAGAAGAGCAGAATGCCCGCGTGAGGGTATCCGGGGCCACATTCTCTTTGCTGGGTCGATAATGTATGGTGTATCCAAAGGTGGCCAATTCCATCCTCCAGAGTTGTATTTTGTTATTCTTGATCTCAGTGCATTTCCGATTATCCAGCATAAAGGCCACGGAGCGCTGATCGGTTATAAGTGTGAAATGGCGACAAGCGAGAAAATGACTCCATTTACGCACTGCTTCAATGATGGCCGTAGCCTCCTTCTCGACAGGAGGATAATGGAGCTCGCTACCCTGCAAAGTGCTGGACAGAAATGCAACGGGTCGACCACCTTGATTCAAGGTAGCAGAGATCGCCACATCCGATGCATCGCACTTGACCACGAAAGGAATATTTTCATCAATGGAACGAAGCGTGGCTTTTTCCAGTTGTCACTTGAGGAGGTTGGAAGCTGAAATAGCCGTTGCCTCTAATGGAAATGACTTTGCGTGAAGCAGGGGCTGGATCTTATCGGAGAAGTGGGATATGCATTTCGCATAATAGGCGAACATGCCGAGTGCTGACGAAGAGAGCCGAGATTCGTAGGGGGAGGGAGCTCCTGAAGTCGCTCCGGATCCGGTTTGATGACACCGTTGCCCACCCAGTAGCCAAGGATGTTGACTGATGGTACTGATTTCACAGATTTGGACTCGTTTAAGGTTAAGTTGTGATGGCGGAGAACGTCAAAAAATTTCTGGAGGTTGGCATCATGCTCCTTCTGGTCATGACCAGGGATGGTGATATTATCCAGATATGGAAAAGTGTCCGTTAAGTTCTCCTGTTTGACTAGGCTATCCATTGCCCGTTGAAAGACAGCCACCCCATTGGTGACCCCAAATGGAAGGCGACAAAACTGGTAAAGCCGACCATTGGCCTCAAAGGCCGTATACTTCTTGTCAGAGTCCTTTAACGGCACTTGATGATATGCGCTCTTTAAATCAAAAGTTGAAAATACCTTGTAGTTGGCAAGGTTATTGACCATGCCATCGATGCGTGGAAGTGGGTAGGCATCTAGGTCGGTATACTGGTTAATAGTTTGCGAGTAATCGATGCAAAGACGTTTCTTGTGTTGCTTCAGAGGATTTTTAACGACGACGACTTGAGCCCGCCAGGAAGATGAACATGGCTCAATGATACCGTCAGCTAGAAAGCGAGAGATTTCTGTCTCGATAAAGGATCGATCAACTTGGCTGAAACGTCGTGATTTCATGACTATGGGCTTACATCGGGGGGAAAGATTGGCAAACAAGGAGGGCTCGTCGAGCGAAGCCGGCGAAATCGCACAAAACGGTACTTTGGAAATAGTAAGCTCCGGCTTTGACCCTCCAAACTCAAAAGTGAGTCTTTTGTGTTGCTTCTGGAAATCCTGTCCCAGGAGCACATCACTGCATAGGTTCTTGAGCACCCCGAGCCGGGTGGAGAAATAAGTGCAGCCATTGAGAATAAGGTCGACAAGACAAAAGCCAGAAGAATTGGTTGTCAGTGTCGTCAGAGCCATTGCAATTTCCCTGTCCAAGGGGTAAATACGCAGTTTTAACTTACTGACAGCCCACTCACTAATGAAGCTGTCAGAGCTGCATGAGTCGATTAGTGCACTCAAAATGTGTCCATTTACCGAAACCTTTGTGGCTGCATGGGACAGACCTTTGGGGAAAAACAGCTGTGATGGGAGGAGGGGCAGTTTTACCCTTGACAGCTGTACACTTAGTAGTGGTTCTTGGGGGCAGAGCAGTTTTATAGATTGCAGCTGTAACCTTAGTAGTGGCTCTTGGGGGAGGAGCAGTTTTATATTAATAAAGGAATCACGAATTAACTCCTCCTGGTACTGCTCAAGCTTTAAGATTACAATCCTTGCTGAGCCTGCGAAGTTTCTGAAGGAATTCGTCAAGTGATTCCCTGGGTTGTTGTCGAGTTGTGGCCAGTAGATGCTGAGCAAAAATTTCATTTGTGGACTTGACATATAGCTGCTGTAGTATTTAGATAGCGGCGTCATAGTCTATACAGTCTTCGATATAATCAAACACATGAGGGGATACATCATTAGCAAGTATCTCTAATTTAGCAGGAACATTTTCACCACACACCCTGAGGAAGTTGCTGAAAGTACGATACCAGTGTTTCCATACCTTAGCAGCTGTAAGTGAATTCGGGTCCAAGTCGAGACGGGCGGGTCTGAGTAGTTTCTCCATGATGGATCGATTGCTTGTCTGAGTTCCCTTCTATGGCTCAAGTCGTAGCTGGCTGTTCCCGAAATCACCCAAAGCGTGGAGTCGATATCAAATTGATTAAATTGACGTAATAAAACTCACTACGCACTTGGTTTGAGCATAAAGTAAGGCTTTAATCAACTTGTTTCAGAACATGGAGTTCTAGTTGTACTTCACTAGTTCCTTGTCTTACAAAATGTCCCTGTACACGTGGGGCCGATGCCAGAGTATTTATACTCCTTGGACGGCGCCACCAGCTGGCCATCCAGCGTTATTTCAGGAGTAGTTTCTTGAATGATGAGATTTATAACAGGTGGTTTGAAGGAAGTGGGGATGGACTAGGCCAAAGTTGGAGGTGTGCAGAGTTGTAGGACTACAAGATGTTACATTTGGAAAGGGTAATAGCATAAGAGGAAATAACAAGGTTTTAGCATTTTATGCTTCAACCTTCATTCAAAGTAACAGTATAATGCATTGTTACAGCAATAATAATACAGCAATTGACTGCTAAAAAAGAGATTGCAGGAAATAGGTCAGACTTTTCATTTATGGTCTAAAGCAGTCTCAGATCAGTTACCAAAGAGTAATATTCAACTCTAATTGATACTAATTCATCAATCATTCTCTGAGCGTTCACAAGGATAGAGCATATTGGAAATGGAATCCCACAATGAATGCATTGAGTACTCTTATGGGTTGGCTTTGAGTTGCATTAAAGAGTTGAAAGGAACATTGGAGCCTTTTACATTATAGACCAAGTCTTGGGAGAGCAGCTTAACAGCACCACTCTCAAAATTACTTTCAAATCATGCAATCAGTCTCCACTCTCCTGTGAACTGGTGCCAAAGAGAAAGCGTGCGTGCATGCACAGATTGTCAGAACATTTTGGCCATCACACATACGCAGTATTAAACGTGTAGTTATGTCAGTTTATGCAATGTAATGACATCATAGAAACATGCTCCTGCATGCAAGTAGTTCCATTACTTCCAATATGCTCTATTCTTGTGAACTTTCAGAGCAACCTAGTTAAAAATGGGTCTTGCTTACTGTTGATCTAAAAAAAATCCAGCTGGTTTATCTTGATGTGCCCACTGGCTGTGAATGACTTGCACTATAGGAGGTGGTGATTGAAGAACAATTGTAAAAGCCTTGGCCATGGTGAGTGTCAGCTGGTCAGGTGAAATTTTTCCCATTATTAGGATACCATTTACGAACATAGGACACAAAAAATAGGAGCAGGAGTAGGCCATATGCCTCCTTGAGCCTGCACTGCCATTCAATAAGATCATGGCTGAACTTGTACATCAACTCCACTCTCCCGCCCTATCCCCATATCCCTTGATTCACTTAGTGCCCAAAAATCTATCGATCTCAAACTTGAATATACTCATCGACTAAGCATTCTCACAGCCCAGCCCTCTGGGGTAGAGAATTCCAATGATTGTCAACCCTCTGAGTGAAGAAATTTCTCTTCCTCTCAGTCCTAACTGGCCGACCCCTTATCCTGAGACTCTGCCCCCTAGTTCTAGACTTTCCAGCCAGGGGAAACGACCTCTCAGCATCTACCCTGTCTAGCCCGCTAAGAATTTTATATGTTTCAATGTGATCACCTCGCATTCTTCTAAACTCCAGAGAATATAGGCCCACTCTATGCAATCTCTCCTCATAGGACAGCCCCCTCTACCCAGGAACCAATCTAGTGAACCTTTGTTGCACCACCTCTAAGACAAGTATATCTTTCCTTAGGTAAGAAGAACAAAAACTGTAAACAGTACTCAAGGTATGGCCTCACCAAAGCCATTAACCAATCCTCAATCTATGCTAATATATTACCCCCAATCCCATGAGCCCTAATATTGTGTAACAACCTCTTGTGTGGCACCTTATTGAATGCCTTCTGAAAATTCAAATATGGATGCCGAGAAACTCCAGTATGGTTTGGACAGGTTGGGTGATTGGGCAGAAGCATGGCAGATGCAGTATAATGTGGATAAATGCGAGGTTATCCACTTTGGTGGCAAAAACAGGAAGGCAGATTATTATCTGAATGGCAATAGATTGGGAGAAGGGGAAGTGCAACGAGACCTGGGTGTCCTTGTGCACCAGTCGCTGAAGGTAAGCATGCAGGTGCAGCAGGCGGTTAAGAAGGCAAATGGTATGTTGGCCTTCGTAGCGAGAGGTTTCGAGTACAAGAACAAGGATGTCTTGCTGCAGTTGTACAGGGCCTTGGTGAGACCACACCTTGAGTATTGTGTGCAGTTTTGGCCGCCTTATCTGAGGAAGAATGTACTTGCCATGGAAGGAGTGCAGCGAAGATTCACCAGACTGATACCTGGGGTGGCAGAAATGACGTATGAGGAGAGATTGGGTCAATTGGGCTTTTACTCGCTGGAGTTTAGAAGAATGAGAGGGGATCTCATTGAAATTTATAAAATTCTAACAGGACTGGACAGACTGGATACAGGAAGGATGTTCCCGATGGCCGGGGAGTCCGGAATCAGGGATCACAGTCTAAGGATAAGGGGTAAGCCATTTAGGACAGAGATGAGGAGGAATTTCTTCACCCAGAGTGTGGTGAACCTATGGAATTCTCTACCACAGAAGGCAGTGGAGGCCAATTCATTAAATATATTCAAGAAGGCGTTGGATATATTTCTTAATGCTAAAGGGATCAAGGGATATGGGGAGAAGGCAGGGACAGGGTACTGAATTTGAATGATCAGCCATGATCTCATTGAATGGCGGAGCAGGCTCAAGGGGCCAAATGGCCTACTCCTGCTCCTATCTTCTATGTTTCTATTACATCCACTGGTTCCCCCTTATCTACCCTACTAGTTATACCCTCAAAAATAATAGATTTGCCAAACAGGATTTCCCTTTCATAGAAACCGTGTTGACTCTGCCTAATGGTATTGTGAATTTCCAAGTGCCCTGTTATCATGTCCTTAATAATAGATTCTAGTATTTTCCCTATTACTGATGTCAGGATAACTGACCTATAATTCCCTGTTTTCTGTCTCGCTATCCTCTCCTTTCTGGAATAGCGGGGTTACAGTTGATACCTTCCAATCCACGGGGACCATTCTAGATTCTAGGGAATTCTGGAAGATCAAAACCAATGCATCCACTATCTCTGTAGCCATCTCTTTTAAAACCCTAGGATGTAGGCCATCAGATCCGGGGATTTGTTGGCTTTTAGTCCCATTAATTTCTCCAGTACTTTTTCTTTACTAATATTAATTGCTTTAAGTACCTCACTCTCATTAGACCCTTGTTTTCCCAAAATTTTCAGTACATTCTTTGTGTCTTCTATTGTGAAGGAGACACAAAATATTTGTTTAACATCTCTGCCATTTCCTTGTTCCCCATTATTTCTCCTGTCCATGCCTCTAAAGGACCCATGTTTAATTTCTCTAATCTATTCCTTTTTGCATACTTGTAAAATCTGTTTTTATATTTCCTACTTGTTTACTCCATATTCTACTTTCTCCCTCTATCAATTTCTTGGTCATCCTTTGCTGATTTTTAAAACCCTCCCAATCCTCAGGCTTACTATACTTTTTGGCAACATTGTAAGCCTCTTTTAATCTAATAATATCCTTAAATTTTCTAGTTAGCTATGGTCGTACCATTTTTCTAGTCCATTTTTTTCCTTGTTGAGAATTATGAATTATTTCTTTAAATGTTTGCCATTGCTTATCTACCATCATATCTTTTAATCTAACTTTTCAATCTATCTCAGCCAACTTGCCTCTCATTCCTCTGTAATTGGCTTTGTTTAAATTTAAGACATTAGTTTCGGGCATAACCACATCACCCTCAAATTAAATGTAAAATTTTATCATATTATGATCACTCTTCCCCAGAGGATCCTTTTCTATAAGATTACTAATTACCCATATATCAGTACACAATACTAGATCTAAAATAACCTGTTCCCTCATTGGTTCCTCAACATATTGTTCTAGATTTGTATCAATATTTGTATTGAGAAACATTACTGTGTCATGTTGTCACATTGCTCATGCATGGCACCATTTACAAAAATTCTGGGTCATTTTCCTCTTCTTTTCACTGTAGATTATGGGATTTCAAACTGGAATCCATCGACTCTAAAGGATCAGATATCTGTCCATCTGGGGCTGGGCGAACTGCACACAGCAACTGTAATGTCTAAAGAATTTTGTATTCTATAGTTTTTTTCTATATTTGTTGACTTTCTGACATGTTGTATTTGTTACTTTGCTTTTGGATTTTATTCAAATTGCCTACGCAGAATTTTGCTCATTTGTATTATTTCTTATATGCTAAATACACCATTTTTTGAATTAAATTAACCAGTTGACATCAACTAGAGTGATTTGAACCATTAATAAGCAACCCAAAGTGAGATGTGATAACTCTCAAGACTGTTCGTTTTTGCATGTTACTGAAGTTTTGAGTCAATGGGAAGGATCGCTGGGCTCAATTAGTTAAAATGGTCATATCATTGATAAAACATCTTCATCCATCAATATAAATGATTTCTGTTGTTTTCAGTCAATGTGGGTGGAATACCCATTGTGGGCTAATTAAATCATGAAAGGCTTTTCCCCACATCGACAGTTCCCATTTAAAAGGGGGACAAAGCAAAATACTGCAGAATCCGGAAATTAGAAATAAAAACAGAACATGCTGGAAACACTCAGCAGGTCAGGCAGCATCTGTGGAGAGAAGAAGGTAGGGTTAACATTTCAAGTCGATGATCTTTTGGGTTCTCACATGAGATTGACTGGTGACACTGAACCCGAGAGATATCTAGCATAAGACTCACAACACTGTAACATTTACTAATAAAAATGTTTTCTACAATGTTTTCCATTAGATTTCCATTCCTTTAGAAGTGTCAATATTTGCAGGGGGATCCACTCAGACAAAACGATTGCTTTAGATAGAGCTCAGTGTATAAAACGCTGTGCAAACAATATTTGTGTACAGACATGTGACTTGAAAGGAGCGTGACAAACAGACTCTAATGGCTGATTTTAACCCTGCCCGCCCAGCAGAAACCAGGCAAGCGGGACACAAATCCTTGCCTTCCTGTGATCTTAACCTGTGTGATGAAATATATTCCATTCATCACTGCCTGTGACTGTGGTCGGTTTCAGTGTCATTTCCCTTCCCCCAGTCCTCATTGTATTATGTATTGGAATGTGCTCGAATGTGCTGTGTGTAGGGCTCCGCCCATACCTGGCCCCTTTTGTAAGCTGGCTCAGTCTGGCCTCAGCCTCCAGAAGGAAGACATCTCTCTCTTTTACGTGTTACTTTCTAAGTTAATAAAAGCCTTGTTTTGTTTCGCTAACATCAAGTCTCGGAACTTATTGAGGCACATCAATTTTATTAACTTATTTTTCAACACTATGGACCAACTCCTGAAACCCGAACGTTTGGATTTGGATCAACATGCTCCGGACGCATCAGCACGCTTCGGACACTGGTTTGAGTGTATGGAATTCTTCCTGGACAATTCCGCAGCCGTCAAAGACGCTACGGACGCTGCGAGGATGAGACTCGGAATTCTGCGGAATTGGGTAAGCCACCGGGTTTACCCCCTCATCCAAGACGCCGATACGTACCTGGCCGCCTGCGACATCTTAAAGGCGCATTACCAGCAGCCTACGAATGAGGTGTATGCTAGGCATCTACTCGCTACTCGCGCACAGCGACCTGGGGAATCGGTGGAGGAGTTCCGAAGCATCCTGAAAATGCTTGGCAAAGACTGTAAGTGCCGAGATGTAAAAGCCGCAGTGTACACCGACGAGCTTGTTCGCGATGCCTTTATCACAGGCCTCAGCTCCACTTACATCCGGCAAAGACTGCTGGAAAAAACGGGGTTGGACCTGAAACAGGCTGCGGACACCGCGCAGTCCCTGGATGTGGCCCAGAAAAACTCGGACGCCTACTCTTCAGCCCGCGCCGTCCACGCCGCCACGTGCGCACCGAGGGCACCGCCATCTTGGAAGGCATCTTCCCCGCCCGGCAGCCCGACACCGGCGGGGCCCAGCTCTCCCCCCAGAAGCCCTACGACAGCCGCGATGCGTCAGGGACCCAACTGCTACTTCTGCGGGCAGCCAAAGCACACCAGAAACCTGTGCCCGGCGAAAGGCACCACCTGCTTTAAGTGCGGTAAGAAGGGGCACTTCGGGAAGGTGTGCAGAGGGAACCCCGCCGGAAAACCAACCGCCGGAAAACCCGCAACCGCCGCGTGTGCGCCGTGGGAGCGGCCATCTTGGACGCCATCTTGCCCGACCTCGTGGGGTCCGCCATCTTATGAGCAGACAGCGTGGACGCCATCTTGTATCGATCAGGGCCCTACAGTGGCATCGGTCACAGTGGACCAGACCAGGCCGCACCCGCTATCCAAATCAATGGTGGACATCGAGGTAAACGGGTGCCGGGTTAAATGCTTAATTGACAGTGGAAGCACGGAGAGTTTTATCCACCCTGAACTGGCACAGCAACTCTCCCTAAAGGTGGTCCCTACTCAGGGTACCATCTCTATGGCTGATAAAACCCAGACATCGACCATTCTGGGTTACTGCACGGTACAATTGGGCGTTAACGGAACTGTATACGATAATTTTAAAGTGTTAATCATGAAGAACCTATGTGCGAGCGTGATCTTGGGCCTGGATTTCCAGTGCAACCACCAAAGCATCACGCTCAAGTACGGTGGGTCCCAGCCGCCCCTCACAGTGTGCGGTCTGGCTACCCTGAAGGTAAAGCCACCTTCGCTATTCGCGAACCTTACCCCTAACTGCCGGCCAATAGCGACCAAAAGCAGGAGGTACAGCTGGGAGGACAGGCGGTTTATCGCGACCGAGGTAGACAGGCTCCTGAAAGAGCGCATTATTGAACGCAGCAACAGCCCGTGGCGCGCCCAAGTGGTAGTGGTAAGGGGTAGCGAGAAGAAACGGATGGTGATCGACTATAGTCTAACGATCAACAGGTACACCCAACTAGACGCCTATCCGCTACCCCGCATATCAGAAATGGTGAACCAAATCGCCCAATACCGGGTGTTCTCCACCATCGACCTCAAGTCAGCGTACCACCAGCTCCCTATCAGACCAGAGGACCGCCCGTACACCGCCTTTGAGGCGAACGGACGCCTCTACCAATTCCTCAGAGTCCCCTTTGGGGTGACGAATGGGGTCTCGGTCTTTCAGAGGGAGATGGACCGCATGGTCGATGACCACCACTTGCAGGCAACCTTCCCCTACCTCGACAACGTCACCATCTGCGGCCACAATCAGCAGAATCACGACTCGAACCTTGAGAGGTTCCTGGAAACCGCACAAAAACTCAACCTCACCTACAACGAGGACAAGTGCGTTTTCAACACCACGCGCCTCTGCATACTAGGCAGCGTGGTGGAGAATGGGGAAATCGGACCAGACCCCGACCGATTGCGCCCCCTACGGGAGCTGCCCCTGCCCAACACTCCCAAAGCCCTGAAAAGGTGCCTGGGGTTATTTTCTTATTATTCCCAATGGGTCCCCAACTACTCCGACAAAGCCCGCCCCCTCTTGAAAGCATCCTCTTTTCCGCTCTCTGCTGAGGCCCACGCCGCCTTCAAAAGCATTAAGCAGGATATTGAGCGGGCCACGCTACAGGCAGTGGACGAGAACACTCCATTTCAAGTGGAAAGTGATGCGTCTGACTTCGCCTTGGCGGCCACCCTCAACCAGGCGGGGCGGCCCATAGCTTTCTTCTCGAGGACCCTCCAAGGCCCCGAGATCAGACACTCCTCCGTGGAAAAGGAGGCCCAAGCCATCGTGGAGGCAGTGCGCCACTGGCGCCACTACCTAGCCGGCAAACGCTTCACCCTACTTACCGACCAGCGGTCGGTAGCGTTTATGTTCAACAATAAACAGAGGGGGAAGATTAAAAATGATAAGATTCTTAGGTGGCGGATCGAGCTCTCCACCTTCGAGTACGACATCATTTACCGGCCAGGGGCCCTTAACGAATCCCCTGACGCCCTCTCACGAGGGATGTGTGCCAGCGCCACCGGGGATCGGCTACAGACCCTCCACAACGACCTCTGCCACCCAGGGGTCACGCGGCTGTTCCACTTCATAAAGTCCCGTAACTTACCCTACTCGATTGAGGAAGTTCGGTCTCTGACCAGGAACTGCCGCACTTGCGCTGAATGCAAGCCTCGGTTCTACCGCCCAGATAGAGCCCACTTAATCAAAGCTACACGGCCCTTTGAGCGGCTCAGCTTAGATTTCAAGGGCCCCCTCCCGTCCGTCGACCGCAATGTTTACTTCCTGAACATTGTGGACGAATACTCCCGGTTCCCATTCGCCTTCCCCTGCCCAGACATGACCAGCGCCACGGTCATTAAATGCCTCAACAGCCTGTTCTGCCTGTTCGGTATGCTGAGCTACATCCATACGGATAGGGGGGCGTCCTTCATGAGTGAAGAGCTACGCCAGTACATGCTGTCCAAGGGGATCGCCACGAGCCGTACCACCAGCTACAACCCCCGGGGTAACGGCCAGGTGGAGCGAGAGAACGGGACAGTGTGGAAAGCAGTCACTCTAGCTCTAAGGACCAAGGGCCTCCCTATCTCCCGCTGGCAGGAAGTCCTCTCGGATGTGCTCCATTCGATACGGTCGCTATTGTGTACGGCCACTAATGCCACGCCTCATGAACGTATGTTTGTCTTTCCCCGGAAATCCACCTCAGGTGTATCCATGCCATCATGGCTCTCCACCCCAGGTCCGGTACTCGTGCGAAGGCATGTGAGGGGCCACAAGACGGACCCTCTCGTGGAGCCAGTACACCTACTCCACGCCAACCCCCAATACGCATATGTCTGGCACGCCGACGGAAGGGAGGACACCGTGTCCATAAAAGACGTCGCCCCAGCCGGCATCGACAACAACCACGGCAATAGCAGCGACAACGATCACAGCAATTCTTACCCACCCACTACTCTTTTCAACGATCACAGCAACCCTTACCCACCCACTACTCTTTCATCACCCCCGGAAGAACATCGACCAACGGCACCCCCACCAACTACCCCTTCAACAACCCTGGCGGCACCCCCGGCAGAGACCCAGGAGGCTACCGGGGACACCCAGCCGACACCCGCGGCACCACGTCGGTCGCAGAGGACTATCAAACCCCCGAACAGACTAAATCTATAGAAGGGGTGAATGTGATGAAATATATTCCATTCATCACTGCCTGTGACTGTGGTCGGTTTCAGTGTCATTCCCCTTCCCCCAGTCCTCATTGTATTATGTATTGGAATGTGCTGTGTGTAGGGCTCCGCCCATACCTGGCCCCTTTTGTAAGCTGGCTCAGTCTGGCCTCAGCCTCCAGAAGGAAGACATCTCTCTCTTTTACGTGTTACTTTCTAAGTTAATAAAAGCCTTGTTTTGTTTCGCTAACATCGAGTCTCGGAACTTATTGAGGCACATCAACCTGTTCTTCTGAGCAGGTGCGAGAGACACCTACCGGAAGGCAGTGGAGTCCTTCTTTAAATATGCAGATCAGACTCCAAAGAAGTCATCGGGGTCCGACTGCGACTTTAACTGGAGGCCTGCACAGGAAAGCTGTTGTGGCTTACCCTTTAGGCCCACCTAGCGGCAGGAGGAGCCGGGACTGAAAGAGGACTGGAAAGATGATTTAATTTTACTTTTGTTTAGTTTTGTCATGGGCCAGAGGAGCAGGAGGAAACCTTAGGCCTCCCTCGTCCCGGGCTTCCCTCCCTCTCTCCCGACCACAAGGCCTTCCCAACCCCTTCACAACCACTTACCTGCAGTCTGGGGACTGTTCCTCCGGGTACCTGATGGTGGCCTCCTGCTGCCATAACTCCCCACTCCTGCCTGCCGGCCAGCTATTGCTTCCCACTGGGCTCAGGCGGTAGATGTCAGGCGGCTCCCAGTCCAGCAATGCATTGATTTTAAAATTCTCCTCCTTGCTTTCAAATCCCTCCATGGTCTTGTCCCTCCCTATCTCTGTAACCTCCTCCAGTCCTACAACCTTCCGAGATCTCTGTGCTCCTCCAATTATGGCCTCTCCACCATTGGCAGCTGTGCCTTCTGCTGCATTGGCCCTAAGCTCTGGAATTCTGTCCCTAAACTTCTCCGCCTCTCTACCGCTCCTCCTTTAAGACGCTTTTTAAAACCTACCTTTTTGACCATGCTTTTGGTCACCTGTCATTGCCATTGTCTTTCGTCCCTGAGATGAGCATATCCTCAACATTCCAACACACCCCTGGCTGACCTCCCATCTTCCACCCGCCATAAACTTAAGGTCATCCAAAACTCTGCTACCTGTGTCCTAATTCGCACCATTCCCGTTCACCCATCACCCCTGTGCTCGCTGACCTACATTGGCTCCCAGTTAAGCAACACCTTGATTTTAAAAGTCTCATCCTTGTTTTCAAATCCCTCCATGGCACCCTTCCCTACTTCTGTAACCTCCTCCAGCCCTACAACCCTCCGAGATATCTGCACTCCTCCAATTCTGGTCTGTTGCGCATCCCCGATTTTAATCGCTCCACCATTGGCAGCCATGCCTTCAGTTGCCGAGGCCCTAAGCTCTGGAATTCCCTCCCTAAAGCTCTCCACATCTCTCCCACTCTTTCCTCCTTTAAGTCGCTCCTTAAAACCTGACCAAGCTTTTGGTCATCTGTCCTAATATCTCCTTCTGTGACTCAGTCAAACTTTGTTTGATAATGCTCCTGTGAAGTGCTTTGGGACATTTTACTATGTTAAAGGTGCTATATAAATGCAAGTTGTTGTCATCCTAATATCCCCTTATGTGGCTCGGTTAGGGTTGCCAACCCTCCAGGATTGGCCTGGAGTCTCCAGGAATTCAACATTAATCTCCAGCACACTGCGGTCAGCAAGCCTGGAGAAAAATCACTGGGCATTAAAAAACGTTGTGTATTTATTCATTTTCTTTGACACTTCTGTTTATTAGTGATAAAAAATATTGGAGTCGGGAAAAAAGGCTGTTTGACTGACAGTCAAGAATCACCTTAATGAGTAAGGAAGAGTCTTTTCGGTTCCAATTGGCATGGGAAGATGGTGCGCGGGTGCGGAGCAGTGGGAGGCAGGAGGTCATGTGATGTAATCTCCAGGAATACATTCAACATGAGATGGCAACCCTAGGCTCGGTGGCAAATGTTGCTCGATAAGCACTTCTGCAAAGCACCTTGGGACGTTTTACTACGTTAAAGGCGCTATATAAATGCAAGTCATTGTTGTTGTTGATTGACAGGACCTATGCCTTCCGCTTTGGCCCCCGCCCGCACAACTCACAGCCGAGAGTTAAAATCGGTGCTTAAGTTTCTTGGGAGTCATAGAAAATAAAGACTACATTTTTCACCTAGAATGTTGGGATTTAGAGTAATTCTTCATCATGTTTGGACTAGTGCAAGCCCTATAACTTTGCCTTTTCCTGATTAGAAGCTTAAAAAACCACCAACTTGCTTTGTTCAGCTTAAATCCGTCTGAGAAACAGCAGACTAATTTTACTCAGACAGACAATTGTACTTTTCTACAGAAAACCTGTTGCAGCAGCTCCCCGGAGGCCAGTTCAGGTATTCCAAAGGTCTCACCGGCAGACACTTTGAACTACAAACAAGAGCTGGGAGTGTGTGGCGTTAGCTTGGCCCAGACTTGTAGGCTGGCAGCTGCAGTCTCTGTGAAGATAGGCTAGGCTTCAGACATTAGGAACTTGCATTTCAATTCCACTTTTGTTTTAGATTTCATTAGATTTGTGTTGAAATGTATTTCATTTTACATTCGACCTGAAAAGTTGGCCTCGATATTAACTTCCCCACGACAGGGAGTTAACAACAACTTGTATTTATATAGCGCCTTTAACGTAGTAAACATCCCAAGGCGCTGCACAGGAGTATTTTAAGACAACAAATTTGACACCGATCCACAAAACCGTCCAATGCGCAAAACGTGACCCTAACCCGCCGCATTCGCGCCCAATGCCATTTCTACAGCTGCGGGTTTCATGGCGTCCGAGTGTCCTACCATGGAGAGGTGGGACACCTCATTAACATATTTCAATTGGGAGGCCGATTTAAAATTAACTGCTGCCGTGTGGCCTGGGGCCTGGAAACCCAGCAGTGAAAGCGAGGCAGGACCTAATGGCTCTGAAAGGTAAGTGCCTTTTCCAGCACTGCTTGTGGGCCAGGAGGGCTCCCCCATGCCCCTCAAGGAAGCCTTTGGCCTTGCACTCACGATCGCCGACTTCACTTTCCTCCCTGCTTTCTATCTTGTCACTGACCTTCCCTTTTGTTCTTTCATCCCCTCCCCCTTTTCCCAGCCCCTACTTCCTTTAAAATCTATCCCCTTTCCTGTTTTTTTCCAGTTCTGATGAAAGGTCTTCGACCTGAAACGTTAACTCTGTTTCTCTCTCCACGGATGTTGCCTGGCCTGCTGAGTTTTTCCAGCGTTTTCTGTAGTTATTTCTCTTTCCTCCCTCCCGATCACCGCCCCCCAACCAGCCCCGATGTCCTCGCTCTACCTCCGCGCCCCCCCCCCCCCACAACACTGCAGCGATGTCCTCTCTTTCCTGGCGTGATGTCCTCACTTCCTCATCCCCCACCGCGATAGCCAACCTTCCCACCCCCTCCCGATTGCCGGGGACCGTCCCCAAGGCTGTGTCCTCCGGCCGCTGGTTTTCCCTCCTGGCCCCCGGCCAGGCTGTCTATTAGACCGGCTGCCGAGCAGGAAACCGATCCAAAAAACGATAATGAGGTCTTGCCGTTAAGTTCGACAGGACCTCCATGACCCCAGCCTTGCCGGGTTCTTTGGCCGTTTTCAGCCTCTCCTGCATTCCTGTAAATATCAGGGCCGTTATCTCTGTTTCACTCTCTTCCTGACCTGCTGAGTGTATCGAGCATTTTCTATGTTTATTTCATTTTGCATTTTTTTGTGACATGTTTAAGATACTGGGTGTAAAAGTAAAGGTGTATTTACACAACTACCGAGTAACTCCAGTACAGTTTACTCAAGAGTACTTCTTAGGTGAGCAAATAAGGATAAGTTCAGTAACCGCACTCCAATCAGGGACTCCCATCTGAAGGGAGCACAGGTCAGAATATCACTACTGCAGTGTTGTAGCCCTGTCTCCGACCTCCATTCCCTTTCAGCGTGGCTGCCCAATGGAAGTGCTGAATTCACCCTATAACACACAGAAGTTGTGCTATTCCTCTTTACCAGAGAGTGTTAGATAAGAGGTGTTCATTTTAACTCCCTGCACCCGGCGGGAAATGGGCGGCTGAAAAGTTCAAATGGAGGTGGTCAACTTATTAGCCTGGTCCTGCTCCACCACCATTTTAAGTCGGACCTTCTGTTGAACAGCTCAGGCTTCCACCTAAATCAGGCGGCTGCCCCAATAATCTCTGCAAATCAGGGTCCGATGACATACTGAGGGCCCGTTGCAATTTTGAGGGCATACTCAGAAGAGTTATTCTAGATTTATGTGCTCAAGTCCTGGAGTGGGGCTTGAACCCATGACCTTCTAATTGAGGCAAGCATGCTATCACTGAGCCAAACTGACCCATTCAGGAGTTGAGCTTTATTATATTGGCTTAATGCCTCAATGTATTACGGACCTGTAATGATCCACATTGTCTGTTGTCCTACAGGTAAGGATCATTTTGTGAGATGTATTTTACAATGTCGACTGTTAATCCTTATCTATGAAAAGCATTCAGTCACATGGAATAGCCCCAATTTTAACCTTTCCCGCCCGGCAGCATTCGCGCCCTCCACTATGTTAATTCGCAAGTTGTAGGGAGCATCAAAGGCCGCCCGCCACAGGCAGGCAGGAGCCTGATAAATATTTAAATATTGGGGTCAGATGACGTAATTCGGGCTCTGCCGCTGTACTAACAGTAAAATATGCAAATCATGCAGAGTCCCGCAGCTGCCAGCAAAAGCAGGGTTGGGCCCAGAAGAGGCCCAGCTAAGTTCCATTTTTTCATTTTTTTTTAAGGTTTCCTGCTCTTCTTGGCCCCATAAAGAAACAACCCCCTCCCCCACCTCTGCCTCGGCATGAACCTTGCCGGGGCCTGTTTCCATGGGCCCCGGCAGCGGCGTGCTTTCCCGTTCCCGCCCGTTGGCCTCCACGTCATCTCTGCCGGCTTCGGGCGGGAGTCAACGGTGGTAGAGTCCAATGAGAACACAGAGTAAAAATTGCCCGGGCGCATATTAATTAAGCGAATCATTTATTTACACAAATAATAATTGCATTTGGTGATTTACTATAAGCAAATAATTATTAGAATACTCACATCACAGATACATTACAACAAACTTCTTATAAATATTTTCAGCAGATAATATAACAGAATCTTGGGGAAGGTCTTATCTTTATGGCCACAGTACTGTAACGGCCCTTATCAAAATCACAAATGACAATCTTTCTGACTGACCATGATAAACTATCTCTACCGCTGCGGGTTTTGTGGCAGCTGAGTGTCCCGCCATGGAATATCTTAAGGAAGGTCTCGTCTTTACCTGTAGTGTAGTTCCTTTTCTCGTCTTTACCTGTAGTGTGGTTCCTTTTCTTGTCTTTCCCTGTAGTGTGGTTCCTTTTCTCGTCTTTACCTGTAGTGTGGTTCCTTTTCTCGTCTTTACCTGTAGTGTGGTTCCTTTTCTTGTCTTTATCTGTAGTGTGGTTCCTTTTCTCGTCTTTACCTGTAGTGTGGTTCCTTTTCTCGTCTTTACCTGTAGTGTGGTTCCTTTTCTCGTCTTTACCTGTAGTGTGGTTCCTTTTCTTGTCTTTACCTGTAGTGTGGTTCCTTTTCTTGTCTTTACCTGTAGTGTGGTTCCTTTTCTCGTCTTTACCTGTAGTGTGGTTCCTTTTCTCGTCTTTACCTGTAGTGTGGTTCCTTTTCTCGTCTTTACCTGTAGTGTGGTTCCTTTTCTCGTCTTTACCTGTAGTGTGGTTCCTTTTCTCGTCTTTACCTGTAGTGTGGTTCCTTTTCTCGTCTTTACCTGTAGTGTGGTTCCTTTTCTCATCTTTCCCTGTAGTGTGTTTCCTTTTCTCGTCTTTACCTGTAGTGTGGTTCCTTTTCTTGTCTTTACCTGTAGTGTGGTTCCTTTTCTCGTTTTTACCTGTAGTGTGGTTCCTTTTCTTGTCTTTACCTGTAATATGGTTCCTTTTCTCGTCTTTACCTGTAGTGTGGTTCCTTTTCTTGTCTTTACATGCACTAACCCATTATTCAGCTTTTCATTACTGATCCAAACACACCTTAGCACAGTCAGTCCCCACCTTTCACTGCCTTTGTTTGCTTTCTTCAAGTTCTTTACACATCAGTGTGCACTTTGGCATCTTTCTGGTACTCTGCTCATCTGCTAAACATAAATGTCTAGCATCCCTTCTGGGCTATTGTCTGTTCCCACTTCTTGGGATAATTTTAGCTGTCCATTTCTTTCTTTAGATTACTCTGCTGAAACTATTTTTTTAAATTTGTTCTCCCATCCCAAATTTGTCTGTAATGTAAAGTGAACAGCTGTGAGATGGGCGCTCTTATAGCACATTTCAAGCTGTCAAGTAATCAGCTGATTCAATGGCCATTCATCTCCCGTCTCAGCTTAACAGACATGATCCCCGAGCAACGAGGACCCCGTGAGCGAGCACGTAAAGTCAAAAGGTAAGCTAAAATGCATTCTTAAATGATGTCTAAACAAGGTCATAATTGGGTCCCCCGCCGCTGCGTGTCGGGTCTGATCAGCACTGACAGACCCAACATTGGGAAAGGCACGTGTCGGCGGGTTCACAGCGGGGTCCCGCCCCACTGTGGGGGAAAAAAAACACGTTCCCACCCGATCACGCCCGCTGACCCCCCGAAAGTTTACGGCCAATGTATTTTTTTAAAGACAACATAAAACAGACTCACCCCATCTACCGAGCACAATCTACTATATGTTGAAGTTGTGGTTTAAAATAATTTAGAAGTTGTGTTGTGTTGTGTATGTAATATGTGTGCTACTTTGAACCTATGGACAGGACTGCACTACTTGTTGGGCGTAGTGATACGCAGTACCACTCCTGGCCATAGGGGTATAAATAGTACTGTGGGTACTGATCTCCCCTCAGTTCCCGCCTGTGGGCATGAAGTAAAGACCTACGTATAGTCCCTACCTCCAACCAGTAAAGACCTGTTTTATTGTTACTGATTAAGTCTGAGTATTAATTACTTGAACAACTCACAGATTTAACACTGGCGACGAGTCTGATTCGGACCCTGCGGCAGTCACTCCACGGCAGCTTCGTCCACAGCCAGGACGTTGCAGAGAGGTTTCCACCCTCTCCACCCCACTGGAAGACATCCTGACCTCGGAGCCTCCATCGGCGACTGTCAGCTTCTTCTCCAGCTTGGTGGTGGGTAAGCCGTTGTCTGAGCCGGGCAGCGACGCGACAGGCAGTCGACCGCGTTGGCCGCACGAACGGGGCTGGGGGAGCTGGAGGAATAGGGCGCGAGAGCCGCTTCGAGCGGGAGGCGTTTCAACAGAGCGATCGCATCTCCTGATAAGAGCCGAGAGCCGTTTCGCGATCCAGCGATCGCATCCGCTGATAAGGGCCACACTCGGGCGATCGCGGCGAAGATAAGGGCCGCACTCGGGGGCTGAAGGGAGACGGCGTTGGGGGACGGGTGAAGACCACCAAGCGCAGGAAAACCACCATTTTGTGGGTGGAGGACGACGGCAAGAGCGGGAAGCCGCCATCTTGGATAGCAGTAAAAAAAAAAATCTTAGAAATTGCAAATCTACAATGCCTAAACACGGGAATATTAGCACCTTTGATAGTGACCTCGAAGATTGGGCCATATATGTTGAAAGAGTAAAAAATTATTGTAAGGCCAATAAAATTCGTGACCAAGATAAAGCTCTAACATTATTAAATTTAATGGGTGCGAAGACATACGGGCAATTGAAACACCTGTTATCACCAGATGAACCGGCGGATAAGACGTTCGATGAGATTGTTACTGTCCTGAAAGATCATCTAAACCCCACGCCGCTGATGCTAGCGGAATGATTTAAATTTTATGACAGAAGGCAGCTACAGCATGAAAGCAATGCTGATTATTTGCTGGAATTGCGTAAATTAGCGAAATATTGCCAGTTTGGAACGGGACTGACAGAGGCACTTCGAGACAAATTTGTGTGTGGTTTATTTAAACAGGATACACAAAAGCGACTGCTCGAGGAGAATGAGCTGACGCTTGAGAAGGCGGTCACTATGGCAGCAGCATACGAAGCCGCAGCGAGAGGCACGGCAGTAATGCAGCTACGGTCACCGGAGCTCAGTGCACACAAATTGGGTGTGAGTTCTGGCAAATGTTATCGTTGTGGAAAGACAACGCATGATCAGAACCAGTGTTGGTTTAAAAACCAAGAATGTAGAACTTGTGGTAGGCTTGGACATATAGCTAGAGTATGCAGGTCAGGGAAGAAGACCAGCAACAAGAAGTCACCGCAAGGAAAATACGCAAAGGTACACAAGGTGACCGAACAGGAGTCCGATTCAGATGCTAGCAGTAATGAACTGGCTAGCTTAAGCTGTAATGAACTGGCTAGCTTAAGAGTACTCAACGCTGGTAAGGGTGCAGACCTCCAGACAATTTGGGTCACTCTTCAGATAGAAGGAGTCCAAGTAAAACTGGAATTGGACACTGGATCGGCATTGACGGTCATAAATAAGAAAGATTACGGAAAGTTATTCCAACATATTCCCCTACAGGATACGGGGATTATATTGAAAACATACACGGGGCAAAGAGTGTACCCCATCGGGAAAATAGAGGTTGCAGTGGTCCACAAGGGCGAAGACAGTCAAATAATGGACTTATATGTGATATCTGAAGGAGGTTCTCAACTACTAGGACGGGAGTGGATTAGGAAAATGAATATGGACTGGCATTTCCTACAAACAATAACGAGTGAGAACTCGGTGAAGATAGTCGGCCCAGACTCTGGAACGGATGATGGTAAGCCCAACTCAGGTGCAAAAGACAAAGTTTCAGCACAGAATTCCACTGAGCAACAACAACATAGTTTAACTGTGGATTCTGAGTCTGGCAAGTCTACTGATGTGCCCATTTCTGAGGGACACCGGGCTCGAACTCAACTCCATTTCAAACTACAACAGCAATTAGAACAAATGCTTCGCCGTTGTGAGCAAGAGTTGAATGCAACGAAATAGTTCTTTGATATAGAGTTGGAGAATCTGGAAAGACAACAGAAGCAGCTGATGGAGAAAATGGAGCAGGAGCACACAAAACGTCTGATGTCAGAGGAGTTAACGGTCAGCCAACTCCTGCATATGCTGAAGGACAGGACTCTGAAATGGGAAAAACTTGAACACGAACTTCAATATTCAAACGAAAGGGGTTCGGAGCTCTCAAAGGTTATTGGAAGAGCTGAGGTGGCAACACAGACTGAGATGACTGCAACAGAGCAGCCCTTGGATGCCAAAAGTACGCTGACTCACGTCAACGTAGAACAACAGACCGCTGAAACAGCTGCTCCGGTAGAGGGATTGAATAGTCCGATCAATCAATCTCCAAAAGAAGTTGAAGTAGTAAAATCTCAAATGAGGTCATTAGTAAACGACTTGCTGAAAGCCCAGAAAAAGCTGGATGAAGAGGTACGCATGAAGAAGTCTCTTCAGGAAAGATGTCTGGACTTGGAACAAAAGCTGGCTAACGCCCAGCTGGGTATGGAGGAAATAGAAGACCCTCTCGCTGGCCTAAGAACATAAGAACATAAAAAATAGGAGCAGGAGTAGGCCAATCGGCCCCTCGAGCCTGCTCCACCATTCAATAAGATCATGGCTGATCTGATCCTAACCTCAAATCTTCTATCACTCTGCATCCACCCGAACCCATGTGATCTCCCGGGAGAGGCGAAAAACCAGATAAAGACCCAATGGCCAATTTGGGAGAAAAAAATCTGGGAAATTCCTCTCCGACCCATCTAGGCGATCGAAATTCTTCCAGGAGATCACTCTGTCCCTATATTTTCTACAGTACTTACCTTCTGTAAAGGCGATCTCCACCCCAGCCAGGAACAGGAATAAAACCATCTCCTGAAATCTAACAGAATTAGAACACAGTAGGAGCAGAACAAGGCTACACGGCCCCTGGGCCCGCTCCACTACCCACAGGGCCATGACCATTCCGAACCCAGACTCATGTCCAATTTCCTGCCCGCTCCCCGTAACCCTTTATTCCCTTTACTTCTAGGAAACTATCTATTTCTGTTTTAAATTTATTTAATGATGTAGCTTCCACAGCTTTCTGGGGCAGCAAATTCCACAAACCTACCACCCTCTGAGTGAAGAAGTTTCTCCTCATCTCAGTTTTGAATGAGCAGCCCCTTATTTTAAGATTATGCCCCCTAGTTCTAGTTTCACCCATCATTGGGAACATCCTCACCGCATCCACCCGATCAAGCCCCTTCACAATCTTATATGTTTCAATAAGATCGCCTCTCATTCTTCTGAACTCCAATGAGTAGAGTCCCAATCTACTCAGCCTCTCCTCATATGACCACCCCCTCATCCCCGGGATTAACCGAGTGAACCTTCTTTGTACTGACTCGAGAGCAAGTATGTCTTTTCTTAAGTATGGACACCAAAACTGTATGCAGTATTCCAGGTGCGGCCTCACCAATACCTTGTACAACTGCAGCAATACCTCCCTGTTTTTATATTCCAACCCCCTAGCAATAAAAGCCAACATTCCATTGGCCTTCTTGATCACTTGCTGCACCTGCATACTAACTTTTTGAGTTTCGTGCACCAGGACCCCCAGATCCCTTTGTACTACAGTACTTTCCAGTTTCTTGCCATTAAGATAATAACTTGCTCTATGATTTTTCCTGCCAAAGTGCATAACCTCACACTTTCCAGTATTGTATTCCATCTGCCAAATCTCTGCCCACTTACTTAGCCTGTCTATGTCCCTTTGCAGGTTTTTTATGTCCTCCTCACTCACTACTTTCCGTCCCATCTTTGTATCATCTGCAAACTTTGATATGTTACACTCGGTCCCCTCCTCCAAATCGTTAATGTAGATTGTAAAGAGTTGGGGACCCAGCACTGACCCCTGCGGAACACCACTAGTTACTGGTTGCCAATCTGAGAACGAACCATTTATCCCAACTCTCTGCTTTCTGTTAGAGAGCCAATCCTCCACCCATGCCAGAATATTACCCCCAATCCCGTGATTTTTTATCTTGAGCAATAATCTTTTGTGTGGCACCTTGTCAAATGCCTTTTGGAAGTCTAAATACACTATGTCCACTGGTTCCCCTTTATCCACCCTGTATGTTACTTCCTCAAAAAACTCAAGCAAATTTGTTAAACATGACTTCCCCTTCATGAAACCATGCTGAGTTTGCCCTATTAAATTATGTTTATCCAAATGTCCCGTTACTGTCTCCTTAATAATGGACTCTAACATTTTACCAACCACAGATGTTAGGCTAACAGGTCTATAGTTTCCAGCCTTCTGCCTACTACCCTTTTTAAATAATGGTGTTACATTAGCAGTTTTCCAATCTGCCGGGACCTTTGCTGAGTCCAGTGAGTTTTGGAAAATTATTACCAATGCATCCACAATCCCTACCGCTACTTCCCTCAAGACCCTGGGATGCAAGCCATCAGGTCCAGGGGATTTATCCGCCTTGAGTCCCATTATTTTACCAAGTACCACTTCCTTAGTGATTTTAATTGTATTTAGTTCCTCCCCCCCTAGAGCCCCCTGTTTGTCCAGTGTTGGGATATTCTTAGTGTCCTCTACTGTAAAGACTGATACAAAATAATTGTTCAGTGTTTTTGCCATCTCCATGTTTCCCACCATTAATTTCCCGGTCTCATCCTCTAAGGGACCAACATTTACTTTAGCCACCCTTTTTCTTTTTATATAACTATAGAAACTTTTACTGTCTGTTTTTATATTTTTTGCTAATTTACTTTCATAATCTATCTTCCCTTTCTTAATCAATCTTTTTGTTATTTTTTGCTGTCTTTTAAAGACTTCCCAATCTTCCATCCTCCCACTAGATTTGGCTACCTTATATGCCCTTGCTTTTAGTCGGATACTATCCTTAATTACTTTACTTAGCCACGGATGGCTATCTTTTCTTTTACACCCTTTTTTCCTCAGTGGAATATATTTTTCTTGGAAGTTGTAAAATAACTCCTTAAATGTACACCACTGGTCATGTACCGTCTTACCCTTTAATCTATTTTCCCAGTCCACTCTAATTAATTCCGCTCTCATACCTTCATAGTCTCCTTTATTCAAGCTCAGCACGCTTGTTTGAGATCCAACCTTCTCACCCTCTAATTGAATATGGAACTCAACCATGTTATGGTCACTCATTCCAAGGGGATCCTTTACTAGGACATTTTTAATTAATCCTGTCTCATTACACAGGACCAAATCTAAGGTTGCTTGCCCCCTGGTCGGTTCAGTTACATACTGCTCAAGAAACCCATCCCTAATACACTCAATGAACTCTTCCTCAAGGCTGCTCTGCCCAATTTGATTTGTCCAGTTAATATGATAATTAAAATCCCCCATAATTATAGCTGTTCCCTTATTACAAGCCTCAACTATTTCCTGATTAATACTCCGTCCAACAGAGTTGCAACTGTTCGGAGGCCTATAGACTACACCCACTAGTGTTTTTTTCCCCTTATTATTCCTTACCTCCACCCAAACTGTTTCACTATCCTGCTCCTTTGACCCAATATCATTTCTCTGTATTATAGTGATTCCTTCCTTTATTAACATAGCCACCCCACCTCCTCTCCCTTCCTGCCTGTCCTTCCTGATTGTTAAATAACCTGGTATGTTTAATTCCCAGTCATGGTCACCCTGCAGCCATGTTTCTGTAATGGCCACAAGATCATACCCATATGTCATTATTTGTGCCGTTAACTCATTCATTTTGTTCAGGACGACACCGAATATTACTATGTCCTGTCCTGCCCAACTTGTAACTTCGACTCCCACCATACAGAAATCATGGAGGAGCACCGAAAGTCTACGGAACATCGGGAGAAGGTGGCTCTACTACGGAAAAAGGAGGGAGAGAAGGAGGAACTGCGCATGCAGCTGGCAGCTGACAGTGGAGCCCAGAGAGTCTCCAAGAAGCAGAAAAGGAAAAGTCGAAACAGAAGATGACCCATCTGAACCATTATTACCTCTACCAGATCACACACGTGGTCCCTCCGAACGGAGCCAATTCAGTTCGGAAGTTCAAACTGTTAAATCCATGGAAGGACTATTGAATGAGTCACTCCAGCAACGTGAACCGACTCCACCACAGAGATTGAATCTGTGAACTGTTTTCCGCAGAGACTGAATCTGTGATCTGTTTTGACATGAAGTTATCTATGTATCTATGTTATTCTGTTATGTAAACCTGAAGTTATATATGTATATATGTTATTACGTTATGTTAAATGGGGAGATGACTGTAAAGCTAGGAAGGGAGGAATGTTGTGTATGTAATATGTGTGCTACTTTGAACCTATGGACAGGACTGCACTACTTGTTGGGCGTAGTGATACGCAGTACCACTCCTGGCCATAGGGGTATAAATAGTACTGTGGGTACTGATCTCCCCTCAGTTCCCGCCTGTGGGCATGAAGTAAAGACCTACGTATAGTCCCTACCTCCAACCAGTAAAGACCTGTTTTATTGTTACTGATTAAGTCTGAGTATTAATTACTTGAACAACTCACAGATTTAACAGGTTGGTACTGTGAAAGCCACAGGCTTTATTTCCCACAGCACTGAGTTCCTGAACTGAACAGTGCTGCTGGAGGGAGGGGCTGACGGAGGCCTACTACAAAATGAGAAGAAAAGCCATCCTCAGGCCACTGTTACTTGCCTGCTAATAACTGGTTCAAAGAAACATACCTCACACTTTCCAGCAGCAGATCTATGCCCTGGGAAGACCAGTGGGGCTGAGGGAGAAAATAGAAGGATTCATATCCTTCCCATAAAAACTGAAATTAGAGGGATGATTTAATAAAATAACAAGACTTAACATTTGACATTATTTTCTCTCTAAATCTAACTTGATTTTATCGTGGCCTCTGACAGCTGTGCTGAAAGTAACTAGAACTTCATCACTGCAGTTATGACCCAAGTTTTCACTCACCTTTATTAAGTATTCTGGATATACTATCAGTTTATGCAAAGTTTAGTTTAGTTGACAAAACACCACAACCGGAAAATTAGCTCCCAAAGTAATGCAGTTCTGCTCCCCGTGGGCTCTTATTGTTCATCTCTAAGGACAGAATAGAATTGTGTTATCTGTCCTGAAGGCTTCATCAATTATGGATAAAGGACGAGATGTACCCAATGCCCCTCCTATTACCCACTGCTGGAGATAAAATGAGTCAGTAAAATAACTGATCTTCAGGAGAGGCTCAACAACAGTGTCCCTGTTAGAAAACAAATAGTTACAGTTAATTGTAATCAACTTTGATATTTATTCCTGGTAATTTTTTGAATATTTTACTGTAAACACTGAATGCTCAGGGTCAGTGGTTATAGAGGAGTGAATAAGCCTGATAGTTTGAATTAACAGACACATTTGAAATGACACAACTGAACAGACTGGTTTAAAGAATATTGGGTACATTTTCTTCTGATTGCTAATGGGACCAAAATTGTAAGTGGGAGTATAAAACGGATTTGGCCCCTGTATCTCTACTGCTACAAATTCAGCCGTCAGTACAAGGGCTCAGTAACTCTTCAAAGCCAGTTCTGACGAAGGGTCAATGACTTGAAATGTTTTTATTCCAGTTAACTTGATGAGTTCATCATGACTCACCAGCATAAAATAAAAGCATGTAAATGCTGATCATAATTTTTATCTTCCCCTATCATTTAGTCCTCACTCCAGGCCTCTACAGCCCGCCTAAAAAAGACTTGCATTTATATAGCACTTTCCGCAACCTCAGGACATCCCAAAGTGCTTTACAGCCAATGAAGTACTAACCTCACTGTTAATATCCTGTAAAAATATGAGCCCTAGAAAATCCCCCAAATTATTTTGTAGAGAACAGCTGATGGGTTTTCGGCTTGTCCAATCACTGTGAGCTGGTTTTTTTTTGTTGTTTTCTTGCCCACACATTTTTAAATCAGTCACGGAAAATTCACTCCCATGGCTAACTCTAACCTTCCGTCGTTGGTTAAATGGGTTATGAGAATGTCATATGAACACATTAATGTGTTTGGTGCTAATGTTGCGCAGTACAATTTTAACTCGCAAGGGAAAAATCTGAAATAAAGCAGAAAATGATGGAAATGCACAGCAGGGGCAGGCCCATCAGCAAAGAGGAAGACAAGTTAATGTTTCAGTCAGTCCCTAATAAAATTTTGCTTACCGCTAAGAATTACTTACCACACAGCAATTTGTAAGTCATGATTATTTTCCCATCAGCAATGTTCTACCCTCCCACTCTGACAGGGTTAACTCCTTGCTGGAGTGAGGCTCCACATGCCAGGGTAAGATTCAGCAGTGGTCACTGCATAATGATCAGGAGTAGGGACCTTGGCTGATTAAACCACCTCCTGCCCACCCCCCAACCCCCCACCCCTCGCAGCACAGGGGCACTGAGGAATCAACTAACTAGTACAGGTCAGGAATTGAACCCAGCATCTGTAATGCCCTGCCTTTACAAACTGAGTCATTAGAGGAACTAGTTTTTTGTGTTTTGAAAATGCTTTTTCAGGAGGTTGTTAAGATGTGGTGGAACTGATAATCTCAGTATGTAGCAGTGCTACCTTGTGCTCTTTAACAAGTTTCATCCTGCATACAGTTAAATACTCCCTCTTGTTTCATTGTTCCAAGGAAAATGATGCCAAGTCAAATATATTCCTGTCTGGTTTTGTTTAAATAACCAGCAAACATGTTCAGAAATCCTGGTTGACATGCCTGAGATAACCACGTACAGACAAATTGACCACAAGGAAATTCCCTATGGCTATATACTCACTAAAGATGATCAGCAGAGTTACACACTAAAACATTTTGTTTTGCTAAGCATGAAAATGTAGCTAAGAAAAGGACACAAATTATCTTGACATCAAACCAGGCTTGTGGTATTACTGTCATTGTGATTGCCTATATTATTGAATGA
This sequence comes from Somniosus microcephalus, assembly GCF_052327205.1. NCBI lineage: Eukaryota > Metazoa > Chordata > Chondrichthyes > Squaliformes > Somniosidae > Somniosus > Somniosus microcephalus. The sequence goes on from NC_140992.1 coordinate 243,447,986, forward strand.
AGTCACAAACCACATGCAGTGCAAAACCCTGGTGCCCATAGTTTGAAGTTGTAAGCAAGGCAGAATCTGTAAAACTAACTGATTAATTTGAATATACTACAGAAAGGACACCAACAACAGGAGTAAGTGTCAAATGGTACAGTTGGATTTTTTTTAAATGTGCTGTGCATATATTTGAGAACCAAACAGATCTGTCATTTATATTGGTAAAAAAGAATACACTTGGAGGTTTTTATCGAAACAGGAGCCGTCCATTCAGTCCCTCGAGTCTGTTCCGCCCGATATAATTAGATCATGACTGATCTGTGCCTTAACTCCATTTACTCACCTTTGATCCATATCCCTTGATACCCTTACCTAATAAAAATCTGTTTATCTCAGTCTTGAAAATTTCAATTAATCCAGCATCCTTTTGGGGGAAAGAATTCTGGATTTTCACGACCAAAAAATGCTTCCTGACTTCACTCCTGAATGTCGTAGCTGTAATTTGAAGGTTGTACCCCCCCTTGCTATGGATTCCCCACCAGAAGAAATAGCTTCTTTGTAGCTACTCTATCGAATCATTTTATCATCTTAAACAGTACATATGTAAATATGGGAGAGTGGTACATGTATGTCGCTAACCTGAAACTGAATGAAATACAAATGCTAATATAAAAGTGCCTACAGTGGAGTAACATTTTAAAGGACCTCACATTTCTTACTTAAAAGGGGAAGATCAAAGTAACTTCCTATTTCACAGAAGTAAATATTAAGGCCAGATTTTAACTTCTATGCCCCATTTACATGCCCCGAAACCGGAGGGCGGGAGTCAAAATTGGCAGGGATCAAGGCGCCACCAGGGACCTCCTGGTTCACAATGAACCATAACTTTTTTCATAAATCACTGATCTGGGCCACCTATGACCAGGGTCCTTGCCGCCACCAACTTTCGCTGGTGGGTTGGAGGCTGTGCGAGCATTAGTTAGGCCCACAGTTAAAATGGTGTACATGTCCCGATGACGTCATCGCGATGCAGCTTTGCCATTTAATTTAGGCCCCAGCTCCTCTGCGGGCGGCATTCCTGAGCCTGAATTCAGGCAAGTGAAAATGGTGGAGGATCGGAACTCGTCGGAAACACATCACAAACCATCGCCTTCTCCCCACCCCCTCGCCTGCCATCTTATCACCCTGCCCATATCGTTCCCGCTGGGTGGGGTTAAAATTGCCCCTTTAGCCTCTAGAATTTTGATTGATTTTTTTTTAAATATCAATTTTCTTACCAACGTAGATACATGGGAATTGGATCTCCTGCCTTGCTGGGTGCTCAGGATCTTACTGAGGAGAAGCATTCTGCAGCTGCTGCTTCATTAAAAACCACACAGCTCACGACTGTGACAAATAGGAAGATTTCTTTATTTTATGTGATGACAGTAAGTTAGGGTATACTCGATTTTAATAATTGGCTTTGTTGAGCTATATCTATAGAAGGACCTCATTCCTCTGTGGCATTGGTGACCAATACATGTAATTGTCTGTATGCAGCAATCAGACCTCAACAGCGTAAACATCTGCCCTAAATGGGCTTTCTTTGTTTGCTTCAGTGCCTTTGCTTAGAAACGAATTAAGTGAAAAAGCTACTTGGTAGCTGGAACAACTCCATTGAACTGTTAAAAATATGCATATTGACAAGATAGTGGAATAGCCAATTTAAAATTTTTCTAATTGCTGGCCCAATAAGGGAAATGTTTGTAGAAAGAGGCAAACATCCAGATATTAACACTTCTAACAAGGTGTGAGATCTGTTATACTCTCAGTCTGTTTGCATCAAGGAAATGCTTCTAACACGAGAGACTTAGAACAACAACTTGCATTTAATTTGTGCCTTTAATGTAGGAAATTGTCCCAAGGCACTTTACAGAAGCATAACAACAACTTGTATTTATATAGCGCCTTTAATGTAGTAAAACGTCCCAACAAGCTTCACAGGGGTGTTATAAAACAAAATCCGACACCGAGCCACATAAGGAGATTAACAAGACAGAAATTGACACCGAACCAAAGAAGGAGATGTTAAGGCAGGTGACTAAAAGTTTGGTCAAAGAGGTAAGTTTTAAGGAGAGTCCAAGGTTGGAGGAACGCAGAGTTCTTCGAGGGTTGTAGGGCTGGAGGAGGTTACAGCGACAGAGAGGGGCGAGGCCATGGAGGGATTTGAACACAAGGATGAGAATTTTAAAATTGAGTTGTTGGTGGGCCAGGAGCTAATATAGGTCAGCAAGCACCGAGATGGTGGGTGAACAGGACTTGGTGTGGGTTAGGGCATGTGCAGCAAAGTTTTGGATGACTCAAGGTTATGGAGAGTGGAAGATGAGAGGTCGGCCAGGAGAGCATGGGAATAGTCGAGTCTGGAAGTAACAAAAGCATGGTTGAGGATTTCAGCAGCAGATAAGCCGAGACAGGAGTAGAGACAGATGGTGTTACAGAGGTGGAAGTAGGCAGTCTTTGTGATGGCGAGGATATGGGGTTGGAAGCTCAGCTCAGGGACAAATAGGACGCGGTGGTTGCCAACAGTCTGGTTCAGCCTGAGACAATAGCCAAGGAGGGGGATGGAAGTGGTGGCGAGGGAACAACATTTGTGTTGGGGGGCCACAGGCAATGACTTGGTCTTCCCAATGTTTAATTGGAGGAAATTGCAGCTCATCCAGGACTGGATGTCAGAGAAGCATTCTGAGAAAAGAGGCAGTAGAAGGGTCGGGAGAGGTGGTGGTGAGGTAGAGCTCGGTGTCGTCGATCGATATCTTTTTTTTAATTTGCTTATGGGATGTGGGCGTCGCTGGCAAGGCCAGCATTTATTGCCCATCCCTAGTTGCCCTTCAGAAGGTGGTGGTGAGCTGCCTTCTTGAACTGCTGCAGTCCGTGTGGTGATGGTACTCCCACAGTGCTGCTAGGTAGGGAGTTCCAGGATTTTGACCCAGCAACGATGAAGGATTGGCGATATATTTCTAAGTCAGGATGGTGTGTGACTTGGAGGTGGTGGTGTTCCCATGCGCCTGCTGCCCTTGTCCTTCTAGGTGGAAGAGGTCGCGGGTTTGGGAGGTGCTGCCAAAGAAGCCTTGGCGAGTTGCTGCAGTGCATCTTGTAGATGGTACGCACTGCGGCCACGGTATGCCAGTGGTGGAGGGAGTGAATGTTTAAGGTGATGCATGGGGTGCCAATCAAGCGGGCTGCTTTGTCCTGGATGGTGTCGAGCTTCTTGAGTGTTGTTGGAGCTGCACTCATCCAGGCAAGTAGAAGGGTCGAGAGAGGTGGTGATGGTGAGGTAGAGCTGGGTGTCGTCAATCTATATGGGGAACCTGATGTCATTTATTTCGATGATGTCGTTGAGGGGCAGCATGTAAATGAGGAGAAATAGGAGTGGACAAGAATAGATCCTGGAGGGACACTGGTCCAGGGACATGTAAATAATCCATTGCAGGAGATTCTCATTCTCTGGCTATGACTGGATAGGTAATAGTGGAACCAGGCGAGGGCAGTCCCACTCACTGGACAATGCAGGAGAGACATTTAAGAAGGATTGCGAGGTTGACCATGTCTAAGGCTGCAGCGAGGTTGTGAAGGATGAGGAAGGATAGTGCAGCAACATCACAGTCACAGAGGACATCATTTGAGACTTTGGTTAGGGCCGTTTCAGTGCTGTGGCAGGGGCAGAAACCCAATTAGAGAGGTTCAAACATGAAGTTGTGGGAAAGATGGGCATGGATTTGGGAGGCAACAACGCGTTCAAGGACTTTGGAGTGGAAAGGGAGATTGGAGATGGGACGGTTGTTTGCAAGGACAAAGGCGTCAAGGGTGGATTTTTTGAGGAGAGTAATGACTGCAGATTTGAAAGTGTGAGGGACAGTACCGGAGGAGAGGGAACCATTTACAGTATCAGCTAGCATGGGGCCAGGAAGGGAAGCTGGGTGGTTCAAAGTTTAGTGCGAATAGGGTCAAGAGAGCAGGACATAGGTCTTATGGACAAGGTGAATTCAGAGAGGGCATGAGGAGAGAGAGGAGAAAAACTAGAGAAAGATGCAAATTCAGGGCTTGGGAGGAGGAGCCTCGGAGAAACCTTGGCTTGGTAGCAAGGAGAAGGAATGGATGCGGCATAGGGCTGAATGGATGGTTCCAATCTTAGTGACAAAGAAATTTATGAGCTCCTCGCAATTGTTGTTGGATGTGAGGGTGGAAGGAGAGGGGATTAAGGAGATGATTGGTAGTGGAGAAAAGAAGCCGGGTCATTTTTGTATTCCAAGGCATACACCACAGCACTAGTTGCTCAGTTTTGTTTTGGGCAGGAGATCCAAACTCTGTGGCTGAATTAAGATTTGGGATCATCATGTACAATATTGCATCAGGAAGGCCGATCAAAAGACAAATCTTTGAGTCTAATAAGTGATAGGAATTTTGTTTCATCCAAAGATTCTATTGCTTATCATACGCGATAAGAAATAACTTCCTATAAATAGTACAATAACCTGTTTTGGACTCATTTCAGTTTTATTGGTGAATTTCCACAGGGGTTCTCCTGCTCTTTTGCCATAGAAGAGCCACTGATACCCAAAAACACAGCATAGACCTCATTTTTTCTAGGGTTTCCGTGGTTCTTCCATCAGAATTACAGCAGAGCAGTGGGAAAACCCCCATGGAAATTCATCCCTTTTTAAAAAATGGATTGTGATGATCTTGGATCTTGTTGTATCATTTGGTTTCTGTTTAAATCTGACTATTTTAGCCTATACACACTGTTATGTGATTGAGTTATTTTTTATCATTTCAGTGAAAGAAAGGAAATCAGACTTGCATTTATGTAGCACCTAATCACTTCTGTCAAAAAGCCCAAAGTATTTCACAGCCAATGAAGTACGTTGACTAGTTGTCACTGCTCTCATCTTGGTGACCACAACAACCACCTTACAAGGTACCAGCCAATTTGTTTTTGGTGGTATTGGTTGAAAGAGGAACGTTGGGCACAACACCGGAGAATGACGGCTCTCCTTTAAATGGTGCCATGGGATCCTTAATGCCCACCTGGAACAGGCAGAGCACCATTGAATATCTCATCTGAAGGGTGTACCTCTGAAAATGCAGCACCTCACTACTGCACTGAAGTGACGGCTTGTATTATGTGCCCAATTCTTGAGGTGAACAATATTTTGCAATCGTGCGTTCATTGTTAAACCTGGCCACACTAATTCACAAACTGCATGTATAAACGTGCAGGTTTCAGTTTATAGGAGACTCAGCCTGCATAAATAAACCACCTTTCTTTCAAGAACCCAAAGCAAAGGTGTTCGGAAAGAGCCGGAACTGCACCAACCACTTCAGAGTAGGCTGAGCGCGGCTCCAGTGTTGTGATACTGAGAATTCATGACGCAGACTGGAAAATCCACAGCGCCAGCCTGTAGCAAGGTTTCCTGAGGTCAGGTGTTAATACAGTGGTGCAGCGGAGAGGATGACCCAACTTGAGTGTGTCCAGGAGGAAAGTTTCCTCTGTAAACTATCTGTGAATGTGGTCTTCCTGCCTGTGTGTACAATTTCACAACATAAAGCACACGGAGGAAATATTCCCTGAACCCCACCCATCCCATATCAGTAACAAAATTAATGTTTTTCAAAAGAAAATTCTCAATCAAAACTCTACTGACGTTAATATTTTCCTCTGTAAAAGGAGTACTTTACAACAAGAAAAATACTCCCCCTAGACTTTCCTTCACCTACTCAACCAGCTATAGTATTGAGTTTCACATGGGCATGTGGTAAGCTGTAGAGACTTTGAAAGTATTGACACAATAGTTGTTATAGTCAGGAGAGGCTCCTTCCCTATACGCAAGGACATTATGCATAATGGCTGATGTTTCCCCCAACCCCATCCCCAAAACTATCTGCCAATCTAATGCACTGGCAGTGTGCAAAAGAAAACTCCTAAAGGAAATGTTCAGACCACACTTCAAATATCCCCATCAAGCTAATAAAGACTATGATTATTCTATTCCAATTTTTAAGTATCTAGGATAGAATTCAAAAACTGTAAATATAAAGTTAGAGGCACCTGTGCAAAACCTTCATAATTATGTTTCCTCCACAATGTAAATCAATGAACTATCATGCAGTGTTGCCGATTTTGGCAGTGCAAAGATTCTTAGGGTTTACTTTAGGCAAGTGTGTCTACATTGTGATAACACTGTGTGAGGAACTCAGTTGTAACTTTGGGTAGAGATAACCATGGAAGGAGAAAATGACATATGGGCAAAAGCAAATAGGAGATAATGTGCTAACACTTAGAACCCATTGAAAAACATGCCCTGATGATTAACTTTCTAATCAGCACATTGCTGTAAAAGTGTCACTTTTCTCACCATTTCTGGATCAGCTGCAGTGACTGACTCAGGTTTACTTTTCTCACATGGTGAAATACACTGGGGAACGATTCCTCTAGTTACACTGTGTAGTGACATCAAAATACATCTGTGAAAATTTCTTCTGTTTGCTATTTCTAGTGAAATTGTAAACACATTGAAAATAAATCTTTATCAATTCACTTCAAATAGCAAACAGTGGAAGGCCTAGAAATTAGTTTGCGTAGCGCCCATTTTTCAGCCACGACTGGTGCTCGCCACTAATGTACTAATGAGGCCAGCAGACTAATTTCCTGTGGTCCTGCCACCGGCCTCTTTCGGTGTGTGCAGCCTGCGCAGCACCCAGATCGTGCCCCCAATTCAGGCACAGTCCAATGTCTAGGCTGAAATCTCCATTGATGCATTTATTGACCATAAGAAATGTAATTGCATCATCACCACCTCCCAGCTCCATGCTCACTCATCCCACCACTTCCTGTTCCAAATCCTGCCCACAGGACTAAGGCTGCCCCGGTCAAAATAGGCAACAACATACTTTATATGGTGGCTGTGATGCATTATCTCTCTCTCTTTTCCTCAACTTCTCCTCCGTGTTTGATACAGTTGATTGTTCTATCCTCCTCCACTGCCTCTCCTCCATGGTGCTGGCCTACGGCTGTAGTCAGCACATTAATTAGCTATATTTAACATGGCCTATCCCTTTATGGTCACTGTCCAGGAATTTCCAGTGGGGAAGTGGTCTAAGTAGGTACGTCCTGGGGTCAATTTGAGGCTTGTTGTTAAGGGAATTTTCTGTAGATTGGCAATTTATAAATCCCTGGCTTCTAGCCTTCAGGGAGAGGGCAGCCTATTGAAGGTCAGAAAATGTTGGGTACAGTAGCACAGTGGTTATTTTACAGTTTTGAAGAAGGGTTTCGACCCGAAACGTCAACTCAAATTTCTCTCCACGGATGCTGCCTGACCTGCTGAGTTTTTCCAGCAATTGCTGTTGTTATTTCGGATTTCCAGTATCTGCAGTATTTTGCTATCGTACTAGTAATCCAGAGGCCTGGACTAACAATCCCTCCACGGCAGCTGGGGAATTTAAATTCAATTAAATAAATCTGGAATAAAAAGCTAGTAGCAGTAAGGGTGAGCTTGAAACTACGGGATTGTTGTAAAAATCCATCTGGTTCACTAATGTCCTTTTAGGGAAGGAAATCTGCCGTCCTTACCCGGTCTGGCCTGTATGTGACTCCAGACCCACAGCAACATGGCTGACCCTTAACTGCCCTCTGAAATGGCCGAGCCAAGCCACTCAGTTGTACCAAACCGCTACAAAGAAGTAAACGTGGACTGCAGCGGTTCAAGGCGACGGCTCACCACCAGCTTCTCAAGGGCAATTAGGGATGGGCAATCATGCGCCCTTGCCAGTGACGCCCACATCCCATGAACAAATAAAAAAAAGAAAAAGCAGAAGGAAATTATTGACATTTTCTCTCTTTTATACTTTTGATATTTTGAAGTGTGACGGGTAGGTGCTAAAAACAAGACTTTATACATGCTCACCCAATAGTCAAATAATGCATTATAGTGTGATGGGTGGGAAAGCAAGAATTCTACACATTTCACCAGGGTATATCCCCCTCACTAGGAATTCTGATTCAAAAAGATTACACAGTGCACCAGCTAGAACTGTTTTCGCTCCATGAACAGACGTGAATGTTTCTTAAGTTGCAGTGGGCACGCGATTGATCTTAATTCTCTCACTAACATACAGAAAGAATTGCCCCAAACCAGCACAATCCTCGGCAGTCCCGCTTGTTTGACACTTTCGGCTGGTTATTGTGGAAATGTATGAACTGACAGGCACGGTGGGAATTCGATTCCTGGGCATTGAACAGGCAACGATCTCTGCTGGTCTTCCGACATTACCGCGGGCCGGGCCCCGCCCCGGGCACATCGCTTGTTGGGCTCGAATACATTGACTGCAGATGCTGCAATGAGATTTACAAGAGCTCGGTGTTCAGACAGTTTACACGTGCAGAGTTGAAAGAGTTCGCGTTGATCCAGAGTTCTTCCAGTAAACGGTGCGGTTTCCGTCACAGTACACTGAAACTAGCGACTGGGGGCATTTACTGGGCCATCCTGAGCCGGGCGGGCACTGGCAGCCTCGAGGCGCTCCCACCTCACCTGTCGTCAGGTAACCCATTTGCCCCAAATTGGAAACAAACATCCGGACGCTAGCCAATGAGAGCAGGAGAGAAACTCACCTGGAGACGTCACCTGCCGAGAAAGAAACGCCTGCGAACGAAGAGCTGCCGACTGCTGATCCGAGAGAAGGGGGCAGTCAGAAAGAAACAGGAACCAGGAGTCGGAGTAGAGAAAAGTGGAGAGAGAGCGGAGCAGAGAGACGGAGAGAGCAGCCGGCACACAACGCACATCTGTTGGAAACTCACTCGGATCCCAATGAGCAGTTTCACCTCCTCCTACCTGGGAATCCTCGTCCTCCTGCTCCAGGTGAGCCCCGGCTCCACTCGCTCCGAGCCAGCCCCGCACTCCTCTTCACCCCATCTCTTTTAATGTTGCCTCCAGCAGGTCTCCAGCCCGACCCGCGCCGCGCCGCTGAGGATCTTTATTGTGGAGATTTCCCGGTGGACCCTGACCGCGCTCTCCCCAGCCCGGCTCCCAAGACATTCCCAGCTTCTGCTCACTTTTACCTCGGCCGAACTTGAATGCGATGTGAATTGGGAGTCAGTTGTGCGCGGACGATCCCAGTTGCAGCGTGTCGAATCCATATGGTTTGAGTTGGGCTTTAGTGGGGGCAACAGTTGTAACCTTTGGAAAACGGCAAACATACATTTCTCTTTATTTAATGTTAAACGGTCCTAATCCACAGGTCTGGAGCGGCGAAGGTTCGAAGCGATGTCAAGGGTTCGATAAAGACACCTACCTGTTCGTGGTGCAGTCTCTGGAGCAGGGACAAGTTGTTGGCAGAGGTAAGAGTTCAGGAAAGCACCCGAGTCTCATCGGGGAATAACATGGGGCGGTGAGGGAAGAGAGAAGGCGATTAACGCGGGCAAGGACCGGGAGAAGAGTTCAGCCGGGATAACTTGCTCCCGGAATAACGTGGGGAATGAAGGGAATTGTCCAGGGAGCGAGTATTGAAAGTAAAATGTACATTATGATGTAGATGAAGCCGAGGTCGCGCTTTTCTTCAGTCGTCCCCTTCAGATTTCGGATTCAGTGAAGGAGTTGTTGAGTGACTCTCTTGCTTCCTGTACTGTGGGCGGTGGCCGTACTTTCCATTCTGAAAGTCTGACTGAACACCTTTTGTTTAACTTCCTGTTAAGAGTATCTGCGAAATACAAGTGCGTATCTTCTATCCAAACCCCATGCACTTGCCCATAAAATGTCATGTTTGGGGAATGGGTTGGGTGCCCTCTGTGGTTTTCAGCGGATTCTCTATTGTATTTCGAGTGCAGTGAAAGGAGGGTAGAGTTCAGGTGTGTGGTCACTTGTCTAATTTAGTGCCAGTCGCCAGGGTCTTGCCTGTGTGATATTGTCTGATGCTTTTCTCCAGAACTTCCTAACCAACTGTGATGTTTAAGTGTGTGAAAAACGTAGAGTTCTGATTGACTAACCAGCTGCTACTAACATTTGATGCAACAAGCTCATTCTGAGAAATACAAAATTAGAATCAAATCGGCCCCAGGAAAATAACTGAACAAAATGAAATTTTAATCCGGATCGAATCTCCAGAACATGTAGCTGTCAGTGATTCCGCTTCCAACCAGGCGTCATTGCCTTATTGAGTAGGTTCCACCCTACAGCTGTGAGCTTCAGTCAGCTGTGCCTCTCTTTCAACTTAAACATTATTCAAAAGAAATGGGTTGTTGGTTGTATTATTTTGTGTGTGTGTGTGTGTGTGTGTGTGTGTTATCTACTTGTTGAACTGCCACATGTGTGTGTTTGATTTTGGATCTAATTTTACAAAATGGATGCCATCCAAGTTTCACAACATATTCCACCTTGCCTTGAAAAATCTTTTGCACCTGCAGTACCTATTGGTGCCTGTAGGCAAAGAGAGGTTTTAAAATGGATGCTTTCCATCAAAGTACTGTACTTTTATTTTTCTATATGCTGGACTGAAATTAATTGCGCAATCTTTGAAGAACTGACCCCTGAAGTCCTTGTATTTCAGTTGCAAATTGGTTTGCAAGTTTCTGCGACCCCCCCCCCCCCCCCGCCCCTCAGAGAATGCTGTGTAGTTTTCATTGTAGGGTTTGCCAAAGGTTAAGATTTCTTTTAAAAAAAAACATATTTATTGGAAAAAATGGTAGCCGCCATCTCATTAATGGAATTAATTTAGTGCAAAATTGATCTAATTCACAGTTTTTTGCACTACCATTTTTAGTTGCACAAGTCCAAATTTGCCGAATGATTTATTTTTAGTACCATTATCCACAGTACAGTACTCGTGTGCCACTGAGGTTTGCCCTGCATTTTACCAGGGTTTATGGTCATGCCCTGTGTACATCGTCAGTAGATATAATTGAAACACCCACATGACTGTGATAGTGTTCCATAGATAAAGCACAAAGGAGCAGATGAAGTAGTTCATTGTCGAGAGGGGTTTTTGTGTGGGATGAAGAGTTTCACTACTGCCCATGAATTGGATAGTTGAACAAAATGTTGTAATGATTTTCTGAACATATGGCAACATAATGTGCTCAATCTTGCATTTCTGTTCTCTCTCTTCTCCCGCCTGCCATTTGTTTTGCTCAAATGTATATTTTTATTACATTTAAGTTGCACTTGTGAGCTTCGTCTTTATATTCAGGCTTCCACTAGGAATAGGATAATAACATGGAGGTGTGAAGAGTAACATAACGAGGAAAATCAGCTCTTTCTGTTTACTGCAACTGTATCGTTTAGCATTAGATAGAAGTGTACATTGTTTCCTGGAGAAGCAATGTGTGGTATATATATATATATATGTACTTTAATAACAGAATCCTGCCACTTCATATCACTCTGGATTCCTTTTGTTTCATATCGCCCACAAACTGAGTATTGGTGGATTACCTGTGAAGTAATTATTTTAAGTTTCACATGACTCATACCACGTGCTTATGACGCATGCATACCCAATGATGACAGACTTTGAGCTGGTGCTCCATCCTAGCAATCCTTTCCATCAGATCACTTAATCTCGGCTGCAACCTCAATTTCTTGGAGATTACTGTTATTATTCACCTCTATTTTGAACCCTATATACTTTATCATCCAAAGTCCATACATGCACCTTGATCGGGACACCAGAAAAAACCCCTGCTCTTTGAGTTGTGCCGTGAAATCTTTTACGTCTACCTGAACAGGTGGACGGTGCCTTGGTTTAAGTACAGGTTCACAGGACAGTAAAGACAGCAAGCACCTCATGTTGATGAAGCTGTAAGGGTATTCTTGGTTTTAGCACTAGAGGTATATACTATAAAAGCCAAAAAATAATGATCTTTTATGAAACCTTGATAAGACCTTAGTTAGAGTACTGTATGCAATATTGTGCTCCACACTTTAGAAGGATACCGAGGTTTCAAAGAGGGTACAATGTAGATTCACTGGGATGCTGCCTTGTACGAGGAAATACAAATATGAAGAATGACTTGGATAAATTGGCGCTTCTTTCATTAGCACAACGCAGATTATGGGGCAATATGATTGAGGTGTTTAAAGTTATGAAAGGATGGGACAGGGTAGATGGAACCAGATTGTTCCAGTAGTTGAAGGGTCTTGAATGAGGAGCCACGGATATGAGATTCAGAGATTTGGAACAGTGAGCAAGAGAAACTGTACACAGAGTTGTGAGCTTGTGGAATTCATTTCCAGAGTTAGTGGTTGAGGCAGAAACTAAGTCAACATTCAAGCATAGATTGGATAGATGGATGAAGGAAAAGGAGATAGAGGTATGGGAACAGGACAAACTATTTGCTTGTGTGGAGGGTAAAAGCCGATGCGGACTGGTTAGACTGATTGGCCTGTTTCCGTGTAGTAACGTTTATGTATTTCTATGTATTGACTGGGCTCTTTTTTATTTTAAAAAAAAACACACCACCTTTTGTGAGAACCTGCTTGGCAAGCTGTTTATTCATTGTCGGGGAGGGGGAAAGAAGTGAAGAAGCAAATTCTTTTTTGTGTCATTTCTGCTATGATTGTAACCTGCTGTGACACTTGATTTCTATTTTGAATCATCTCTCTGAACAAATGACAAAAGTTTGGGTGGAGAAAAAGTAAAATACAAAATCTACAACATTTTGTTGTTTAATAGGGTAGTGGAAACCTCTGGTTTGACAAGTTACATTTTAGTAATGATCAAGAATTGTACTGTGCCATCAGTAGTGTTGGGCAAATCTGCTCCTTGAATTCCTGGATAGTTATTTGCAGCTAACTTTAATGGCCCAGTTCTAATTGAGAAGATAATTTACTGCCATTCTTCTCTACCAATTAACGTGAAGAAATCGGCTTAAGTTCCCAAAGGATCTAGCATCTTAATGCAGGGTAATCCAGAGACCATTCCCACCAGCAATACTCTGTAGATGTGGGGTTGGTGGAAAAAGGAAGAAACCACTGGTTTTAAACTTGCTAAAAATCAGAAAGAAAGTCCTTCTTTGAAGTTTTATCAGTGTTATGGTCCTTTTCACCCCACAGCATACAACAAAAAACACACGAGGGTGCATGTTGTCATTTTGGAGTTCATTGGTTCTCTTGAATTTGGTAGTAAGCCCAATGTAATGAGACCAGTTTTGTTTTGTTTGAACATCTCACCGGTTGTTTACCCAATCCATTTTAAGGGCTGCTGTCGTCCAGAAAAATATTCTAGTAAACCTTTTTTTGGTTTACAAATATCTGACTGCACTGATGCCTCAGGTGATTAAAGTAATGACTGGCAAGTTGTAATGAAATGTGTTCCCTCCCCAAATTAAAAATAAATGCATATCTGTTGAAGATATTGCTTTTCAAAGTTAGCACAATTTCCCAGAGAAAATGAAGAGTGACCAAATAAAATAAAAAATCAAACCAGGCTGTTTTTCAACACAAATTGCTTGTGGTTGTGTGTCTTTGTTTCCTTCTTTCTCTCCCCTTCTACCCCCACCCAAAAAAATCTGCTCTAGGCTCTTTCTACCTACTGGGGGGAAAATACCATGATTCAATCCAAATGAGAGGATCCTCCCTACTTCAGAGAAATAGGGCAACCTGTAATTAGTCTGTACGTGTTTCATTTATTTTACAATTTACTACTGAGTGTCCATAATCCTGACCCGACTCAATTGTTGCTCTGGGCACACAAGCTCATACAAGCAGAAGCTGGAATTTAGGGCAATCTTGGGGCCTTTGTGAAATTGTCAAAACAACAATTGATCTAATGGTGCCCTGCCCAGTAGTGTCTTTAGCCACTGTGCTGATTTGGATATCATGATGTGGTGTTAGCAGTAAAGCCAGTTGTGTGTGTGTGTGTGTGTGTGTGTGTGTGTGTGTACATTGGATGTGCTTCTGTTTCACTGTGAGCATACTTAAACATAAGGAATGGACTGAGCAGGGAATCTTATATCTCCAGTGAAGCCAATATCTGTGGCCTGTATAAGTCCACGTCTTGCCTACAATGAGCAAATTTACAAGTCTGGAAATTTTAAATGTGTGCGCGCATTTGGTACGCTGCTAAATTGGTCCGGCCCTCTTTTTTAAGGCGTCCCAGGCAGCTGCCCAAAACAGGTATTGGGGCCCCTTGCATCTGTTATTAGGGACCTAACGCCTAAAGATCGTTCCTGGAACTTTGTTTCTGATTAGTGCCAGTCCTGCCTCACCCAAGAATCCTCAGCGGCCGCCAATGAAAGACCAGCACACTTTTTTTAAAAACAAAAAACATTTTTTTTAAAGCCTTCCTGTGGAGCCAGGAGGAGCAGGAGTGCTCCGCCGACTCCACAGTTGGTGCGATTGCCTTGCCCCATTGCCCACTCCAACCCCTCCCTTCCCGGGACTTCGCTTTGGGCCGCTGCCGGCGAGGCAAGTAGACCGACATTCAGTTTCTTCAATGCGAGAGCTGCCAGTGCCCAAATTGTATCAAAAATAAAAAATTAGCTGGCATGAAACTCTAATGTTTCATGAGTGTGATCAATGCCAGGGGAAATTCCAAGATGGAAGTTTTAGAAATTGCTGTCCACCATTGGAACACATTATTTGTGAGTCATTTGTAATGCTGTCCCTTAAACCCAAAGGAAAAACAAATCTATTGTGTTTTGTCTTGTGTGCATGAAAGCTTTTGTATCTATTTTAAGTGAGAAACTCCCTCATGAGACACAAATTAGCTGTTTTTTTCCCCCCTCTCTCTTCTCTCTCTACCCCCACCCTTCCATTCTCCTCCCTTCTGAACACAGAGTTGCACTCAATGCAGTGCCATAAGTGGCAGGAGCCTTCCAGTACACTTAAGTGGCCATTCTTCATGTCCGAACATAGTCAACGAGTGTTGGCAGGTTATTCTGCTATAGGGAACAAAGTTTGGTCCTATCCTTGCCCCAAGTCCAGTTATACTTTCCAATAGGGGTTACTGGAAATGGGGAGCCCTGGCTGATTTCCTCTCCATAGCCCTGGGCATTCAAGCTAATTTTAGTACCCTAAAGACCCCCTGGCTAATTTCAGCTAAAGCAGCGTAGACCAGAAATAACTCTCGAGACTTTCCTGGTCTCTGGCTCGATAGCATTCAAGTTTTTAAGAAAACTTCCTTTTTAAGATAATCACACCATATAATGCAACGCTCCTCATGCAGATTTCAATACATCCCATAAACACTCAAAACTCTGTTGCAGTAACTGTCTAGAGTTTCACGTTGCCAACTTTTTGCATGATTTGTGAATTACTCCGTCTCGGGGAGACCTCTTTTTGAAATTGGCATGTGATTTTATCAAATGAAGATTGCAGCCTTTTCAGAGTTAAAAGCCACTTTTCTGCTCCGACACTGTCCTGGTTCCATTAGTGCATTGTTTAATGGTTAAATGATTAGGAAAATTGTCCTGTAATTTAAAATCTTTTTGCATGGTTACAGATTCTCTTCCATTCCACTGGCCCTAATAAATTGCTGACAAGTTGACCTTTGTACCCTTTTTAGGATACAAAATCTTTTCTTGATTGCTTTGTTTTTCATAGTACCATGTTTCTTTTTGCCAGGCCTATATCATTGGTATTTATATTTAGTTCAAAAGAACAAGAGTACCTCTCTTGTCTAGTGTGGCTCTAGCTAAGGTCTCTGCAAATGGCAGCTCGTTGTGCCTGACAGGAAGCAAAAGCATTGGGTGATAGAGACGCACCATTTGGGTTGATTTGGTCAGCCATCAAGGTAAATCATGAACTAAAACCAAATCCATTTGCATTTGAACAATCCGTCTCTAAATTGCTTACTTAAGTATTTCTATTTGACTTGTTCAGTTTAATTTGAACGCCTTTGATGCCCTTCCCAAAATCAGCATAAGTTTTTTTCAATATGTACCAAGATATTCTGTATATTTGAAGAATGACCTAAATATACTTGGTACTGAGTAATTAACTCTACCCACCATATTTAGTGGAACTAGAATCTGAAATCTGTATTGTAAATGGTTCTCTCCCCTTAGAATACTGTTCCTCCTCCTCCTTTTCAAAACTACCATCATCCCCTCCCCGGCCAAACATTCCCACTCTCGACCCCTCTGTCCTTGGAAATGACCACCCCCATTTCCAACATTCCTTTCATCTCGAGACCTCTCAAATCTGTGTCTATTGTTCCCACAACTCCATGTTTGAATTTCTCCAGTTAGGTTTCCGCCACGGCACCGAAATAACCTTCACCAAAATCACAAATGACATCTTCTGTAACTCTGACCATGGAGCATTATCCTTCCTCGCCCTCCTCAACACCTCTGCAGCCGTTGACATGGTCAACCATGCCATCCTTCTCCAATGCCTCTCCTCTGTTGTCCAACTCAGTGGCACTGCCCTCGCTTAGTTCCACTATTGCCTATCCAATTGTAGCTTAGCATCACCAGCAGTGGCTTCTCTTTCTGCCCGCACGCTCTTATTTCTGGAGCCTCCTTCCTCCCCCTGCCCCCCCCCCCCCCCCCCAAAAAAAAAATCATCTACATGTTGCCCCTTGACAACACTCTATAGACATAGGGTCAGGTTCTACATGTATGCTGATGATACCCAGCTCTACTTCTCCATCACCTTTCTCAACTCTTCCACTGCCGCTGTGTTGTCAGAATGCTTATTAAGCATTCAATCTTGCATGAGCTGCAATTTTCTCTAGATAAAACATCGAGGATCAAAGCCATTGTCTTTTCCTCTCCACATAACATTGCCACCAATTCTGTCCCTCTCCCAGTCACTGTCTCTGACTGAATGGAACTGTTGGCAACCTTGGCATCCGAAGTGACCCTGAGCTGAACTTCCGACCCCATATCCTCGCAATCACAAAGACTGCCTACTTGCACCTCTAACCACGCCAGCCTCTGCCCCTACCTCACCCCATCTGCTGAGGAAAACCTCATCCATAACCACCTCACCTCCAGACTCAACTATTCCTGTGCTGTCCTGGTCAGCCTCCCACTCTCTGCCCTCCATAAACTCTACTGCCTGTATCCTGCCCCACACCAAGTCCTGCTCACCCATCACCCCTGTTGTTGCTGGCCTACATTGGTGCTCCAATACCTCAAATTTAAAATTCTCATTGTTATATTTAAATGCCCCATGGCTTTACCATCCCTATATCTGTACCCTCCTCTAGCTCTGTAACTCTTTTTCCCTTACCCAGAACTCCATTCTTCTGATTTTACGCTCTTACGGATTTCCTCCTTTCGCTCTACCATTGGCTGTACCTTCCCCTGCCTAGGTCTAGAAATTCCCCCTCAACTGCTCTCTCTCTCTGCAACTCCCTATGCTCCTTTAAGACTCTCCTTAAAAACCCTTCTATCATCTCAATCTTTGGCTTAGCTTCCATTTTTTTTGATTACCCTTCTGTGAAGTGTCTTGGATCAGTTTTCCACATTAAAAGGCACCATATACCTTAAGTTGATAGGGAAAGTTTGTTTCCAGACTCCAACTGCAGTCCGTTGTAAACTCTTAACTAGAAGCATTGTCTCTTTAAATATGACTCGCATATCTTCCAAGAGAGCATTACTTATTTGAAATTTGCCACGTCAAATGATACATTACATCATTGTTTCAGAGTAAAGATTTGTCAGTCAGGAATGGGTTGAAGGGTGGGTGGATAGCAAGATTTCATCAAGTACATGGCAAATCTTTGCTTCAACAAAGCTCAGTGTTGCCAAATGGAATTGATGCCTTTGCCAACAATTAACAATATTAAACCAATCTCCTACCAAGGGGAAGTGATTCATCCTTGATCAAACTTGATGATTGAAATGTAGAACTGGTCTTTTTAGTACTTGAGAGCCATTAACTATGAATTGGCAACATTCAAATGTTTACTTAGGGTATATTTCTGTTTGGAAGGTGGAAGTCACCTCAAAAAGGGTTGTTGGTATCAAATTTTATTCGTACAATTAACTTTACACCATAGTGGATTTAAGAACAGAAGTCAAGGTGGACAACTTCAATACCTCCTACTGCACTTTTTATTCCCATTGGGGAAATCCAGGGCAGATTCCCAAGGAAAATGTGTTTTGAGTTTTTTTCTTATTCTTCCCCTCTGTCTCTTTTAAATAACAACTGTAGGTCCAATGCTCCCCCCACCCTTTCTCCCCCCACTTCTGGATAGAGATTAGAAAAGGATGCAAAGGACTAGGGAAGCCCAGAGTTGGCATATCTTCCAAAATCGAACAAGAGATGGGATTTTAGCTTCAGTTTGGATGTTTTCTTACCTGTTGATTGAAAATGTACTCAAATCCTTAATTAATGCCCCCACTTCCCTTTTTCAGATTTTGAAAGGCGCTATATAAATACAATTCTTTCTGTCCTGGGGGAGGCGGAGGAAAAACGAGTTTCTATTTGAAAAGGCAAACCTGATTGTACTTTTTAGAAATTTCAATTAATTAAAAAAAAGTTTCTCTTTTTTAAACTGGCTCTATAGGAGCTAGAGACCAAACTTGGCTGTTCGCCAGTATGAAAGTGAATAATCCTTTCTGGCATGAAAGCTGATCGTGTTTTATTCCCCAGCATTAACATTACTTCTCTTGACGAGCACAAAATTCAGAGAAAATTGCGTGGGAACGATTGAATGGAGTAACATTAGCTGCATGCATCGAAATATACTAGAAAATTGCATTCTTCTGTGTGTCTGTTGGAGCTTCAACAGCTTCCATTATTGGTGTCTATACTGCTTTGTCTACTCTTTCTTTTTCCTGTGTCCCTACTTCTATGGCTGAAACGTTGGTAGTTTAAATGTTGCAAAATTCATTATAGAAGTACTGACCCTGTTGCCCTTTTCTCTACCGTCCCCACCTAAAACAATCCCAGCAGTTGTGACAACTTTGTTACTGGAGTGGACCAACTTCATTCTGTTTCTAATGCGTGGTGACTGAGTGTCAGCAAAAGTACCTGACTCAACTCTGACTTTGCAGTCGGCCATTAGATAACGCCACCTGACAAATCACTTGGGTTGGTTTGAGGTTGTGAATGAGCTCATCATTCTCTCCACCAAAATGATAGCTTCTGCTGCAGATTCCTGTAATCCTGGGCGTGCCCGGGCTGGAATGTCGTGCTGTGTAAACAGAATGCCTGGGGCTGAAAAAACAGTTTCGGTTGTTGCAAGTCCAGGTGAGGCAAAATAATTGCTATCCCTGAACCGTTCAGTGCCTACAGGTTTTAATAACCTGTCCGTGGGTGTGGGAAGAAGAAAAGGAGAGAGAATTGAACTTTAAGGACATTGCTGTAATGCTGTTGAGCTGAACACCTGATGAATACATTCTATTGATTCCTTTCTGTTCAGTGAAAGTTTTTTCAGGTGAAGTACCTCACCATTTCTTCACAACAATAGAACACAGAGCCCACTCTGCTGATGAAGACTATCCTGTGCTCTGGGTTTTCTTGCTAGTCTGGATACACCGGTCCGATTAATAACTGAATTCTGTCATTACAATGTGTACATCTCTCTCTCTTCATCTGTCTCTCTCGCTCTCTCTTCATCTGTCTCTCTCTCTCGCTCTTCCCCTGTCTGTCACATTCTCGTTCTTCCCCGCCTGTCTCTTCTATCTTTCTTGCACTCTTTCCCATTTGTCTCTCTGTCTCTCACTATCTTCCTCCCTCTCTCTCCCTCTCTCCCTCTCTCTCTCTCTCTCTCTCTCTCTCTCTCTCTCTCTCTCAACTGAGGATTAGAAGCACACAGCAGTTTTAACTGTTTCCAGTGACATTCTGCAAGCTTCTTTTCTCCAGATGTGATCATCTTGGAACTTCTGAGTATTATCTTCATGGACTATTCCTTTTCTCCCCCCCACACATGGACCAATAAATTACCTTTTTAATCTTGTGTACATAATCTGAATCAACAAACATTTTAATTAAAGGAAAATCCAAAAAAACTCCTTTTTTAAGTCTTGAAATTTGTAACTCTGAATTTATCCTGTTAGTTAAAATGTCCTGTTTCGGTTCAGTTTTGAGTCCTTGTGCTCCCACTACTGAAAAGGCCAGAGCAGCATCTTTCCTCCACTTGACTTTGAGAGCTCTGTGGTGCTGAAATATGCCCAGAGCTGATGCCCCATTGTGGGGTGCAATGTACTGCTTGCTCCTTCCCTTAGTCCCTTTCAGTATTTTCAGTGCTCAAGCTGCGCCGATTTGACTCCCACCACCTGGCAGAGACCATAATGGGGTGGGGGTGGGCAGAAAAAGAGTTAAAATGGGGTGGGGGACTTGACCACTTTTTTCCAGAATTGACAAACCGCAATTTGAAATTGCAGATGGCAAGGACACCTGCCTGCGTCTTCTTAAATATGCAGTTGGGGCTCCACAATATCCTAATCGGGGCCTGATCTCCAATTTTAACCTGAGGCCTGAACGGGGATCAGTGATGGTTTCCCCGCCAAACCAAACCTGCTGGGAACTGGGGCCTGGGCTACAAGAGGCACAGTGAGTGCTCCTCCGAGCCCCACAAGGAAGCTTTGGGCCTCCCCTGCTTCTGCATTCGGCCTATCCACTTACCTTTGTGCCAGGGACCATTCTCTCTGGTCCCCGACCGGCATGATTTTAACCGTCGGCTGTTAAAATGGGCCAAGATGGCCTGTTGCTGCCCCCTCCCTCCCCCGGATGGGTCGGTCCTCGCCCCTCCCACTCCCGGATGGGTCGGACCTCGCTTTGCTGCATTCCCACTCGGGAGTAAAAATCGAGGCCTGCTGTGTCTGTACAAAGCCTCTTCTATTTATCTAACCAATTCCAAAACGTATGAGGGGAAAGTGCACCAAATCAAACCGCTGGAATGATTATTCTGACCAGTGTTTTATACAGTGCAGCACTGAACCTGGTAAGAGAGGCTGGTTATTCTTTATTGTGTGAACTTCTGTTTCAAAATGTGAATGTACCTGGCATATCGTCAGCACCTTTTTGTTATACTCGAACTGATACGATGCGAGTGTGCACTGAGACTACTTCATGGATGTAATTAGCCGCCGTTCAGAGCTTGATAGATCACAAAGAATACCGCTGTTCTGATCTTGGCACAGATTTAGTGCCAGATTGGTATTATAATGACATAAGTGTTGTCTAGAATGGGAAGTGGTGCTGAACAAAAGTAGCTGCAGCCCATGAAGCAGTTTGAAAAGAGCTACGAGACAAATGAGTGGTAATGCGAGACGTGGGCTGGGTATCAGATGTGGCAACTTTTTAAAACACTTTATATTAAAAAAAAAATCTTTGATCAAATCAATTTTTAAAAATTTGCTTTTGGGATATGGGCAACACTGGCAAGGCAGTATTTATTGCCCATCTCTAGTTGCACATGTCGTGCGGGACTGGAGTTCCATGTAGGCCAGACTGGATTGAGGTAGAAGGACATTAGCAAACCAGTTGGCGTTTTAGAATAATCCAGCAGCTTTCATGGTCACTTCTTTTTGTGTGCACATGCTAGCCCAACTTGCCATGATTATTTACTCCGGGCCTCTACAGGACCATCTTCTTCTTAGGCAGTCCCTCGGAACCGAGGATGACTTGCTTCCACATTAAAAATGAGTTCGCAGGTGACTGATGAGTCCAATGCGGGACCTACAGTCTCTGTCACAGGTGGGGCAGACGGTGGTTGAAGGGGCGGGTGGGTGGGGTGCTTGGGTTGACGTGCGCTGCCTGCGCTTGGCTTCTGCTTGCTCCCGGCGAAGAGAGTCGAGGTGTTCGGCGCCTTCCCGGACCAGCACCATAACCCCATGGCTACTGTTCCCAGTTATTAATTTGTGACTTGTGTTCTCGAGTTTTATGACATTGTCTACAGGCAATTTAATTGGCATAGAATAGGTAAATGAACCATATTCAGTGCAAACTGGTATATTTGCAGTAGATTACAGTTTTTTCTATTCTCCTTGATGTATTGAAAACAGATGGTTTTCCCTAAGGTGTTTTTTAACAGACATTGATCTTTGCTTCTTAACTGGTGAACAGTGCCAGAATAACCCAGTACCCCCAGCCCCAGATAAGCCCAACCAAGAAACTTTGAGCCACAGAGCTGGCCATTAAAGAATCAGTCAGTGACTTTGCCTCTTCTCACAAGCTGTGGACCTGCTGCTAATCCTAACCACCACCCCAGAATGGCTTGATTCTTTGATCTGTACCAATGACTTGACTGACCTTTCAAGATCTTTAATATATGTCAGAACAAATGATGTTTGTACACTGTATCTCTTAGCCATTCAAATATTACTACAGGATAGTAGCTTTTAGGCTGAATTGCTGCTGTAATAATTCTGTTTGTCACCTGGCTACCATTTGAAACCGTGCGTCCTGGCCATCCACCATGGAATTTGCATATACGTATCTCATTGACGTCCATACAATTGAACAGTCTGGCTAGGGTTTGAAAAGGCTGACCATGTTCTATGTGAACCTAGGTTGTCAAAGCCTCGTGCCTTCACTAGTAATAAAGAATCCAATTGAATAATCGAATGGTCAAAAATGTTTCATTTTTGTCACCATGACATCCAGCAACTATTGGGGAAATCGGGCAATAGTTTCATGTTTATATGTAGTTGCACAGTGTAGAGAGGGAATTTCTACAGGAATTTCTTGGGTAAATATCCATATGATATGACTCTCTGATGTTTTACTGCTTTGGAACTTGTGCATTTCTACAACTTCCCCAGACAGTTTATAGGAAGGGACATTCAGTTAGTGCATCGCCTGAAAAATCTGAATTGAGGAATAACTACTGGTTAGCAAAGGGTTACTCTGCAGGTGCTGGCTTCTTCAATGTTTTCTCAACTCAGCCTGTTTGTGTTTGGATTTGGTTTGGGTGTTCTATTGCACTCCTGCAGTTAGTCATCTCTTTGTACTCGCTCTGTGGCCCTTGATGAAATGAGATTTGAAAAAGGCATCATTCACCTTTTTTAAGTTTTGAAGTTCCATGCTTTTCATAGTTTCTTTGAATTACCTGTAATTATAAAACCTGCTTTTAGAGGTTGGGGCCTATGGTTTGTGCATTATGGATTCTCTTGCCTTTCAAAACATGCAATTGCAGATTTTTAATCTCTTCATGTACAATATTTGGATGTAAAAATGATCTTGCTAGTGACTTGCCTGCATGTACTATTTATACTTTGTTCTGTTTCCTGAAAAATATCTTTAAATAGTTTTGCTTTACTTAGCAGATCTCTCCCCTCATTCACTGTTGAAACTCAATACATCTAAACCTGTGAATTTGCTTTGCCAGGATTAAGTTCACCACATTCTTTCTCATTTTGCAATGGAATTGCTCCCTCCTGTGTTTTTGTAGCTGAGGCTTTGCCTGCTGTATCAGAAATCTAATCCTGTTTCAATCTCGGTCTCCATTTTCCACATGCCTTAAGCGTGCGTATTGTGGTGCTGAAATGGGAATCGAGTGTGCTGAAACAGTGTTCAAATGTGCAGTGAACAACTCTGATATACCACTTCTGTTCAACTCTCTTCAAAATCACCACTTCCTCCAAAAACTTCAGTAGCTAAAATGTAAATCAGAATAATTGTTATCCTGAAGTAGGTGAGCATAAATTGGAAAATCTGTCTCTGGGAAGGAGTCAGTGCTGCTAATAATGAGCAGCCTAATATGTAAAAGTCCATATCAACTGCCTTACATTTTCTACAAATTCAGTGTTGTCCATGTCCATTTACAAGTACTTACTGTACCTAATTAAATGTTATGACTTTGCCAGCATCCAAACATTAGATGTGAAGCAACCTTAATGCTGTTGCCATGATGCGCTGTTGGCTGCAATGACATGATGAGCAACATAATGGCACATTATTGATTGTATCTGGTTCAAAATAATATTTAAGTCAAATATCACCATGGTACATTTAACCTTTGAAAAGTAAACCAGCTGGCACATGTATTGGAGTTTCCTCACTTCCTCAATGTCTCGGTTGCGTTCTTTAAAAACTTGTAGAGAACTTGCTGCACTAGCAGGGGCAAAATGAATAAGATGGGTACCCAACTTAACTTGTAAATTCTGGAAACAGTAGTTCAACTGATCTGTGTTAAGATTTGAAAATAATGTCAGTGATTGAATCAGGGGTGTGAATATTCCATTTTTGGAAAAAAAAAAGCTGCTCTAATGTTCCAATTTCATGAGCCCTGTTAGCCTTTAGGAACATGTGTGGTTTTTGAATTGAGGTAATTCCAAGTCGAGAAGAATTATTGAAGACCAATTTTAATCTTAAAACACCGAAGCTTTGATACAATGACCCAGGCTTGCAGTCAGTGGTGAAAGAACGATGCTTGCTGTTCATTATGCTTACAGCTGCCCACAGACTCTTTGTGGGCTTTTGAGTGGCAACCTGCAGTTGCTAAAGCTCCTTTTCAGTGCGGTGCCCTTTACAGGGGATCTGTGACGTGTGTGAGCAAGACGAGCAACAGCGTGTCTCCTCAACCAATCAGATTGAAGAAAATCACTTGAGATATGCAGAGTCTAAACCAGGAGGTATAAATTAGAATATTTAAATCAATGTAAAATCATGGAAATAAAGTGAGGGAAAGAAAGATGGGATTAAGAGAGAGAGAGATAAGAGACAAAGAAAAAGTTACTTTAGTTTTTAATTTTTTTAAAACCTCCAACAATAATTAAATTCTGAAGGAATGAGACTCCAGACTTATAAAAGTTAAGTTTCAGGGCCAGAGAGGTTGTTTGGCAGAAATTAAGACTTATCACACCATTAAAAATCCACTTGCATCTGAATGCACCAGCTCTAACGTTTCCTGGCGTGTTTAATGGGTATCTCGTGGTAAGTACTGCAACCTTTGCCCTTCATGTGGCAATGGCAACTCTCTGCGTGAGGTACCAGTGTAATGCAGCTTGTGGTGGAGTAGGACAAATCGGACAGCAACTTCTGGATTTCCACGTTTAACTGCGCATGTGCAGATGCTGGAAGTTGCTGTCGGATTTACTCCATAATAACGATGAACATTGATGGCTCACCATTATTCCTATCGCAAAATCCAGGCCATTAAGTCTCTCTAATATATGGCCCGATGGTGTCATCGGGTCCTGACATGCATACTTAAAAAATGGACCCTGCTGGCTTTGGCTGGATGACCTTGCATCTGCTCAGTTGAGCAGGTTAAATCCACACCCGGTGACTCCAGGGCAGGTAAATAACCTGAGCGATGTGAACTGGCTAAAGCTAAAAACGCCTGCTCAGGCAGCATCATATCAACCTTGCACATTACATACAGAGTACTGTGCAGTTCAGTGTCCTGTTACTTATTGAACATTTTGTACAGCTCCTCAGAAACCCACACTTGCAGGTCAATTCTATAACTCACGCATCTACTCGCTGCTGGAAACTGGCCCGGAGTTTAAAATCAGGTTGTAGTCCAACAGAACTGAAAGATTTGGGAAAATTACACTAGTGCTTCAAAAAATTAAATAGTACAATCTTATCTGAGAGCTGTTCAAACTGTTTTTTTTAATATGCAGGGTTTGTTAATCTGTTTAGATGTTCTTTACAAAAGCAATATTCAACTTGTCAGAGGCGGATTTGAAATCTGTTGGATAGAATGTTCAGAGTGCTCTGGTTTACATTTTTTGTTCCAGTCCATGTTTGAAATTATAATTCCTGTTTCCAGGAAGTGATGCAATTTCAGATTTCAAAATTGAGTTGCTGGAGGCACTGGTGGTCAAAGCAGTCTGTCAGTAGCATGCTCTGGAGGCTGTTATGGCCGGTTTACAAAGACATGTATTATTTATTCATTGAGAATTTGTACTTCAAACTGAGTCCTGAAGGCCAGTCTTGAAATGGCCGCCAATGCAGATCAACTGGCAGTTATTGTTAAAATACAACGGTAAGCAAGTTAGCTAACATGAGTCCGATTGCTATTCAGAGGCAAATTTAATATATATTTACAGTTCTGCTCTTTTATGTGGCTCCAGTATGATTCAAAAGGGGACACAGTTAATTATTCTGAGGTGTGGGCTCACCAGTAAGCCATAAAAGGTGGCATAGTGGTTAGCACTGTTGCCTCACAGCGCCAGAGACCCGGGTTCGAATCCGGCCTCGGGCGACTGTCCGTGTGGAGTTTGCACATTCTCCTCGTGTTTGCGTGGGTTTTCTCCGGGTGCTCCGGTTTCCTCCCACAGTCCAAAGATGTGCAGGTTAGGTTGATTGGCTATGATAAATTGACCCTTAGTGTTAGGGGGATTAAATACGTGGGGTTACAGGGATAGGGTGGAATATGTGTTGGTGTAGGGGTTACGGGGATCGGGTGGGATATGTGTCGGTGCAGGCTCGATGGGCCGAAATGGCCTCTATCTGCACTGTGGGGTTTCTGTGATTCTGTGAAAAGCTTACAGCAACTAAAATGGATTCTGGGAATCTGGAAGCCTGCCTTTAAGCAAATATACTACTTTACTCGGAATATTTTATGGATCTGTTCATCCATGGAGCATTCTGCCAGTGGCCAATTTATTCATGTTATTTTTAATTAACCATCCTTTGTTTTTGAAGGGGGATGTAGTGTGGGCAATAATAATTGTTATTACGCTCTGCTTTAGAAATGGCTATAAGAACATCTTTCTTTTCATTTGTATGTGGGCCTTGTAACATTACATCGAAGCACTAGGCAACAAGTTGAGATTCTGCTAAGGAGGAAAATTTAAGATTTGGTTCAGATTATTAAAATGATCCTGGGGGTGGGGGGGGTTAAATTCTTTAAAATGTGAAACCTGACCTCCAGCCCGCTGCGAACGCTATAACTGGGCTGGATCTGGGGGACAGGCGAGTAACCTGCTCCCAAGGGGCGGGTCAGTAATTTAAATATGTTAATGAGGAGGTGTGCCTCTGATCTTAGCAGCCTTTCAGATTTAACAGCTGCGGGCCAGGTTTCTCTGGGCTTGGAAAACCGACAGCTGAAGGGAGGAGAGCACTGCCAGATCCATCTGGTTTTATAGCACTGCCTGTGGGCTAGGAGGAGCAGGAGTCTTGTCCCGCCCCACCATGATAACCAGTCCGACGACCTCCCCCCCCCCCCCCCCCCCCCCCCCCCCCCCCCCCGCCAATAGCGGGTCCCACGACACCCCTCACCACCCCCCCCCCCCCCCCCCCAATGAGCTTCAGTCCGACGACATCACCCCCCCCCCCCCCAACGAACTCCAGTCTGACAACATTCCCCCCCCCCCATGATCTCCAGTCTGACATTTCCCTCCCTCCCCCCCCCCCCAACGAACTCCAGCCTGACAACATTCCCCCACAACGAACTCCAGTCCGACGACCCCCTCCCCCCAACGAACTCCAGTCTGACGACCCCCCCCACCATGAACTCCAGTCTGTCAACATCTGACCCCCATGATCTCAACTTGCCCAGAAAGTGTCCACAACTTCAAGAGGACTATAGAAAATTATGAGGGAGACCAAAACTAGTTGAAAGCACAGTGGCGGATAAATTGAGAATCATTTAATATGTGAGGTTTTCTTTAAGCCCCTAATACTCAACTTCCCAGATAGCTCCATGAATTTATCCAAGTCATCGAGTTTGATTCCTAGTCTGTGCTGAGTTAGTTGATCTCCGCTGGATGGCAGCAGGTTTCCATTGCTGACTACCCATGTCTGGATTTCAAGTTAGGACAGGATCATCTTTGTACGGCTTCAATATCCTTTGTTGTTTAATGGTGCGCTATTAGTATTGGTCACTTGAGTGGGGGTCTGTAAGGTGTCCTATGCTATTGGAACTAGAACCCAGCAAGGTGGCAATACTATCAGGAAGTGAGGAGGGGACAAAATAAACTGCATAAAGTTTTGTGCATTTAAAGCTGCAGGAAGCTTGACCTAGGCACTGAAAGATGAGTGATCCAAGTGTACATTTCTGCTATAATGTAATTTATATAGAGAGAAATACTATTGTATCTCTTGTGACAGGTGAGGGAAAAGTGCAAAGTCTGTTGAATCTAAAAGGATGGAACCGTTATAGTTTATTAACGATTGCAGTTAGCATGGAGATGTGTCCTTCAACTAATTCATTCACTGCGGGTATGGAGTTCAGTCAGATAAATTACTTTGTTTTTATTTTTATCTTTATAGTTCACTTTAACTGCAGCGGACAGAAGGGCCTGAATTTCTATACGGACGATGCCCGTTTCCAAGTGCAATCCGATGGAAGGGTTCTTGTTAAAAACCCGCTCCTACCAGAAAAGCAAACCAGTTTTTTTATTACTGCACATAATGAGGCTGGAGAGGAATGGGATGCTACCATTAAAGTCATAATAAACGGAGAAAAGGTAATATTTTTATTTCTCTGTGGGTGTTTGAATAGCTCCTACCACTTTAGTGTTGCATACATATAGCAACCATACTGCAGTGTTTACAGTTTTTAATAAATACTGTAATTTTGAGGTTTGGTGAACTGATCTAGGTTAGACTGGGAACATTCCAGCTTCTTTAACAGCATTGCATTCTATTATGGAACTGCAGCGAAATGCTAATATTTTATTCTCAATTGTGTTCTTTGCAAAATAAATTTACTGTATTTAAAGTTAATCTTGGTTTTTAAGATAGTAATACTGTATTTCACCCAAATGCTGAGTTCATTGTTACATGTCCTCTGATCTTTGTGTTTTAGCTGAAAGATTCTGCTAACGGTCAGTCGGACACCGCACTGATTATGTTTCCTCCACACCATACTGATTCTGTATTGAGACGGCAGAAGAGAGAGTGGGTGATTCCTATGATCAGGTTTCCAGAAAATAGCCGAGGACCATTCCCCGCATATGTTGTAAAGGTTTGTCTCCACAGTGCTTAAGTTGCAGCTGTGTACCGTTTTCAGGACTTTAGTACGATAGTGGTTAATTGTTGTTCATTGCATTAAGCACTTGAGTCAGTTTAGGCTCCAAATAACAATTCAAAACTGAGGAGGTAGGAATGTACAAATCAAAAACAGGGAAAGCCACTATAAAATTATACCATTAAGAAATTACTAAAGACTTATGAAAACAACCAACCAATCCTGAATGACCAGTCAGGAGAACCTACCAATGAAACAAAGGAGAAGGTAAACCAATATGTTCCAGCTTCTTTAACAGCATTGCATTCTATTATGGAACTGCAGTGAAATGCTAATATTTTATTCTCAATTGTGTTCTTTGCAAAATAAATTTACTGTATTTAAAGTTAATCTTGGTTTTTAAGATAGTAATACTGTATTTCACCCAAATGCTGAGTTCATTGTTACATGTCCTCTGATCTTTGTGTTTTAGCTGAAAGATTCTGCTAATGGTCAGTCGGACACCACACTGTGGAAAAATACGTCACAAAATATTTTAACCAACCATGAATTCAAAACAAGATTTCTATCAATTTTTTTTAAAAATTGCACATTTCACAATAATCTGATTAAAATTGTTGCTTTGTATGCCTAAGCACATTTATGCTAGGGAGGCCCCAGTGTCTCTTAAAAGCCTGTACTTGAAGTTGATATTTTCCCAAAGATGTCACAGTCTAAATAAATGCAACATTTTGCCATGTGCATCGGTATGCTTGTTTATCTTGTAGCTGAGATTCCTCATTCTGTAAGAAGATTATAGCACATGCGATCATTTTGTTCCTATTGAGAATTCCAAAATGTTCTTTACAGAAAATATATTTATTTTTCTCAGTGCAAATGTCACTTTGGAATTTGACTAACCAAATTTCTGAGTTTCTTGCTTTTACAAATGATTTGAAAACGAGCTGGCAGGTAAATATAAGAAGCCTCTGAGTATCACAGCTTGCACATTTTTAAAATGTAAGAAATCACACAACACCAGGTTATAGTCTGTTGGACTATAACCTGGTGTTGTGTGATTTCTTACATTTGTCCAACTCCGGCATCTCCACACCACATTTTTAAAACCTCAGCAAGTCTAGTAGGGACAGAGATGCAGATGATTATACCTTTTATTTTATACTAGGTATTTGAAATGAATTATTGTTCATAAAATTATTTAATTATGTAGCAATACAAGCTATACTGATGGTATACAGTCACCCAGCCACAAGTTTCATGTTTTAAAAAAAAAAAGACATGAACGTCTTTTTTATACACGACTGATTTGTGGAGTTTTTGAATCCGCTTGTTTTCCTTTTTATCGAAGGGTTTCACTGAATATCATGCTGTTTGTTGATGAAACCAGCTGGGTTTTTCTTTATATAGAGCAGGCGTGCTCCTCACGACCCCACATTTAATCCCCCTCCCGACCCCCCCACCCCCCCCCCCCCATCCAGCCTATTCACCCAATTCAGTGCTACATTATGTGGTGCCTTTAGACATTAGGTAAAATCACACTTGCATATTGCATTAACTGACAGTTATTCTGACTTGGGACAATGAAGTTCTCATTTAAATTATCTTTTCCTTAACAGATTGCGTCCAGTCGGCAAAATGAAATTCAAATGTATTATTCTGTCTCGGGACCTGGAGCTGATAAGCCACCTATTGGAGTTTTTAGCATAAATAAGAACGATGGTATTGTTTATGTGCATCAACCTTTGGACCGAGAACAAATAGCTGAGTATAAAGTGAGTTTCATTACTTCTAATCCTTCGTGTGCCACAGTGTCTTATTGTTTAAAATCATCTTGATACTTTCAAGTATTCTTCTGCAGGAATCAGGAATCAACCTTGCACAATGTCAATATGATGACCTCCTCTCCTCTCCATGCTGTTAATTAATGACTCTCACTGCTCCATTAAATGGGAAAATTAATCTGATGGGATGAGCGAAAGTCTGAGCAACAACACTGTCAGTATAGCCCATGCTAATTAATTTATGCATACATTCCAACCTCTCAATCTAGCAAAGGCTGACCAACAGCTTCAAAAAAGCTGCCCGCTCAAGAGAGCCCTGATTATAAGCCCATGACGTGAAAATGAGCAGTTACATGGGTTTTGAGACTTTAGTAGTATACCCAGTGCTCCTTCACTGGTATTGGAGAAGGAAAAAACATAATACATTGAAGCCTGAAAGGGATCATTCAAATGTTGGCGACAAAATGAGTCTCAAAAATAAGTGGTGGGTTTGGGGGAACAGACATGCTCTGCCAGAAGATTTTGAAATTTTACATTAAAAATTGCGCATTCTGGTTAATTTTAAGCACTTCATTTGGTAGATTTTTTTTTTTTTTTTTTTAGAAGTAAGAGACCACCCCCCCCCCCCCCTAGGGAAAGTTATCCTGCGCTGCTTGGCCTTGGCACTATGGAATGTAATATCAAGCTAGCTAGAAGTAGTACTTTGGAAGTCCATTGGATCTATAAACATCAGCCGAGCCTTTTAATGTTTTGCTAGCACGGGCGAGAGCGACTGCTTTCTGAAACATTAAAAATTGACTCTCCAGGACCTGACCTCTGGACACACATGTATGCACTTAGCTCCATTCTGCTGGGCATCTGTAGCCAGAGTTACGGTGGGGTGGGCGGGGAAAGGAAGCCAGCTGCTATTTCTGAGATAATAGGATAGCTGGACAAAATATAAAGCTCCAGCAACAACTGGCATTTTAATTCATTCTCGGTTAGACTGAGACCCCAGTTGCATAGTATAGTCGTAACTTTAGATTGGAAACATATAAGAAATAGGAGGAGGAGGAGGAGGAGGAGGAGTAGGCCACATGACCACTCGAGTCTGCTCCGTCATTCAATAAGATTATAGCTGAACTTCTACATCAGCTCCACTTTCCCTAGCCCCATATTCAGTTGCATAGCGACCTTTGGACCCTAGTTGAAGTTTCATTCAGGGTACATTAACTCCAACTGCCTCCTGTCTCCACCTATACTGTGGGATAATTTAACCCATGATTAACCGAATACGATTTGATTGGGATTACGGAAACATGGCTCCAGGGTGGCTAAGGCTGGGAACTCAATATTCAGGAAAGATAGGCAAAAAGGAAAGGGAGGTGGGGTAACATTGCTGGTTAAAGAAGGAATTAACACAATTGTAGGGAAGGATATTTGCTCTGATGTGGAATCTGTATGGGTAGAACTGAGAAATACCAAGGGGCAGAAAACGTTAGTGGGAGTGGTATATAGACCTCCAAACAGTAATGCGGAGGTTGGGGATGGCATTAAAAGGGAAATTAGAGAAGCGTGCAATAAGGGCACAGCAGTCACCATGGGTGACTTTAATCTACATATAGATTGGGCTAACCAACTTAGTAACAATACTGCGGAGGAGGAATTCCTGGGGTGTTTACGGGATGGTTTCCTGGACCAATATATCAAGGAACCAACCAGAGATCAGGCCATCTTAGACTGGGTATTATGTAACGAGAAAGGATTAATTAGCAATCTTGTTGTACGAGGCCTCTTGGGTCGGAGTGATCATAATATGATAAAACTCTTCAGTAAGATGGAGAATGAAGTAGTTGACTCAGAGACTAGGGTCCTGAATTTAAATAAAGGAAACTACGATGGTCTGAGGCGTGAGTTGGGTAGGATTGATTGGGGAATGTCACTCAAAGGGTTGACGGTGGATAGGCAATGGCAAACATTCAAAGACCGCATGGATGAACTACAGAATTTGTTCATCCCAGTTTGGCATAAAAATAAAACAAAAAAGTGACTCAACTGTGGCTAACCAGGGAAATTAGGGATAGCATAAGATCCAAGGAGAGGACATATAAATTGGCCAGAAAAAGCAGTAAACCTGAGGATTGGGAGCAGTTTAGGATTCAACAAAGGAGGACAAAGGGATTAATTAAGAAGGGGAAAATAGAATGAGAGTAAGCTTGCAGGGAACATAAAAACTCACTGTAAAAGCTTCTATAGATATGTGAAGAGAAAAAGATTGGTGAAGTCAAGCGTAGGTCCCTTGCAGTCAGAATCAGGGGAATTTATAATGGGGAACAAAGAAATGGCAGACCAATTAAATACATATTTTGGTTCTGTCTTCACAAAGGAGGACACAAATAACCTCCCAGAGATGCTGGGGAACATAGGGTCTGATGAAAGGGAGGAACTGAAAGAAATCAGTATTTGTAGGGAAATGGTGTTCGGGAAATTGATGGGATTGAAGGCCAATAAATCCCCAGGGCCTGATAATCTACTTCCTAGGGTACTTAAGGAAGTGGCCCTAGAAATAGTGGATGCATTGCTGATCATCTTCCAACATCACAGTATGGTATGGCAGCTGTAGCTACTATGACCAGAAAGCCCTGCAGCGGGTAGTCAAAACTGCCCAACGCATTACTGGCACCCGGCTACCGACCATAGAGCACATATACCAGAAACGCTGTTTACGGAGGTCACGGTCCATCATCAAAGACCCTACCCGCCACAGTCTGTTCACCCTCCTGCCATCTGGGAGACGCTACAGATGCATTCGCACCCGTACGACCAGATTTAGGAACAGCTTCTTTCCCAGGGCCGTCATCCTACTGAACTCCACAAATAAACTCTAAAGCCTGCACATCTGCCAATGCACTTTATTATGGTTATGTTTATGTTAATGTATTACAAGCCAAATGTATGTTGAATGTTTAAATGTCTTAATCTAAATGTACACTCTCTGGAGCCGCAAGCCTACATTTCGTCGTACTGCACTTGTGCACTAACAATGACAATAAAAGTTGATTTTATTTTATTTGACATTTGATGGAATCTGGAACAGTACCCATGGATTGGAGGGTAGCTAATGTTACCCCACTATTCAAAAAAGGTGGTAGAGAGAAAATGGGGAATTACAGACCGGTAAGCCTGACATCGGTAGTGGGGGAAATGCTAGAGTCCATTATAAAAGATGTAATAGCAGAGCACTTGGAAAACAGTGACAGGATTGGACAAAGTCAACATGGATTTACAAAAGGTAAATTGTGCTTGACTAATCTACTGGAATTTTTTGAGGATGTAACTGGTAAAATAGATAAGGGAGAACCAGTGGATGTGGTGTATTTGGACTTTCAGAAGGCTTTTGATAAGGTCCCGCATAAGAGATTAGCATGTAAAGTTAAGGCACATGGGATTGGGGGCAAGGTATTGACTTGGATAGAGAACTGGTTGGCAGACAGAAAGCAAAGAGTTGGAATAAACGGGTCTTTTTCCAAGTGGCAGGCAGTGCCTAGTGGGGTACCGCAGGGATCGGTCCTTGGACTCCAGCTATTCACAATATATATTAATGATCTAGAGGAGGGAACTAGATGTAATATCTCCAAATTTGCAGATGACACAAAGCTGGGTGGGCGTGTGTGCTCTGAGGAGGATGCTGAGGAACTCCAGGATGATTTGGACAGGTTGGGTGATTGGGCAGAAGCATGGCAGATGCAATATAACGTGGATAAATGTGAGGTTATCCAATTTGGTGGCAAAAACAGGAAGGCAGATTATTATCTGAATGGCAATAGATTGGGAGAAGGGGAAGTGCAACGAGACCTGGGTGTCCTTGTGCACCAGTCGCTGAAGGTTAGCGTGCAGGTGCAGCAGGCAGTTAAGAAGGCAAATGGTATGTTGGCCTTTGTAGCGAGAGCGTTTGGGTACAGGAACAAGGATGTCTTGCTGCAGTTGTACAGGGCCTTTGAGACCACATCTTGAGTATTGTGTGCAGTTTTGGTTGCCTTTTCTGAGGAAGGATGTTCTTGCCATGGAAGGAGTTCAGCGAAGATTCACCAGGCTGATACCTGGGATGGCAGGAATGACGTATGAGGAGCGATTGGGCTTATCCTCGCTGGAGATTAGAAGAATGAGAGGGGATCTCATTGAAACTTATAAAATTCTGACAGGACTGGACAGACTAGATGCAGGAAGGATGTTCCTGATGGTCGGGGAGTCCAGAACCAGGGGTCACAGTCTAAGGATAAGGGGTAAGCCATTTGGGACAGAAATGAGGAGGAATTTCTTCACCCAGAGAGTGGTGAACCTATGGAATTCTCTACCACAGAGGGCGGTGGAGGCCAATTCATTAAATATATTCAAGAAGGAGTTGGATATATTTCTTAAGGCTAAAGGGATCAAGGGGTATGGGGAGAAAGCAGGGACCAGGTACTGAATTTGGATGATCAGCCATGATCGCATTGAATGGCAGAGCAGGCTCAAGGGGCCGAATGGCCTACTCCTGCTCCTATCTTCTATGTATCTATGTAACCCAAAACTGGGAGAAAATTGTGGCTGTAGTGACAGCCCATCTGAATCCCTTTCAAGTTATTTTAATGTCATCTCTTTTCAACATGGCTGCTCTTCACATTGTTCTAAAAGTAGACTTTTGTTCCTTTTTTTGTTAGCAAAATACAAATAACTAAATTTGAGGACAGGTCCAGAGTCAATTTTCTCTCTTACTTTGCCACTAAAATCTTCTGACGCCTGAACAACATGAATAAAACTATTTGGAGTGTGACTGGGAGGTAGCTAGGTTGGCAGTGGTAACTTTAATTTGTCACCACAAACTTAGCTCCTATTTACCATTGCATATCAGGTATGAGTGAATCCTGTAGTAGCACTGATGCTGATTGTAGTGTATAATAGAGGAAACATATATACTAGTTTCTTGAAATTTTAATCTAAACATTTTTCAAATGTCCTCTTTGGGCTAAGGAAGATTTCATTACTTGAGCCCACCACAGATGGTAAAAACATCTATTGGCTTCAGTGCTCTTAACACTTCCAACACTATCTCTGGAATAGGGGGAATTGATTTACTAACTGACAAGGTGAAGTGTACAAATCTGTCTTTCAATCTGTTATGAACCAAGTAACTAGACCATAGGCTCCATAGGACTTGCATTTCTCATTCAATATGGTGTGTTTCTTATTGCAATGTTTTTATGGTTACTGTAATGACCATCCTTCCCATCCCTTCTGCATAGCTGCTGGCTTTTGCAACAAATATAGAAGGGACGGATGTTGAAGACCCAGTAGAGATATTCATCAGTGTCACTGACATGAATGATAACAGACCACAGTTCACCTCTCCGACATTCTATGGTAGTGTTCCAGAAGGAACTACTCCAGGTAAGAAAGACGATTTCTGTTCCAGATCAGATGTCTGAATCCAGAATAAGCCAGCAATTAGCTGACTATAGTTTACCCTTATGGATCTAGTGGATCTGTATCAGATGTAACAATACCAGGAAGGTCAGCTATTTTACATCACTATCCCAAATCTAGAGCACATTAATAGGTGACTTTCATACAGCTTCCTTTTGAACTCATCCATACTTATGTAGCTCAAATATAGTTTTGAAGGGAGATTGTGGAAAAAAGCTTCAGTTTTTAATGTGTGAGTGAGTAGTTTATTTCTACTCTTATTAAAATATCCTGATTTGGTCTTCATAGCTCCAATATACTGTTGGATTTATTTATGTTGGTGCTTTTTCAGGGTTGGTGCATGAGAATCTTGGCACCTGTTTACTCTGAACCTTTGCTTTGTTTATATATGTTTTCTATAAACCCTGAGTCGTCGTCTTAGGCAGTCCCTCAGAACCGAGGATGACTTGCTTCCACACTAAAAATGAGTTCTCAGGTGACTGATGAGTCCAATGCGGGACCTACAGTCTCTGTCACAGGTGGGGCAGACAGTGGTTGAAGGGGCGGGTAGGTGGGGTGCTTGGGTTGACGTGCGCCGTTTTCGCATTTCGTCAGGAGGAGGGGGACCATTGGAGTTGGCTTTCCCTACCCCCTCTCTGCTGATCACACCTCCCCAGAGGTCTGTGTCCTTTCCAACTCTGGCGTTGAAGTCGCCAAGGAGGATTAGCTTGTCGCCCGTTGGGACTCTGGACAGAGATTGTTCGAGGCTGGATTAGAATTCCTCTTTGGTCTCGTCTGTGGCTTCCAGCGTTGGGGCGTACGCACCAATAACGATAGCACACTGGTAGGGTGAGCTGTAGAGTCATGAGGCACTCGTTTATTCCACAAGGCAAGTCTCTGAGACGTTCAACTAGCTAATTTTTTATGGCAAAGCCTACCCCATGGAGGCGGCGTACGCACGCACACACCCCACGCTATGTTCTCTTGATGGACCTTGTTAAGCCCGCCCAGCGGGCTTAGCAGGCCAATTACGGAAAAGCTGGATGCAACGACCGTCAGCGTATGATGTTTCATCTGTCAAAGTTTTGACAGATGAATTGTCATCGTTTGACAGTTCTGTGAAGCTGTCAAACAGTGACATTCTCGTAGTTTGATGAGGTCTTGAATTCCAGACCTCATCAAATTTCTTTCCTTTGCAGAAGTGCGATGGTTGTTGCATTGGAGAATGCAACGGCCATCTGTTCTCTCCAACGCGGAGGTTAGAGACTCTCCGCATACACACCGACTGAAGCCTGCAGGAAGAAACAAAGGTAAGTACACTTTTACTAACACTTTGCACTTACTTCACATACTCACCTCTCCACACTTGCACCCATCACTTACCTTCACAGCGCACTTTTGCACCCCCGCAGACCCCCTACTCGCCTCGCTGACCTGGCGGGTTGCAGAGTCTTCGGGAAGCCCACACTTGGGCAAAAAAGGGATAATCCTATTTTCTGCCAGTTAATAGGCTTTAATCCCTTCCCGCCTCCAAGGAGACGAGGCCCGGCGCGGGACGACTACCCGCCTCCTGGCAAGATGGCTTGGGGGTGGGTTGGGCACCTGCCCCCAAATTCTGCCATTTTCCTGGCAGTCCTGCCTCCCCAGGGCTGGCAAGATCGCGCCCCTAGGGCTGGATTTTCTCAGTGGAGGCGGGACTGCTGCTTGCTGGGTCTATGTCCCGCCACCATCAGCCTCTGGCCAACCAGCGGGATTTTCCCCTGATTGACCTTGTTAATCCCGCTCAGCAGGCCAATTAGGGGGAAGTCACTGACCGAGCACGTCAACGTCTGACGTGCCATCTGTCAAGATTTCTTGAAAGAAGAAATGTGAAGCTGTCAAACACTGACATTCTGTGTAGTGTGATGAGTCCTTGTGGTTAGGACTCATCAAACCTTTCAACTTTGTAGAATTCACCTGGCTGTTGGTTTTGAGGATCCAGCAGCCAGTCTGTGAAATCTACAATGAAGATGTCGGGACTCCGGATCCACTGCAGCTGAAGGCTGTAGGCAGAAACGAAGGTAAGTGAACATTTTATAACATTTAACACTCGCCTTACATACTTGCCACTCCACACTTCCACCCATCACTCACCTCTACATCTCACTTTCAGACCCCTCCGACCCCCGCAGACCTCCTTCACATCTCCTCCACCCCGGCGGGGTTCTCCGAGGTCAGGAAGCCTGCACTTGACAAGGTAAAATGGGACTAATCCTTTTTTCTGCCTGTTTAAATACATGTTAACAGGCAGTTAAAAGGATTTAATCCCTTTCCCACCTCGGAGACAGGACCCGGGGCAGGAGGGCTTCCTGCCTCCTGGCAAAAGGGCACAGAGGCGGGATGGGGGGCGGCGTTGCCAGCCGCCCCCACATTCTGCAACTTTGCCGGCAGTCCCGCCTCCATACCCGCTTCCTCGGGGCTGACAAAATCCAGCCCCGGTGTTTTACACAGATTTGGGGAGAAATCAATATGTTGGGGCCTATGTAACCAGTGCCAGTGTGAGTTAATGTGCATTTGTTTTGGCAGGTACTGCATTCATGAACGTAACCGCCACAGACGCAGATGAAAAAAATAATGATAATTCTATAATTGGGTACTCCATTGTGAGTCAAGCACCAGAACAGCCTCAACCAATGATGTTTACAATTAGCTCAACAACTGGATTAATCACTGTGCTGCAAGCAGGACTTGACCGAGAGGTGAGTGACCATAGATAAGCCCGTTGTGCAGAGTTGGAGTTTGTCACTGAAACGTTAAATCCCTTTTTAAGGTGTAACCAGCCTTCGATTGAAGGTATGCTCTAGTATCGTGGATTGGAGGGGTGGGGGACACAACGGAAATCACATGATTGCCCTCTTGAGACTTTCAGGTGTAACCATGTGACCCTTCTCTGCAGCCACATTTGGACATTGCCTTGCTGTAAGTCACTAATCCATGAGAGATGCTTTTAAGATGGGAGAGATGAGGTGAATTTGGAAAACTCACTACATATAAAACTGCACAAATCATGCACGCCAAATCAAATATCTGAAAGACAGAGTGACTGAGTTTTATCCCACAAAGTGCGGATGGGACAAAAATGGGGAAGTACGTTATGTAGAATCTACTTTAATTTAAAGAATGAT
Organism: Somniosus microcephalus; assembly: GCF_052327205.1. NCBI lineage: Eukaryota > Metazoa > Chordata > Chondrichthyes > Squaliformes > Somniosidae > Somniosus > Somniosus microcephalus. The sequence goes on from NC_140992.1 coordinate 243,487,131, forward strand.
TACTCAACATGCAAAAAAATCTTATTTGGTTATACTCCCCATACCAGGGGCAACCTGTGTCATAGTGATCCCTCTGTGCTATGTAGATGAACCTACAAGCCTTGTGCCAAGGGCTGTACTTGTCCAAAGACGGAGACAACCACACAGAATCTCTGTTAAGGGACTGTGTTTTTTGAGAATGCCCACCGCCATTTTAACCCAGGGCCACAGGGAAGGTGCCCACCACAGGCAGGCAGGTGCCTCATAAATATTCAAAAGTCAGGGCCCAGTGATGTAATTCGGATCCTGACATGATTTTAACAGAATCATGTACAGTCCCGGAACTGGAGGCAAGCAGGATAAGGACAACAAGAGGCCAAGATAAGTTTCATTTTTAATTTTTTTTTTTAACACTTCCTGGGCTTACCCTGCCCCAGGTTTCCTTCACCCTGCCCCCCCCAGATTGAGTTACCCGAGTGCTGGCGACTGTTCCCTCAGGTCCCCAATGGTGGCCTCCTGTTGCCTGAAATCCTGCTCCTGCCTGCCGACTTCGATGCCATTCCCACCGGCTTCAGGTGGGGGTCAGCTTTGCCAAATTTAAATGAGGCCCGGTTGTTAAAATGACCCTGGCCTCATGCTGGCACTTCATGGATGCTTCACTCCCGCTCCCTGACCCCAAACACTGCACTCCCACCCCAGGTTCAAATCGGGGCTAAGGAGCCCAGGAAGGTAGATGGGTACATCTTCAATGGACTCGGCCTTGAGCTTGTGTCCCAGAGCTTTGATTTCAGGAGATGGTTGGGGAGTTGCCACATTACCAGACTGAGGATTGGGATCTTGAACTTTTACCACATTGCTAAATTAATTAATTTTTGGTTATACAGTTTCCAAGTATCCGGTTTACAGGGAGCTAAATAGTAGCCAGTTGCCAGGAGTATTAATGGGTTCAATTTACCACCCAAGCGGGACATTTCTGGGACCTGCTCCTCTCTTGTCTGGCTGGAGTAGAGAGGATCTAAGAAGAACTAGGTCTCCAGGGTCATTCATATACTTTAGGATCTGTTGATTAAGGGGATGAAGAAAAAAAATTCCCTTGAAGTAAGCAAAAAGCCACCCAAACACATTGCCTGAAGCTCTTGGGATGTTGTTGTTTCGTATGATGAGTAAAGCGTAGTTTGGCTATCCCTGACACCATCCTCATGGCAGTATTTAGCTGCCTATCCACGATCTTTGTGTGGCGGCTGCAGAACCATGAGACAGAACCGTATTCTGCAGCAGATTAGACTAGGGCCACTCTTGTGGTGCAAAGTGTTCTGGCTGTGCTTCCCCCATGAAGTCCCAGTGAGTTTCTGGACCAGCTTCACCCTGGTTTTTATTTTTTGGCCGGTGTTGGTGAGATGAGGCCGTTGGTGAGAGTCCTGTCCAAGAGCTCTTGGGATCAGGAGAGAACAAAAGAATGGCCACTGTGCATTCTCTCATGGTGAACAAGTCCACCTGTGGGCTTTTTGCCACTTTGTTTAAAATACCAGTCCCTGCATTCCAGAAGGCCCACATGTGATGCTGCAGCATGCTGCTGTTGCTCCACTCTCCACTGTTGCAGCCTCCAATCCAAGGTTAAATAGCAGGCTTAGGATTTTTAAGGAGCTGGATCATTTTCCTTAAACCCAAGATCCTATACACTCTGGTTATCTGGAAGTGTTTTTTGCAAGTGATGCAGAATTTAAACTCATCAACCACAACAGGATAATGTTTCAAACAAGAGAATATAGCTTTGTGAGGTTAAATAGCATGGTGTACAAAACCGTGGTGTAATGTGTTACTATTCCACTATGCGCTGTACTACACTATGTTGGCTAGAGGTGCAGGCAAGTAATTGTCCATATGGTGAGCGCCCAGCTTTAAGTATGTTCTTGGGGAGCAACCAAAATATAGGGTCAAATGGCTTGCCATAGAAAAGCAATTGGTGCATCATCTCGTGCACATCCAAGTGTCTGGTTTGAGCAAAATAGGTCGGAGTAGATTCAACTGACCACTGTTCTGTATCTTCAGTTTTTTAATTATAAAGGTTTTGATGGGGTGAATAGGATAAAACTATTTCCCCTAGTTCGAGAGTCAGATGAGAAGTCATCAATTTAAAATTGTCGCACAACAGAGAGTTTAGCAAAAATGTCTTTACATGGAGGGTTATTGGAGCATAGAGTTCTTTGTCACAGGGAGCAGTTGAGGCAGAGACTGTTGTCTATTTAAAGGGAAAAGTGGATAAATTGAGTTTGAAATGGAGGAAGATACAGGGCTAAGAGAGAGCATGGCAGTTGGATTAGTTTTGGATTGCTCTAGCAAAGAGCCAGCAAAGATTCAATCGGACAAATGGCCTCCTGTGTTGTAAACCTATAGTCTGTGACCACTATTCATCAAACCACCAGTACCTGTGGATACTGGAGCATGAGAAGTTGAGAATGTTTTTGATTGGACGTGCCCCAAAAATGTTTGAGAATGACTGGGCTCACGTATTGGCCACAAGAGCATTAATGCCCTTAAAAACACACTTAATATATATGTTCTTCCATCTTTTTTCAGAAAGTGAATCAATACAAGCTTCTAATTCAAGCAGCAGATGCAGAAGGGAATGGTCTGACCACCACAGCCACAGCAATAATCACAGTCACCGACACAAACGATAATGCCCCACAATTTGTGAAAAAAACGGTAAACTTTTCTTCATATAAAATGTTTAAAAATTTCTTTCTGACTTGAAATGCAAGTAACCTTTCTAATTATTTCATTGAGGTGGATTTTGAAGCATTGTGTTCTAAAACCGATGTATTCATTTTCTTTTTTTTAAATTGTGTTCACACAGGTAAAGGATTTACCTTTACCTTGCTGGGAAATGGAACGTTTCCACCTTGGGCACCTAGTGTCAGTATTGAGCAGTCCCAGGTCAGCTGTAACATGGTTAGATTCAGAGTAAGACTCTCTCTACTCTGGTCCAACAATGTGGCTCAGCACAGCCTCAGGCGAGCACCTCCAATAACTGCATCAATGCAACGTTTTTCCATTTCCGATATCCGCTACCCTGTAACCTATGAATGAGATTGTCAATTAGCGGAGCTGTCAACATTGAGCAAATCTTGGATTAGAGACAAAAAGACCTTGAATCCTTACAGCTATAGCAAACTAATCAAATTGGGCTGACTTTGAACCCAAGTCACTGGTGAAAGAACAATGTTTTAACATATTACCATGTAGCCACTTGCAAATTTACAGTTGACTGAATTTTGATGGATCTGTAAATAGTTCTGACATTCAATAAAGAAAGTAGTGAATTAGTGACCATAATTGACCCACTTTTGTTTCCAGCCGATGTAGTACATATTATGACTATCAGTAGATACGTGTGGATAAACCTTAATTTCAGTAAACCCTGCTTCACCCAGTGATTTAGTGGCTAAAGGCCACTAGTGTGGTGCGAAACCATACAGATCAGGAGGTCCCAGTTCTGATCACTGATGCCCTGGATCATAATCCAGTGACCCTTGCTGCAAAGTGCACATGTGGGCAGTGACTGGGATCGAGATCAGAATTGCCTGTCGTGTTGTTCAAGGGCCAATAGGCTCCCACATGATGAATGGTCATTTGGGCAAAATGCCAAAGTGTTGCTGGACCTGTGGAACCATTCTGCAGTAAATTGTTAGTAGCTTCAGGAGGAAAGGTTAATTTTTGGAGTTGGGAAGGGGGTGGGTGGGTGGAAGGAAGGAAGGCGAGAGTAGTCATCCTATCAACCTAGGCTGAATTTGAACCCAGGCCATGAGCTGGGGCAGTGTGCTAATCCGCAGTCCCTAATGACTATATTTTTCTGAACTGCAGGCTACTGTTGACGCTCCTGAAAATGAAGTGGATTATGTTGTAACGAGTCTCTCTATAACTGACGACGACCTGCATGGTACACCAGGCTGGAAAGCAGATTTCGGTATAATCTTTGGGAATGAGAGACAACAGTTCTCTATGGAGACTGACTCGGACAATAATGGAGTCCTTAAGATAATTAAGGTATGGCATTCCATTCTGTTTGTAACTGCTGACTGCTGTAGGAATGTTCATGGTGTCCGATAATGAACAATTTTGTGCTTTTACTGGTAATTGGTTCAAACTGACGGGGTCTGGGAGTTGGTTTCCCCACATGTCTTGTTGGCTGTGGGCATGGCAATTGATACCAGGACCAGGTATGCACTAATCCATTGAAGATCTTATGGGAAGGTACTAAAGTACAATGTGTACATCTATCAGGTTTTACTTCACATTGTGATCATCAAGATGATTTAAAAATCTAGTTTTAATGTGTGAAAGAGAATGGATTAAGATTTATTTATTTAATGTATGGGGAAAGCTCAATATGCTTCAGTAAATGTTGAAGTTTGCTTTTGGATCTGTACATACTGAATGGAGAAGAAACCAATGACTATATCACTAATGGTATCATTTGTTCAAAGGTAGTGGAGCTAATTTTGACTTTTTACGATTGTGTAAAACGGGTGGTAGGTAGCAAATTAGCAGCCTGTTTTATGTCTTCCCCCAATTTTTATTTTCATTGCTCACGATTTTTATTTCCATTTAAGGCAATGTAAAACGGGCTGCTATTTATCACCCATTTTACACTATCGCATAGTCAAAAGGACCTCCACCGTGTTTTTGGTAATGATAGCTAATATTCTGAAGAAAAAAATCTCAATTATAAAAAAAACTTTATTCAAAATGACATTTTAGTCAAAAGATGGAATGACTACATAATCAGTTGAGCTAGAGTTACATTCTTTAGCTGCTGCAATAATGCAGTTTTATTTGTATGGAAGTGAACAAAAAAGCAACACAACTCATGTTTGCTGTAAAGATACAACAAAGGGTTAGAAAAGAGCCAGAGCGCTCAATCAATAGAAAATGGAACATTGGCGTGTGTGGAAGGCAGTGACACGCTGCTGTAACTGAGTGCAATGCATTAAAATGTTTTGGGGTTATGAAAATGAGCCATAAAGATGTTTTGTTCTCTGTGGTCAAATGGCATTAACATCTTGGAAAAAGTGTCTTGCCAAATTTTCTTTTGAAAATAAAGAGCCATGCCATTTTGTTTTTGTTATTGTACAGATGACGCTGCCATTTTGTTTTTGTTATTGTACAGATGGCACTGATGTATCTCTGTGACTTATTTTGTCATGTGCATTTTAGTAAACTTTTCTCTGTTTGCAAACTTTTTCATATTGCATGAGTTGTTCAACTTTTTTGTTTTTCTATATACAGCCCTTGGATTATGAGAAGAGCAAACAGCATGTGGTGGTCATTGAAGTAAGGAATCAGATACCTTTCATCGCAACCATGCCACTCTCCTCTGCTACAGTCACCATCAACGTACATGATGTTAATGAAGCACCAATTTTTGATCCAGAAACAAAGACTGACAAGCAGCTTGAAAATCTACCAGTAGGAAGTACAGTAACTGCCTACATTGCGAAGGACCCTGACACTGCTCAAAATCAAATCGTTAGGTATAAAATGGATTCTTGGGAACATTTTCAATTTAGTGCTATCTTCCCCTCCCAAAGTGTACTGCAGATAAATGTCTCAAACCTATTAAATAGCAGTACCAATGGAGAATGTTGCACTTGCCACTGGAAGCTATATAAGTAGCCAGATTTGAGTTATTAAAGGCATTAACCTGGCTGAAAGTTCCTTCTATTTGGGAACTTTGACACCTCGGGATAGATTCTGACTTTCGGCAGCAGCGCAAAACAGGTGGTTACAAATTGGCCAAAATTAGGGCATGGTGTATAACTGGTGGTCAATCCGCAGCCACCCACTTTTTGCCACGGCCAATAGTTAAAATCTACCTGCTCATCTTCGAATCTAAAACCTGTAAAATGGCGTCGTAATATTTTGGCCCAGAATTTGCGGTTGAAATAACGGCGCAACTGTCAGCGCTCATCGTCACTACTGCGTAAAACTGACAGCAACTTCTGGCATTCACACATGCGCAATTAAACACACAAATCCAGAAGTTGCTGTCAGTGATGCCCTGCTCCTCCACAGGATGCGCTGTTGCTGCCTTCACCGATGCAATTAGCACAGAATCAGTGATTTGACGTGAACTTCAACTTTTTACGCACTATTCTCACTGTAAGATCCTATGAAAATGTTGAGCCTTGTTCAATCAGGAGTAACTGAGTTTTTAACGGCATACTAAGTCATAATTACTACTGAACAACCTCTCTGGCCCTGAAAAACAAAGTTTTTAATGTTTCAATATTTCAGCTTCTCTCTTAACCCCATCTGTATGTTCCAATCTGTGTTTTGCTTTCTGTACAATGATGAAGATGGAAATTATAATCTCTGCTTTTTACTCCCTGCTTTGCTGTCTGTGAGAATTCTTCAATCTGATTAGCTGATCAGCTGGCTTGCTACCTGCAATGTTGCTGGATGCCACAGATGGCGTCAAATTCAAAGTCACATTGGAATAGAGGAAATACAAGGTCTGAATTTGCGGTCGGAGGCTTCCCGCGGGGAAATGCCTCCGATCCATGAATAAAATCTGCGCCTACCTGGAGACTCGCACTCCTGGGCCTCTACGTGTAGGCCTGGTAGAGGCCCACGTATCCATGGGGTGCATGCAGTTTGCAAGCGCTCCTGGGATCACATAGGCCGGCCCAACCAATAAAAGAAGAGAATCCCCATAAGCATGAATGGGGAATCACAAAAAAAACACATTTACATACCAAATAAATAAAAAAAATTACATAATTTAAAAAAAATTAAACATTTAAAACATTTAATTTTTTGAAAAATAAATGTAAATGTTTTAAAGGAGCTAAAAAATACCGAACTTATTTTATAGATGTTTTAATGTTTAAATAATTAAAAATATATATTTTTAAATATTCATTTAAACTTTTGCGCTGTAAAAGCAGGCGTAAGAATTTCATGGGCATTTGCAGGGCAGTAGTTTGGCAAATAGATTCTTGACAGATTGCAAGTTCCGGGTTTTTGTGCATGCGCTGCCCGTGTGTAAACGCAGAACTTGCGGGGGGCCTTATGTGTGCGTACACAGTGCGTACGCACCTGTTGGCCCCAGAAAATACAGGCCATACACTCTAGAGCCACTAAATTTTTGTGGGCAGCTTTTTCCAAGTTCAGTAGCGAGCGCCATCCCTTTGCTGCTGACCGCAAAATCCAGGTCTTTGTTTTTGACTGGTGCACTTGTGCGTGTAGCTTCACCTTGGGTTTAATGCCAGTGAATTGCACCACAGCTTTAGTCAATGAGCTTGTGTTCACAGTGCAGATTTCAGATTTGGGATCTTTGCATCATTCTTTAAATTGAAATTGAGGTAATTTTATTAGCTTATGGTGAGATATATTGCATTGCTGTTGAAGCTTGCTGTGTATTGTCACCTCACTTTTTATGAATGGTACTATAATTCATACTTTTTTTTCTTAAACTAAATACATCATTCTGCACACACTTCCTCCTCCTGTATCTTCACTAGTTTGAAGCTGTCTCTTGCTCTCTACCTTTTTTCATAACCTCAATACTGTGGAACACCTTACCTCCCTCAGTCTTTTCCCTCCTCCAACAAACAGTCATTAGATTTAAAAAACCCAAACTTTGGCATCACTACTTGATGATATTCATCTCTTTGTTTCAACCTTGGTGGGGCCCAGCCTCTCAGGCCTTTATCTACTTGGTATTATGTGATAAAATTGTAAACTTTGAACAGTCAATGGCATAGCTGTTCTGCTGCACCTGTCATTTTTTCTTGAGTAGATATGATGTGTATGTTCCTGCCCACCGACAGTTTGACCAGGTCTCAAGTGGGGTCACCATCACGTCCATTATCCCAACTGTGCTAGAGATGAAACTGGTGGGATTAAGGGTTCACTAAGCCAGCAAAATGTTTTGTGTATGTAAACTTGAGGTCATCCAAAACTCGGCTGCCCGTGTCCTAACTCGCACCAAGTCCCGTTCACCCATCTCCCCTGTGCTCACTGACCTACATTGGCTCCCGGTTAAGCAACGCCTCGATTTCAAAATTCTCATCCTTGTTTTCAAATCCCTCCATGGCCTCACCCCTTCCTATCTCTGTAATCTCCTTCAGCCCCACAACCCCCTCTTTCCCCCGCCACCCCCACCCCCGAGATATCTGCGCTCTTCTAATTCTGCCCTCTTGAGCATCCCTGATTATAATCGCTCAACCATTGGTGCCTTCTGTTGCCTAGGCCCTAAGCTCTGGAATTCCCTGCCTAAACCTGTCCGCCTCGCTACCTCTTTCCTCCTTTAAGACGCTCCTTAAAACCTACCTCTTTGTTCTACCCTAATTTATCCTTATGTGGATCGGTGTCAAATTTTTTGTCTTAAAATACTCCTGTGAAGCGCCTTGAGATGTTTTACTACGTTAAAGGCGCTATATAAATACAAGTTGTTAAGTTGTCCTAAAAGAAGTACAAATAAACTTTTATTTTACATAATTACACAGATGCAGTGCTTGCTACAGGAACTGCAATTTATGCTGAAATATTTGGTTACTCCCCAATGGCAGATTTTAATGAAGGCCTATTGGGTTTAACGTGGAAACTGTTTTTGTCCATTTTCTCTCATTTTAAAGGAATTGTTTGTGGCAATAATTTGTTTTGTTGTATGTTCCAGATACCGAATGGGCAGTGACCCAGCAACCTGGTTTGAAATCGAGTTAGAGACTGGCATCATTAAACTAGTTAAGGACATGGATAGAGAGTCCGAGTTTGTTAAAAACAGCATATATACTGCAACAGTCCTCGCTTACGATGATGGTAAGTACAACTTGATTTTTTTTTTTTTAAGTATGCATAATCCACATAATTCATGCCATAATACCCTGGTTTCCTTCATCAGTGACTGTTCTTGCAATATTTGTCCTCTAGTGGTATGTCACAAGGTAGTGATATAAATAACCTTGGTTAACTTGGCACTTGATATGAAAATTCTTGTATTAAGAATACATTTTGATGTGCTGTAGATTTTTCTGTCGAGTCTCTAGCTTCTAGTACCTTAGGCCTGGCCAGCTGACTTGAGCCGTAATGTCCGAGCTCTCTCTCAAAGCATCTCGTAAACGTCCCCCTCCAGTCTAAGTGCGATAGTGAGAGAGAGAAAAATCTCATCCAAAAATAATACCTTCAGATCAGATTTTTTATTTAAAAAGCTCAAACTGCACAGAATACTGGAAAAATTAAATGTGCATTGGTGTTTTCTCACTTCCTCGCCTTCATTTCTAAATGTTCTGCTTGCTTGTCATGGTATGCATAGTGAATTGTGATGGTGCTACTTGGGTGAAACTATAATGCTTACATTGGGCCCACAGGTGATTGGAAATCCCCAGCACTTGAGGTCCAAGTAAAATTTCCAACTCTTGAGATTGAAATGGGTCTTTGGGCCCACAGATGGGGCAAGGCTTTGGAATGTAGGAAATTCTAAATTCATATGCATGGGTAACTTTAATGACTTGAGGAGGCATCATAAACATTTTGGCCTAGGCTTTCTGATATGGGGTGGGGCGGGGGGGGGGAGGTGGCTGGGGTCTTCCATTCATCTCATGATAATCCCTCGACCCTGGTTGTATTTTCAGCCAGGGGGTCATTTACCTGCTGAACATGAGCTCACCAACCTCCAAGAGTCACACTAGACTGGGGCAGAGACTTTCTGCGGCAAACCTGATGGGGTGGGGGCTTTCGCAGCGGAAAGAGGAAGGGAGTCGCCAAGTGATATGCCTATCAATTAGTCCAATAAAAGGCGACGAGTTAAGAACGTAACTGAAGGTTTTTATTGGCTAAATAACAGAGCCCACCCTCGTGGGTGATCCGATCCAACAGGGAGGAATACTAGCCAGTCAGCTACCTTTATACCTGGGCAGGTAATGGGCGGAGTCGGAGGTGGTCAGCCCAGGTATAACAGTGCGACAAGAGGCGACCTCGTGTAGTGATGTGACAGTGAGAACAGTGAGAACAATATACAGTGATAACTATAACAGTGGTTTACCACATTCACCCCTTGTTTAGATTAGAGTCCGGCGGGGTGAAGTGTATTACCAACTCTGGTATGTCAGTCTGTCCGGAGGCTTCGTTAGCCTCTCCGATCGTCGCAGCGGCGGTGTTACATTATCCGGTGTTAAAGCTGGTGTCTGCGTAGTCGGCAAAGGCTCGTGGGGTTCCGGCATGCCGTCTACCTCGGCTGGACTCGGGGGGTTGGGAGGGGGGGGTGAGGGTGCGAGGTCTCGTAAGGAGACAGTGTCCTCCCGTCCGTCTGGGTAAGCCACATAGGCGTACTGGGGGTTGGCGTGCAGGAGGTTCACCTTCTCGACCAGGGGGTCCGTTTTATGGGCCCTCACGTGCTTTCGCAGCAAGACGGGTCCCGGAGAGGTCAGCCAGGTTGGTAGGGTGGTTCCCGTAGTCGACTTCCTGGGGAAGACAAACATTCGAGCATGGGGGGTGGTGTTAATGGCAGTGCAAAGTAGTGACCGGATGGAGTGCAGCGCAATCGGGAGGACCTCTTGCCAGCGGGAGGTTGGGAGGCCCTTAGACTTTAAGGCTAAGAGGGTGGCCTTCCATACCGTCGCGTTCTCTCTTTCCACCTGGCCGTTCCCTCGGGGGTTGTAGCTGGTGGTCCTGCTTGCTGCAATACCCCTCTCCAATAGGAACTGACGGAGTTCCTCGCTCATGAAGGAGGCGCCCCGGTCACTATGTATATAGTTCGGGAACCCGAACAAGGCGAAGAGTTTGTTCAGGCATTTAATGACCGTGTTACTGGTCATGTCTGGGCAGGGGAAGGCAAAGGGGAAACGGGAGTACTCATCAACGATGTTGAGGAAGTACACATTACGGTCGGATGACGGTAGGGGCCCTTTGAAGTCGATGCTCAGACGCTCGAAGGGGCGGGTGGCCTTGATCAGGCTTGCTCTGTCCGGCTTATAGAAGTGCGGTTTGCACTCAGCACAGATCTGGCAGTTCCTGGTCATGGTCCTGACCTCCTCGATGGAGTATGGCAGGTTGCGGGCCTTAATGAAATGGTAGAGTCTGGTGACTCCGGGGTGGCAGAGGTCATTGTGGAGGGTCTGAAGTCTATCACTTTGCGCGCTGGCGCATGTAATGCGTGAAAGAGCATCAGGGGGGTCGTTCAGTTTACCGGGCCGGTACAAGATCTCATAATCATAGGTGGAAAGCTCGATTCTCCACCTCAAGATTTTGTCGTTCTTGATCTTGCCCCTCAGCTTGTTATTAAACATGAAGGCAACCGAGCGTTGGTCGGTGAGGAGGGTAAATCGTTTGCCTGCCAAGTAGTGCCTCCAGCGCCGTACTGCCTCCACAATTGCCTGGGCTTCCTTCTCGACCGACGAGTGTCGGGTCTCGGGGCCCTGTAGGGTCCTTGAGAAGAAGGCTACCGGCCTACCCTCCTGGTTAAGGGTAGCGGCTAGGGCGAAGTCGGATACATCGCTCTCCACTTGGAAGGGGATTGACTCATCCACTGCGTGCATTGTGGCCTTGGCTATGTCTCCCTTAATGAGGGAGAAGGCCGCGCACGCCTCTTCCGTGAGGGGGAAGGATGTGGTTTTCAGGAGGGGTCTGGCTTTGTCCGCATAATTGGGTACCCATTGGGCATAGTAGGCGAAAAGCCCCAGGGTTCTCCTAAGTGCTTTTGGACAGTGGGGGAGGGGTAGCTCCATGAGGGGGCGCATTCTTTCGGGGTCGGGGCCGATGACTCCGTTCTCTACTACACAGCCAAGGATGGCAAGGCGCGCTGTGTTAAACACGCATTTCTCCTTATTGTAGGTGAGGTTCAGCCGTTGGGCCGTACGGAGGAATTTCTCCAGATTCACGTCATGGTCCTGCCGGTTGCGGCCGCAGATGGTGACGTTATCGAGATAGGGGAAAGTGGCCTGTAGTCCGTTCTGGTCAACCATCCGGTCCATCTCCCGTTGGAAAACCGAGACCCCGTTGGTGACACCAAAGGGGACCCTAAGGAATTGGTAGAGGCGGCCATTCGCCTCGAAGGCGGTGTACTGGCTGTCCTCCGGGCTGATGGGGAGTTGGTGGTAGGCCGACTTGAGGTCGATGGTCGAGAATACGCGGTATTGTGCAATCTCATTGACCATGTCCGATATGCGGGGGAGGGGGTATGCGTCCAGCTGGGTGTATCTGTTTATGGTCTGGCTGTAGTCGATAACCAGGCGATTTTTGTCGCCGGTCTTGACTACCACCACCTGGGCACGCCAGGGGCTGCTGCTCCCCTCAATAATGCCCTCTTTCAGGAGTCGCTGCACCTCAGAGCTAATGAAGGCTCTGTCCCCAGCGCTGTACCGCCTGCTCTTAGTAGCGACAGGTTTGCAGTCGGGGGTGAGGTTAGCGAACAGGGAAGGTGGCGGTACCTTGAGGGTGGATAGGCTGCAGGTGTTACGCGGTGGGCGGTTTAACTTTCGCTGGTTGTCGACTGTGAGTGGGGGGAGGGGTCCACCGTATGCTAGGGTTACACTTTGGAGGTGGGATTGGAAGTCCAGCCCTAGTATGACGGCAGCGCACAGCTGGGGGAGTACGAGGAGTTTAAAATTTTTATACTCTGTCCCTTTAACCGACAATGTCACGACACAGTAGCCGCTGATGTCTGTGGCGTGCGACCTCGATGCCATCGAGATGCGGCTGCGCGTTGGCAGGACGGGGAGGGAGTAGTGGCTCACCGTGTCTGGGTGGATGAAGCTCTCCGTGCTTTCGCTGTCGAACAGGCAGGTCGTGGCGTGGCCGTTGACTTTGATGTCCATCATTGAGCTGGCCAGGTGGTGCGGGCGGGCTTGATCCAGGGTCACGGAAGCTAGGGTGTAGATGAGCGCGTCGTTGTCATGACAAGATGGCGGCGAAGATGGCGGCCCCCGTAGTTCACATGAGGCTCTGTTTAAATCGTTTGCCCCGCACAAAGATGGCCGCCCCTGCTGTTCCCATGAGGCTCTGCAGGCTTCGGCTGCCCCGCACAAAGATGGCCGCCCCTGGTTTTCCCATGAGGCTCTGCAGGCTTCGGCTGCCCCGCACAAAGATGGCCGCCCCTGGTTTTCCCATGAGGCTCTGCAGTCTTCGGCTGCCCCGCACAAAGATGGCCGCCCCCAGGGTTCGCATGAGGCACTGCTGGCTTCTGAGGATTTGCTTCTGCAGGCCTTGGAGAAGTGGCCTTTCTTGAGGCAGGTTTTGCAGGTCGAGTTTTTGGCTGGGCAGCGCGACCTCGGATGCTTCTCCTGGCCGCAAAAGAAGCAGCCAGCGGCCCGATCGGGGTTGCCTGATGTCGGGGCCGGTACCGGGGCTAGCGGGCCCGGTCGGATCCGTGATGCAGACGCTGAGGTAGGTCCCGGGGGCAGCGCTGTGAAGGGTGGTGGGGTGGGGGTCGGGCCCGAGTCCCAGGGTCGCGAATAGTACCTGGCAAACGCTTCCTGGTCTTGCTGGGTGGCCTCTAGGGTGAGGGCGAGGGCTTCGGCCTTGTCCAGGTCTATGTCCTTAGCTTCAAGCAGTCTTTGCCGTGTGTAGTCGGAACGTAGGCCTCTCACCAAGGCGTCGCGGACATTGTCTTCCATGTTCGCAGTAGCCGTCACCGCTTTAAAGTCACAGTTCCTGCCGAGTTGTCTCAGCGCTCGTGAAAATTCAGCTATCGATTCTCCTGGCTGTTGCTGGCGAGATCTTAAGAGATGCCTAGTGTACATGTAGTTTACCGGGCTCCGGTACTGCTGTTTCAGTAGGTTGATGGCGTCGTCGTACGTAGTCATGTCCTGGATGAGTGTATATACTCTCGGGCTCGCTTGGGCTTTCAGGACTCTTAGTTTGGATCTCTGAGGGACGACGGCTTCCTCCAGGTACGATTCGAAGCAGTCCAGCCAGTGTTTGAAGTCGTTGGCTGAGTTTGGTGCCTGTGGGTTTAGATCCAGGTATGGTGGTTTCAAGGCTTGCAGCCAAGCCGGCTGGTGTGGCCCGTTGTCTGGAGGCTGCTGTTGCTGTGCTGCTGGGTGAGCTCCTTGCTGTTGCTGTTCATTATCAGACATCTTTAAAATTTAGCCAATAAAATTGATATGCCTATCAATTAGTCCAATAAAAGGCGACGAGTTAAGAACGTAACTGAAGGTTTTTATTGGCTAAATAACAGAGCCCACCCTCGTGGGTGATCCGATCCAACAGGGAGGAATACTAGCCAGTCAGCTACCTTTATACCTGGGCAGGTAATGGGCGGAGTCGGAGGTGGTCAGCCCAGGTATAACAGTGCGACAAGAGGCGACCTCGTGTAGTGATGTGACAGTGAGAACAGTGAGAACAATATACAGTGATAACTATAACAGCGGTTTACCACACCAAGCTACTTGATGAAAATAGTATTTTTCTTTTATTTAAGGCAAACTTTTTGTCCCGTGCACAGCCATGCTCAGTGTGCTTGCACAGAGCCCGCTAATGATTCCACTAAGGCCTATTCTGCCAACTATTGAACTTTGGATGCCGGGACCAACACATGGCCAGCATTGAGTTGGGGGAAAAGTGGGAAACACAGCCGATGCTGTGTTTATCTCACTTTAATTTCACTAGTATGTACTCATCCTCACATGAACTGGTAAATGTTAGGCCATCAGACCCACCCTCAGCCAAAGGAGAAGGCAGGGATATGGTGGAGTCATCTCTGAGCATACTTCTGGCCCTGATCCACTAGAAAAGCCGGCAGCAGCAGGAAAGCCTGGGCCTTTTATATTTATCTTGGAAACATTACGGTGAGCTGGGTTATAAATGAAAAAGGCAGCTAGAACCATACTTCCGATGTAATTCATTCTACAATTTTACAAGTGATTGTGTTTCTGTGGTTTCTTTGATCCATATTCTTGTTAATCAGTACAGTTAAATCACTTATGTTGAGCCAGTGGGAAAAGCATGACACATTTTTGATCTACTTCAGATAAATTGTGCCACCCACAGATTTAACATGTGACGAGACTTTAAATTATAGTTTATTAAAATGAATTTAAATAATTTATAGATAGGTTTATGCAAATGTCCATTTAAACACTTTAAAAGTTGAATTTTTATGATGAATAAAAAGAAAGTTAAGAGGACAAAGCCATTTTGAGCGATACAGAATAAAACTTTATGTGCAAGCAAAAGGATTAAAACCGTGAAATTGTTATATCTTTGAGTGAAGAGTTCCCCAGCAACTGTTATATCCAGTAGTGTTTCTCATCGGTTATATTTCTATTGTTCTTTAGCATTCACTATGTCGAACAAGGGAATTTCCTTGGGTGTTCTTTTGATCAGTTGGTGTATCTTTGTTGGGGGAAAATCCCCTTCATGCACCAGTTCGGGGTTTCCACTGATCTTCCACCAAAGTTACGGTGGCCAATCGGAAAACCGCTGAGGAAGTTCCTGGCAACAATGTGCACCATCTCCCCCCTCTTTTGTCAAGAGTGCCAGTCAACATTTAAGCTAATACCAATGTAATTAAACTGTTGTAACATGTGTTTTGTTGAAAACCAATGTTTGCCTAGCTTTCCTGAAAAAGGAATGTAGTCAGTAGAACCTCACTCTCCCCCTGTAGGTTACTGACCACTAGTGTTGTTTCATTGTACATCTGTAATATTCAAAATCTCTGAGTAACTTGTAGCTGTAGGTAAGCAATGAGTTTTTAAGAATAGCTATTGGATGTAAAAGTGAATGATATACGTTAATGGTTTAAACTGTAGCTGTGGCAGCCTGATTGGTCACCAGTAATAAAATTGACGAGAACACCACTAGTCTCCCTTCAAAGTGTTTGTTGACTGTACTGGATACGACGAAGCCCATGGCAAAGAGGTGAAATGGCCATTTTTAAGGCCATTTTTAATTGGTTTATGTTGATAATTGTCTTTTCAAATCCAGAACCTTGTTGTGGGTGGGGAACTTTGACATTTGTTAATACAATAGCTTTATATAAGAAAGGAAAAACTTGGATTTTCAGCCTTGAAAGGAGGCACCTGAGAAGTGATGTGGAAATATGCCGAATTAATGATATGGAAAAGGTAAATGTAGAATGTTGCTTTACAATGTGAGAGTAGGTCAGGGGAGCAGAGGTGCAAACTAGTAAAAGGCAAATTTAGGACTGATATCGTAATTTTGTTTCACATAAATGGAATGGATAGAGCAGTAGAGACGACAACCCTAGAGTAATTTAAAATAAATCCGATGCTACAATGCAGGGACTTTAGGGTCCATCTGGATGAACTAAGATGGGTTGAATGGCTACCCTCATTCATAATGATCTTGTGAAAGAACACTGACTGATTCAGTTGACTAATGAACATTTCCCAAGCTTTGCTTTAGGATTCAGAGCTTCTGTTTTGTCTCCACAGGGACTCCACCTGCCACTGGTACTGGGACTCTGCTTCTGGAGCTTGAAGACGTCAATGATAATCCACCCATCGCTACCGGTCCCACATATCGTGTGTGCAATCAGAATTCTGTCCCTGTCAATGTAACCATTGTAGACAAAGACATCCCACCCAACACCTTCCCCTTTTTTGTGGTGCCAGTTCATGGAGCTGAGACAAACTGGACTGTTGGCCATACTGACCAGGGTAAGTAATCTACTTTTAAAAGGGCAGTCTTATCCAAAAAAATAAATTCCTGCCTACTTTCCCCTTCTTGCCCAAATACTTTAGTCTTCCTTTTTCAACTTTTTTTCCCCCTCCTGAAGGTGTTGACTGCTTGCTGGACATAATTACCACCGTGGGAACCCTGACTGAATATTGCCCCCCCCCCCCCCCCCCAAACACACCGTCGTGCATTTATATAGTGCCATTAACATTATGAAACATCCCAAGGTGTTTGACAAATAGGCGCAAGGAAACTGATGCTAAGCCAGGAAGGGAAAGATTAGAAAGAATGACAAAGTCTGGTCAGAGATGGATTTTTAGTGATGGAGAGGTGGAGTCGTTTAGGGGTGGGGTTCCAAAGAAGTAGTTGATGGCTCTTTCTCCAATGGTGGAGTGGAGAGAGGGGAGACCCAAGACGCCTAAGTTAGTGGAATGGTGTTTGAGGGCCTATAGGGTTGCAGAAGATTGTAGAGATGGAGTGAGGTCAGGGAGGGATTCATAAAGGAGGATTTTAAATTTAATGCATTGGGGGATGGGTAGCCAGTGTAGATCAGTGAGGAAGGGGATCATGAAAGATTACGACTTGGTGTGGGACATACATAAATGACAACATTTTGAACAAATTGAGTTCACTGAGATTGGAGGATAGGAGACCATTGGAAAAAGTCAAAAGTGAAGGTGATAGAGGCATGTATAAAGGATTCAGAAGCAGAGGGACTCCATATGGATTGAAATGGGCAATGTTGCAGAGCTGGAATAAGCGGTTTTGGTGATGGAAAGGATGTGGGTTTTAAAGCTCAACTCAAGGTTGAACAGGACTACATATGGTATAGTTCAGCCTGGGGAGGGAGCAGAGTTTGTGATGGAGGCAGATGGTGCTGGCTTCAGTCTTCCATTGTTGAGTTGCAGCAAGTTATGACTCGCTCCAGAACTTAATGTCTGGGGTTGAGAGAAGTGGTGGAGAGGTACAGCTGGGTGTCATCTGTATACATATGGAAGCTGATTCTGTGCCTGCAGATGATGTCGCTGATGGGCAGCATGTAGATAGGGAAGAGAAGGTGACCAAAAGTAGACTCTTGGGGGGTCCCTAGGGGGGTTGGTGTAGGAAGGGATGAGAAGCCATTGCTGGAGATGCATGGGTTGATTTTTGATGGGTAAGAATAAACCTATGCAGAAGCAGTAGTAGTTGGATGAGCGAGGAGAGGTGTTTTGAGGAGGAAGACATGGTCAATAGTATCAAAAATTGAAGAGGAGGAAGGATGACGCACCACAGCCAGTGACTGGGGATGTAATTTTTGATTTTGCCTAAGGCTGTGAGAAGGGTGGAGTCTGTACTGGAAAAATTTGAACAGGGAATGACTGGAGAAGCAGGCACAGTCTGGGAGGTGAGGACATTTTTGAGCACTAGAGAGAGAAAAGGGAGGTTAGATCGGGTGGATTTTTTTGAAGAGTGAAGATGACAATTTTGATGGGGAGAGGAGTGGCACTTGCAGAAAGGGAATTATTGATCCCTAATCACTGGGCACTGAATCCATGAATCCAATGAAGTGATCTTTCTGCCACCCTGGCTGAGATCAGCCAGCTCGGTGCAGACTAAGAATCGAACCTTCCTGGTTTGTCTATCTCCCTCCTCTCCTGAAGGTAGCTCTGATGAAATACAGTTACATGGATACCTGCAGACAGTTTGTCAGCATTTTGTCATACTTGGGCCTGGATCGTGAGTGCCAGCAGCTTATTCAACCATATAGGGCACCACAGCGGATTCTAATCCTGTCCCCGTCCAACAATTGTGTGCATAGACTTTCCAGCAGGAGTAACTGGCTGGTGAGCATACTGGGAACCCCGGCAGTGTTATTTCTCCCCCCCCCCCCCCCCTCCACCCTCAATCCTCTCTCTAACCCGGGCCATTAAAACCAATTGTACTGCTGCTGCAGCTGAAATGAGCTAACTCACCAAAGATTGAACCTGGGCTCTTGTCGTCTGTGTGGCTTAATATCACCTTGGGCAGCACATTTTAACCACAGTGCTATCAGGACCTGCCAATCTCTAAACCTTTCCGATTTGAGCTGCACTGTTGAACAGAAAATCCAAGAAATAATTTTTATAATATTGTGTTTCTTCTCCACCATCTGAAACAGAAAGTAGTCTTTTTTTTTTTAGTTTGTGAAAGCAACTTGCTTGCATGTCCAGACCTCCTGGGATGGGGTTTGGGGGATATGAAACAGTGGGATGCCAGCAGCAGCTGGCAAGATTTCTGTGGGGCCAGGAGGACTATTCAGGTACTAAAGCATTTCTAGCTGTGTTTTGTGAGTAGCCTGCAACAGTTCCTTTAAAGACTTCTAGTTAGGCTGCTCAATGGCTGCTACCATTGGGTGGAGCGTGTGCTGAAAATGGCATAAGACATCGATTGACATATTGATGCCTCCCACCTGAAACAGGCGGGTACACGGGCACCCATTTTCAGGATGGTCAAAAATGAAGACGGCTGGCACGGCGGGGCGAATGGGCCGTTAATTGCTGCACCGCGGTTTTGTTTACTAAACACGGGTGTTTTGGCACATTTCAAGTTAATGCGTCCTTTATACTGACTAGTAAGAGTCATAAAGCGATAACCCTGGATTTTTCTTTTTGTCCTTCAGCTGATGTGGTGACGTTGAAACTGATGAAAGAAATTGATCCCAACGTATATGAAATTTCTTTGAAAGTAACGGACAGTGGGCAGCCGGCATTGTCTCAGGTCACAGGACTGCGGGTGGAGGTGTGCGACTGTCAGGAAAATGGAGCGTGTAAACCGAGGGCAGTCGCTGCTGCTTTTGGAATCTCGGGCATTTTGGCTGTTCTGGGTGCTATCTTAGCATTGTTGAGTGAGTATCATTTACATGCAATTTAAAACCAAATCTACATTTAAGGAATTGAACTTAATAAGCTGCATTCTATATTTTCACCAAAGCTCTACAGGGAGTGATGTTGAGGCCTATTCTTACTGTTCGATTCCCAAACAAAATTAAGTTTTTTTTCCCGGAACGCTGTACACTCTGAATATAGATGTAGTGCAAGTACTACTAAATTGCTGCATGAAATTACGACAGAACCTGAGAATGATACAGTGCCATTCGGCTCACCGTGCCTGTGCCGGCTCTTTGAAAGGGCTGTCCAATTAGTCTCATTCCCCTGCCCTTTCCCCATAGCCCTGCAATTTTTCTCCTTCATGTATTTATCCAATTCCCTTTGGAAAGTTTTTATTGAATCCATTTCCACCACTCTTTCAGGCAATGCATTCCAGATCATCATAACTTGCTGTGAAAAAGAAATAAAATTCTCCTCATCTTGCCTCGGGTTCTTTAGCCAATCTGTGTCCTCTGGTTACCGACCCTTCTGCCAGTGGAAACAGTTTCTCCTTATTTACTCCATCAAAATCCTTTATGATTTTGAACACCTCGATTAAATCTCCCCGTAACGTTCTCTGCTTTAAGGGGAACAACCCAGATTTCACTGATGTGTTTTAGTTGTCCCTTTTTTAACTTGCCCTCTCTCTCTCAAGTGAAAGTGATTGATCATGGATTTTTTAAAACATTTCCCTGTATATATCTGGTTATGGCCTTTTTGAAGGGAACACAGCTTTGCTCCTTTCTGTTGCTCCTCCAAATGAAAATGCACACTGCATGGTCAGCAGAGCTGCAGCTTCCTGGCTTATCTGAGTATAATTCCCTTCTGAGAACTTCTGAGGACCAGGGCAGGTATTCTGCTATTTGTTACATATCTAGTACGTGTGCCAATTTAAACAGTGCGCAAGCTCAGCATTCCTGAATAATTGAGATGGTGTACTGTGCAGCTGTGTTGTGACTTCTGTACATAGTATGAGCAGGGCCTTGAAGGTGACCTTTCCTTGTATCCTACATCTGCTAATTATGAAGGATGCACAGAAGGATTTAAAAGAAATGCCCTCGTGGCTGAGCATGTTCATCCAGGGGGTAGCTGAGCTGTACAGACCTGGATTGTCACTGGTTCAATGCTTGACCTACGCTGATGTCAGTCAGAGCTGTATATATTTATATTTATATATCACGACCTCAGGGCGTCCCGAAGTGCTTTACAGCCAGTGAAGTACTTTTTGATGTGTAGTCGCTGTTGTAATGTTGGATCTAAATTGGCCACGTATATAATTAATTTATACCTGCATCCAATGTTCCCTGTAGACTGCACTATGTTCTGCGCGGCCTGTTTCTTTCAATGCGTGGTCACTTTAAATCTCTGCGCATGCACGGTATTTCCAATGTAAAGCTTGTGAGCAACCTGCACGGGACCTTGCAGCTAACTGTGGCACACGTGCAGCTTATA
The DNA here is from genome assembly GCF_052327205.1 of Somniosus microcephalus. Lineage (NCBI taxonomy): Eukaryota > Metazoa > Chordata > Chondrichthyes > Squaliformes > Somniosidae > Somniosus > Somniosus microcephalus. The sequence goes on from NC_140992.1 coordinate 243,508,088, forward strand.
GGGAAAATTGCATGCATCCCTATATTTTTAAAAGTATAAATGGCACCGTCTTGTAGAATTCAACTTTCGATGGATTTGATGGGAAACTGAACGGCCATCCATTCTGATCACAGTATTTAAATAAAGGGTCATTATGGAGAAACCAGACCCTTTGACATGCCACTGATTTCATCTGATTCACGGGTGTAAAGTTTGCATCAGTACAGTTGCTGAATGTAACTGTTTTGGACCACTGTAAGCACTATCTTGTTCATGAGCATATAAGCTTATATAAGGCTGCTGTGTTTCTGATGGCAGATACTGGATCTGAGCTGCTTGAATTTAAAATACAGTAATTAAAAAAAAAAAAAAAAAACTAAATTTTCTTTCAGTCTTGGTGCTGCTGCTCCTGCTATTTGTAAGAAAGAGGCGAAGTGTCAAAAAGGAGCCCCTACTGCCTGAAGAGGATGTTCGGGACAACGTTTACTATTATGATGAAGAGGGTGGTGGTGAGGAAGACCAGGTTAGTGCCAGAACAGCAGGTTGTAAAATTATGCTTTTAAAGAGTATCTATAAACTAGGATCCATATTGAGTGGTTTACTTTGCGCGCTCTCACTGGAATCTCTCTTTCCACGCAGGACCCACTTGTATCTTGTGTCATATGCTTACGTTAGTTCTAAAGTCATGCTTAGCCAGGCTGCCATCGTGTCTCTTTGTTAGACACTGAACTCTGCTATTCTCAGCTGACCTGTGCTCCTCCAAATAGAATTGCATTGATAAACCTGAACCTTGCCATGAAAGCTGGTAATATGGGTATAGAATGCAAATGTGTCATCTATAAATGGGGGGGGGGGGGGCAGGGGGGCAACTCCATATGAGCTAGACTAACTGAACAGAACATTCAAAAGGTTTTGACTAATGCACTGTCTCAATTCAGTAAAAGGCCATAAGCCATAAATCACTAAAACTTGAAACTTTGCTGGTGATCAAGGTCCTGAAAAGCACAAAAACAAAACTTAATGATGGTGAATAAGTACGAGTGTAGTAATGTGAGGGACTATGAAGCAGTTGATAGGAAACGAAATTACCTTTTGATTAATGCGAGCAAATTCATTGATTTACCAAGCTGTGCACAATTGCTTATTTTCACACCTTTTTATTAAAAAAAAAAAAATTTTTTAATCCAGACTCCAAACAATTTCATTGGTGCACAGAACTTTGTCAAACACCAAATTCCTAGTATTACCCATTTTATATTATGTTCACATGCAGATAGATGGTTTTGAAATGCATGTTTCTGGTAGGGAAAAGCAGCCATTTTGTAGTGTGAAGAAATTGATTGCAGCTTTTTGTCATCAGATGCTGACTGTAGAATGACTAAATAACACAGGATGTAGAATGTTGTTAAATTGGACATGCATCCCTAATACATCAGAGGTGTGAACACTTCCATTTCAAACTAGATGCTTTTCTGCTCCCTTAGAGCAAGACTGCCAATGTAGGGATGATTTGCAAGGACAGTAGGCTATTCCACGATACCAAGATGATAAATTTATCGTTCACTATAGTTTCTTTTAAATCCACTTTTCTTTAATAACTTGATAGAACATTCTCAAAAAAGCTAATTGTTCTTTTTTAACTAAACTTAGCTATAAAACCAACTACATATGAGTGTTGGAGCATGTAACATCAATAATGTGGGAGTGACTGTAAATAAAATTAAATGGCAAGAAAGTTAAATGTGCAGATATGTAAATCACATTTCAGTACTAAAGCAGTTCAAGCTTTGACTGTTCACGCTCTAACTTTATTAAATCCAAATTATCCAGTATTATCAATAAAAAAATTTAAAACACAGGGCGATTTTCATCTTGCTAGCATCCCGTTTGTGCACTCAAATCGGGCGGTAATGGAACTGAAATGGAGAGGCTGCTGGTCCCGCCAACTTACAACTGTTTTGACGTCCGTTCTTAGACGAGCTTGAATCCTGGCACCCAAAGCTCCCACCCGAAATAATTGCCATCCTCGTGAATAATTGCAAATAGTGGTGGTCAAGTGATGTAATTTAAACGCCCCCCCCCCCCCCCCCCCATGCCAGTTTTGGGTCTCCCTGCCTGGCTACCACCAGTTCCTGCTCCTGCCCACCAATTATGGGTGGTACAGGTCAGGTGCCAGCCTTTTCCAGTGATATTTAAAGGGATCCTCCGCTATTGACAGGTAAATCTGGATGGAGTTTTTGGAGATATTATTCTGGCAGTTGTTTGTTGGTTTTCCACTTTAATGGATTTGACAATTTGTATAGTTGCCGCTATAGGTTCTGCACACATCTGCTGCTCCACAGTGTTACTTCTTTCTGTTCCAGCCAGAAATACACCTCCCCTTTAAACTGCTGCTACAGGCCCTAGATAAGGAGCCACACCACCCGATTTCTCACCTCCAAATCGGCTAGCTGCCCATTGGGAGTATATTTCATGCTGATAGCTTGCCCACTGCCAATTATACTGCACGCAGATGAAAACCACCCCCACAATACATTATTCCTACTTTTAAATAGACAATATACAAAAATATCTCCACTCTAATATCGTGTTATAACCATCTTCCACTTGTTTAACAGGATTATGATCTCAGCCAACTGCACAGAGGCCTAGACGCAAGACCTGAGGTTGTTCGTAATGATGTGGCTCCGGTACTCTTGGCACCACAGTACCGGCCACGCCCTGCAAACCCGGATGAGATTGGCAACTTCATTGATGAGGTAAGGCAGCAACCATCAATCCAATAGCCCATGTCTGGGGGGAAAAAATAAAATGTGGTGGAACTAGACAGCAGTTTGTGAAGTGCTCAATCTGAATTTGTGCCTATTGGTATCAGTATGTGGAAAATAGGTCTGGAAATTGGAAGCAACGTACAATGACCTGAATTAAGTTATTGGATTAAGTTTGGTTAATCAGCTTCCCATTACCTTAACCCTGTAACCAGGGCTGTAAACTTTGTGATCAACAATATTTTTAAGCAGTAATTTGATTTGTACTTTGTTTTATCTCCATCACAGAACCTGAAAACGGCTGATAATGATCCAACTGCTCCTCCTTATGACTCCCTTTTGGTGTTTGATTATGAAGGTGGCGGTTCAGAGGCAGAATCTTTGAGCTCTGTGAACTCCTCCAATAACTCTGATGTAGACCAGGACTATGACCACTTGAACAACTGGGGTCCACGCTTCAGGAAACTTGCTGAGATGTATGGCGGTGGGGAAGAATGAGACAATGGCATTACACAACCATTTTAGAGACTTGCTTTTTTTAACCACTATAAATGATTAAAAGCAATCTGAATGGAGCGCATACTGGGGAATGGGTACATGGCACTATTTGGTGGTAGAGTGAGGGTAAACTGAAATTACATTCCAACTGATCTTGCATTGTAGCTTGAATGCAAGTTATTAAATTGCCACTAAAGTTTAGATGAATTCCGAGCTAGTCAGCATGGACTACTGCTTGGAGAGCTTTATTTCCACTAGTCCATGAATCATTCATTTGACTTTTCCCAAAGTGTAAAAGAGCCAAAGGTTATTCAATTTGATATATTCCTAATAGACTCTTCCTGTTCTAGCATCCTACTACTGAAATAATCTTATTTTGAAGCATCATTTCTTATTTTGAAGCATCATTTTTTTCTTTTAATAAGAGACTTAATGTGAAGAATTTAGGAATGCTATAATACATTAGAAAGTAGTGTTATTTTAGTTTTTTATATATATATTATATCTCTTTTGAATGATTTACTAATCCAATGTTAAATTGAAATCCTTAATTCATTTCAGCTATGTGCAGAGTTTGGACGTTTTTTGTGTGTACCTGTACTGCTTTTAAAGATATTGTGGAATCAAATTATCACAGCTACTGGCCAAAATTGCTTTAAGTTGACAGCACATGCATTCTCAGGAAATGTTCATTTAGGAGCTTTAACAAAAGCCAAACTTTTTTTTAAAGGTATTTTTTTACCCTCTATGTACTAACGCCTTAAGTAGTCAAAAATAAACTGCAAAAGAATAAAGTTTTTATTTTATACCAAGGGTTTGAAGCCTGGTTTTGTGATCAGGGCAGCCTTTGGGTTGCTTGACTGAGTTGAACGCCTGCATTTTGTGTAAGAAGGTAGTTTAACTACTGTACAGTTTTATATTGATTGGACACCGTTGCAGTAGATGCACATTTAAGCACAAATGTGCTTTATATGGTTTGTGTTACAAATCCATAGCTGTAAACGTCATTGTCGAATAGATTGGTACTGTAATCCAAATTCTCAAATTGTATCTCCAGCATTATATACAATGGAGAGGAGATGGGATATATTTGGAACAGCATTTGAAAATCCAAAATTTGGGTTCTCCTAACTGAAAGAGACTCTTGTGTGAACAAGAAGCCTGCACTAGAGATTCTGATGCATACTGAATGCTTATAGCCCCCACCCAGGCTTAGATTGGCATGTCTCCGACTTCATTCCAACTCCCAGTTGTTGCAGATCGTGTGCATCATCTCTTCTTTCATCCACTTTCTTCTTTTTCTCCACCCACCCCCCTGCTGGTCCCCATCCCCATTCCCACCTTAAACTAAATCTTCAATGCACATGAGGATTTTTGGTAGGAAATGTAAAATAGGCCTGTGTATGTATGGAGGCATGCAGCTCATTTCATTTACACTTTTTAAATGCAATTCTGATCCTCTTTCCCTTCTCTTCCTTTCTCCCACCCCCCATGTTGGGCCAGTTTGGATTTGGATTTAGGTCTGTACTTCACACTAACCTGCAGTTAAGCTCTTTGTGGGCACTGCATGCTCACTTGTGTCATCCTGGAAGACTAAACCATTTGTTCATTCGTGATAGAGCTCTCGGCACAGCACTCTCTCTTTGATTATAAGTTTATTTTTCCTTACTATGAATGTTATCATTTTTGCTAAATTCTGTCTTTAGTTCAGAATATAATTTGTATGGTGTGAATTGCAATGCAGAAGTTTAGAGTGTGTGGAGTTTTTGTCACGCTTCAGTGGACTTCGATGCTGGTGAAAGGGTTAGGTCAAAAATGTCACTGTTAGTTTTTCTACCTTTTCACTTAAGATTGAGCATGGTCTAGTATTCAAAGGAAAATATTTCCTGACAACCAAAGTTAGTGCTTTTTGCCTTTTTTGTGCCTTTTTGAAGTTCACTGTAAACCATCTAATGTACTGGAATGTCATTTGGATATTCATTTCCTAAATGTGGCCATTTCAGTTGATTTTTAATTTGTTCTGCCTCGTAGTGAAGTATGTGTGCATTTTTAAATAAATGTTCGTAACAGATTAGCTTTGATTCTGCATATTACCTCTAATCTTGCACTGTATTTACAGTTTATAGTCATGTACTTTTATAATTTTAAGGAGTTACTTTCACTAGCACTGAATAAAAATAAATGATATGCCTTTTTAATGTCTTCCTATCCATTTAAAAAAAAAAAAAAAAAAAAAAAAAAATTTATAATATTTTTCTGGTCATTTTTATTGGTCCTGTTCCCCATGTGTGTGTCTGTATCTATATGTCTCTATTTGTACAGGACTACTGTAAAATAGCTTTGTGTAGCCTGCCTACACTTCCAGGCTTGTGTGAATAATGACTGTTTGCTTGCGCAGTTAATACCAATGGAACCAGACTCCCAACAGCAGTCACTGCCTTCTGTGGTGGAGGAAAAAGTTGCTATTTGAGTACTTTTCTTAACATGGCTCTACTGTAACAGATAAGAGTCATGGGCTTTTCTGAGTTGGCCAGCCACGGCTCAGTGGTAGCACTCTCGCCTCTTAGTCAGAAGGTTGTGGGTGCAAACCCCACTCCAGAGACACACAATCTAGGCTGGAGATTTGGGCTGGAGAGCCACTTAACAAATTTTGGTGAGCTGTTGAGGGCCACACACCAATGTTCCCGCTAAGGTGTTGTGCGGTCGCGCACCAATCGCAAGGTCCTGCGCGGGCTGCTGACCAGCTCCTGCCGCTGGAGGAGTCCGCAGCCACACAGCAAATCCAAATGCAATAAGCAGCAGTTTCTGAGCTTGGAAAGTGAACAGCTGTGAGATGGGAGCTTTTATACCACTTTTGCAGCTGTCAAGTATAATTAGATAATTCAATGCTGAATCCATTCACCACCACCTGAGCTGACGTGATCCCCGAGCAGCGTATAACCTGTGGGGGAACTCATAAAATTGAAAGGTAAGCTTAAAATAGTATTTAAGTGACTCTTAGCAATCTCTTAATGATCTAAATTGCCTCCCTGCCGCTTGATGTCAGGCCTGTTCAGTGTTGACAGACCCAGCATCTGGGAGACTAGCATGGAGATGGGTTGATAGTGGGTTCCCTACCCGCTGTCAAAAAATGTATTTTTCCCCACCCGACCTGCCACCGATCGCGCCTGCTGACCCCTGAAAAATTACCCCCCTCGTGTTGATCATCACTTCCACTTCTACCCTCCCAATAATTTATAAACATAAATTCAGATCATGCGATACTATCTTAAATACACAATGTAGTGTAAACTAGTAAAATCTTGCTTTACTAAATGAATGGAATGATTGATCGATCAATTATATGTTATACTGAAAGTCTACGTGGCTGGCAGAGTGGCTCGAGTCTGCGGGGCCTCCGATGCGAGAGGTTTTTTTTAGTGTGCTGAGTACAGGAGCCAGAGGCTTTGCAAGGCCTGAACTACAATCGCGTGCCATTACCTGGAGTCCTTGTGCTCCGGGAGCCACTCCCGTGTCTAAGACAGCGATGAGAACCCCCCTGTCGTCCTACTCTAGGTACCGGGAGAGGAAAGATGCAGCGCCACTCTCTTTGGTAAAAGAGTCATCAAGATGAGCAGCCATGACTTGACTCTAAAATACATGGGGCATATTCGAGTACAAAATGGTCATTCTGGGTACAGACGTCCGCCATTGGGGTCCAGAAGCGTGGAACGGATCCTTTTTAGATTGGGCCAGGGAGAATCTCCTTTGCGAATTGATAATTTGAATTAAGTATTAGTGTGTTCACTGGCTGCAGTTCAGGTCCATCCCTGACCCACGAGAAGTGAAAGTGGATAGACTAATGTACAACTTGAGCTCCAACTCATGTTTTATTTCTGTCCCGTCCAGTGGGCCAGGTAGAATGACTTGGGCCGGGTACAGCCCACGGGCCGTATTTTGCCCACCACTGATCTAGGCTGACGCTTCAGTGCAGTACTGAGGGCGTACTATACTCTTGGAGGTACTGTCTTTCAGATGAGATGGAAACTGAGGCCCCGTCTGCTCTCTCAGGTGAATGTAAAAGATTGCATTGGCACTACTTGAAGAGATGGGATGTTCTGGTGTCATGGGCAACATTTATCCCTCAACCAACATCACTAAAACAGATTATCTGATCATTAATCTCATTGCAGTTTGTGGGACTTGTGGCTGCTGTGTTTACCAATATTACAACAGTGACTAAACTTCAAAGGTATTTAATCGGTTGTGAAACACTTTGGGATGGTCTAAGGTTGTGAAAGGAGCGTATTTAAATTCAAGTTCTTTCTATCCCAGGAACTGAAGCACTTGGAGGCTGGGTCACTGATCCTAAATTACTTAGTCAAAGTTATTTATTGGGCCGAATTCTGCTCTGAGTGGTGAACAAACTGCACCAGCTGTTTGCCAGACTAGCACTTGCCCATAGACTTTCTATGGGCATTTGCATAGCAAGTTCCTGTCAACCAAACCGTGCAGCGCCCTCTACAGGGCATCTGAACCTGTGGGAACTGGGCAAGCAACTGTGGGCCTCCTTAACCAATCAGATTGAAGAATTGTTAATGAGCAGCACAGAGTCTGAACCAGGAAGTGTCAGTTAGAATATTGAATTCAATGTCAAATCAGGTACAGAAATCAAAATCGAGAGGGAAAGAAAGATTGGATTAAGAAACAGATTTTAAAAAAAGATTTTAGTTTTTAAAAAAAAAAAAAAAAAAATTTTTAAATCTCCAACAATAATTAAAAGCTGAAGGAATGAGACTCCACACTTGTAAAAATAAACTTTAAATGCCAAATGGGTTGTTTAACAGTAATTAAGACTTATCATACCGTTAAAAGGCTATTTACACTGGAATGGACAAGCACTAAGCCCGTCCAGTCCCCATCCACCACCACCCTCCTCCGCCTGGCTGAACTTGTTCTCACATTGAACAACTTCTCCTTTTAACTCCACTCACTTCCTCCAAATCAAAGGTGTTGCTATGGGTACCCGCATGGGTCCTAGCTATGCCTGCCTTTTCGTGGGCTATGTGGAACATTCTTTGTTCCAGTCCTACTCCGGTCCCCTCCCTCACCTCTTTTTCCGATACATTGATGACTGTATCAGTGCCGTTTCCTGCTCTCGCCCCGAACTGGACAATTTCATTCACTTTGCCTCCAATTTCCACCCTTCCCTCACCTTCACATGGTCCATTTCTGACACTTCCCTTCCCTTCATCGACTTCTCCATCTCCATCTCTGGGGATAGGTTATCGACCAATATTCACTACAAGCCCACTGACTCCCACAGCTACCTGGACTACACTTCCTCCCACCCCGCCTCCTGTAAGGACTCTATTCCATTCTCCCAGTTTCTCCGTCTCCGCCATATCTGCTCCGACGATGCCACCTTCCACACCAGTGCTTCTGACATGTCTTCCTTTTTCCGCAACCGAGGATTCCCCTCTACCGTGGTTGACACGGCCCTCGACCGTGTCCGTTCTATCTCCCGCACTTCTGCCCTCACCCCTGCCCCTCCCTCCCGGAACCACGATAGGGTTCCCCTTGTCCTCACCTTTCACCCCACCAGCCTCCACATTCAATGGATCATCCTCCGCCATTTCCGCTACCTCCAAAGTGATCCCACCACCAAACGCATCTTCCCCTCCCCTTTCAGCATTCCGTAGGGACCGCTCCCTCCGAGACACCCTAGTCCACTCCTCTATCACCCCAAACAGCCCTTCCCCTTTGCCTGGCACCTTCCCGTGCAAGTGCAGGAGACGTAACACCTGCCCTTATACCTTCCCACTGTCCAGGGCTCCAAACACCCCTTCCAGGTGAAACAGCGATTTACTTGTACTTCTTGCAAACTAGTATACTGTATTCGCTGCTCACGATGCGGTCTCCTCTACATTGGGGAGACCAAACACAGATTGGGTGACCGCTTTGCGGAACACTTCCGTTCAGTCCGTAAGGGTGACCCCGAGCTTCCGGTCGCCTGTCATTTTAATTCACCGCTCCATTCCCACTCGGACCTCACCATCCTCGGCCTCTTGCATTGTTCCACGGAAGCTCAACGTAAACTCGAGGAACAGCATCTCATCTTCCGATTAGGCACTTTGCAGCCTTCCGGACTCAATATAGATTTCAACAATTTCAGATCATAACCTCGGCCCCTATTACTTTTTTACTTATAATTTTTTCCACCCCTTTGTTTTGGGTCTTCCTTCCCCCCCCCCCCCCTTTCCTATTGTTTCTCTCTCCCACCTGGCAGCTGTCTCTTATCCTGCTAGTACACTTCACACCTAATCTCAGCTGTCTTTTGTCTCCACTGGCCTATTACCATCTCGTCTGGTTTCGAATACCTTTTTATTGTCTCTTTTACTTCTTTTGTTCGATCGCAGCCCTGCCTTCGATCTCTATTTTATTTTCTTTCCAGTTTTGAAGAAGGGTTTCAACCCGAAACGTCAACTCAAATTTCTCTTCACGGATGTTGCCTGACCTGCTGAGTTTTTCCAGCATTTTCATTTGTTATTACAAACTTTCTCTGGTGAGTTTAATCCGTATCCATGAGTTAAGTACAGGATCTTCACCATTCAATGTGTTTGAATGGTGAGTCAGATGGCGAGATGCTGTTTTTGGGAAGCCTCATTTTGGACAGCAACTTCCAGATTTCCGTGTTTAACTGCACATGTGCAGCCGCTGAAAGTTACTGTCCGATTTACATTTCAACAACGCTGAGCACTGTTGGCCTTACCATTATTTTTACAGCAAAATCCGGCCCATGGTATTTTAAGGGAACTGTTTGCATTGTGTAATAGGGTTTGTCTTGAGATAATTAAATTTGTTTTGAGGTCGAGGAAGTATTATTGTCGAAAAAGGTGTTTGTTGAGTACAGGTGCCACTAGAAGGCACTGAGCTGTATTTAAGCTTTGTACTTGACCCAGTGTAGAAACAGGGTTTGTGTGTTTTGGGTAGTTTATTTGAGTGAGCCATTTTGAAGACTCAAATAAACCATTGGGAGAGCCTGTATTAACTATCCCGTCACTAAAACAACTATATAAACATGCCTGCATTTTTAAATTTGTTCTTTCTATGGTGTTGATGAGTCAGTATTAGTTTGAATACAGTAGAGCATTTTATTAAACAGGAATGGAATGCCTATTACTCAACAACTGAAACTGTCTAGGGCTAATAACAAATAACACGAGGATCATATACAGGGAACTTGGATGTTGTGCTGTTCAGTGGTAGATATTTAATGTGGATAAATACAAAAGTGATCAGCTTCCCTTCTTCTGAACTTGAACAGTTTAGATTTAACTACTTTATACACAAGATGGCAAATATATGGAATAGACTGCCCATGGAGGTAGATAAGCATCAGCAAACTTAAGAGGGATGGATATTTGGCAGATGATATGAGAGATACAGTGTATGATTTTTTTATGTGACAACTTGTAATAGAACTTAATGTTGCGCATATGATGTTTAAATAAAAAAGCAAAATACTGCGGATGCTGGAAATCTGAAATAAAAACAGAAAATGCTGGAAATACTCCGCAGGTCAGGCAGCATCTGTGGAGAGAGAAACAGAGTTAATGTTTCTGGTCGATGACCCTTCGTCCGAAATGGAAAAAGTTGGAGATAGAACAGGTCTTTAAGCAAGTGTAGGGGCAGGGAAAGGGGGGAGGGGAGGAAAGAACAAAAGGGAAGGTCTGTGATAGGATGGAAGGCAGGAGAGATTAAGAGACAAAAGAGATGGTAATGGGACAAGTTAAGAAACAAAAGATGACTCTAGAAGTGGCAATGGCAGAATGATCGACAGCTGACAGATGTTTAAATAATGCTGCTTTGTTACTTTTACTGTAATGAATGATACAGAACCTTATGATGGTATTAATCATAGTGCTGTTGATAAAGGTTAGAAATACATCTCTGTATCCAACTCCGTCTTGATGCCTCTGGCAAGTAAGAGTTACCTTGTACTTCACACTGTCCTTGTGTTGACAATGGCATGGTGGCCAATCAAGCAAACTCTTGTGTCCTGTATGGTGGTGAAATTCTGAGTGTTATTCTGGCTACACCCATCTAGGTTCGTAGTGAGTATTCTATCAATGCTGCCCTGAGCCTTGTAGATCATGGAACGAGTTTGAGTGGTCGGGGGGGACCAGCCTTTGTCCTTATAGCCACACTAATTGTAGTGTATGTAACCTGTACTACCTTAAGAGGATACCTTAAGGTGAAGGACTACTTTTTAACAGCTCCTGTACATTGTAGTACCGGTAGTGACCACACCGGTATATAAACCCTGTGGAGTAATATGTACCTCAGTTCCCGCCCTGACCCTCAATCACTAAAGACCTGTTTAGTTACTCTCTGTTGTCTGTGTCGTGTTATTCATAATAACTGGACTCATCGCCACTGTTGAGTCTGTGTTTACGAGTCTAATCGAACCTAGCAGCAGTTTTGCATCACCTCCCCCAGTACTGAATCTGGGGTACATTGGAAGGAGGCTGCGTCCTGGAACACGGGCGCCGACAAAGGGCATCCGCCCTCAGCATCCTGCAGAGTGGTGCATCGCAAGGGAGGCCATCGAGAACCGGGCTTGGTTTCCTGGCCACAAAGTCCAGCATAAGGGCTGGCTACAGGTAGTGCGCAACCCTTCTAAGGCAGCGGCGGGTAAGCCCGATCGAGCGGCGCGGGGGAAGACGGCCGAGCTTGTCGGAGGGAGAACGGGAGGAAAGCATAGAGGGCGGAGAACAAGACCGCAGCCGGTGTCAGGGGCCGGACTGCAATCGCAGGGCAGAGACGCGCAGCAGCCAGAAAGGCGCTCCATTGCCACGAGGACCGCAGGAAGCGGCGTAACAACAACAACAACAGCAGCTCAAGGAAGCGCACATACAGGGAAAAACAAGTGCAGAAAGGACCACTGTGAGGCGTGGGCAGCAGCAGCGCGGGAAAAGACGCCATCTTGAGCCAGCGGAGAAGAAGACGAGCGCGGGAGCCGCCATCTTAAATTTAAAAAAATAATAATATCCGAAGGGAAAGAAGAAACTCAGCTAGGATGCTGAAAACAGGCAACATTACTGCATTCGACAACGATGTGGGAGATTGGTCCACTTATGTGGAACGCATCGAAGTTTATTGTAGAGCGAATGAAGTGCCGGATGATAAGAAAGCACTAACCCTATTAAACTTGATGCGTGTGAAGACGTACGGGTTATTGAGGAACCTGATAACCCCAGATAAACCGGTAGACAAAAGTTTCACGGATATTGTTGCTATCCTGCAGGAGCACCTAAACCCTACACCGCTGCTGATAGCAGAACGATTTAAATTCTACAAGAGGAATCAGCATAAAGATGAGAGTAACGCTGATTACCTTATGGAATTACGCAAGCTATCAAAGCACTGTCAGTTCGGAGCAGGACTGGCAGATTCCCTACGGGACAAATTCGTCTGCGGTCTCCTGAGCGAAGGAACCCAGAAAAGGCTACTCTCAGAGAAAGAGTTGACACTGGACAAGGCTTTCAGCGTGGCCGTATCGTACGAAGCAGCAGCACGGGGAGCTGCGGAAATACAGCAAAAGCCACCTGAATTCAGCACCAATGAAATGCATTGGGTGCAGTAAAGTGCTATCGTTGCGGTAGGACAACGCATGACCAGAACCAGTGCTGGTTCAAAGACCAAGAATGCAGGCAATGTGGCAAACTTGGTCACATAGCGAGAGTCTGCCGGTCAGGAAAGAAGACCAACAGCAAAAAGTCACCGCAGGAGAAGTACAAAAAAGTACATAAAGTGACAGAGAACAGTTCGGATGAACAGAAGATTGATTCAGACTCCAGCAGCAAGGAACTGGGTTGTCTGAAGATACATAATGTGGGCAGCACAGCAGACCACCAAACTATCTGGGTCATGCTCAAGATAGCAGGAGTGCAAGTGAAGATGGAATTGGACACAGGATCGGCCTTAACGGTCATAAATAAGCGAGACTACAAAAGGTTATTCTTGCACATTCCCCTGAGGGATACGAAGATTGTATTGAAAACATACACGGGGCAAAAAGTATACCCCAAAGGAAAAATAAAAGTAAACGTGGTCTACAATGGTAAAGAAAGTCAGAAAATGGACTTATATGTGTTACCTGATGGAGGTCCGCCACTGCTAGGACGTGAATGGATCCGGAAAATACAACTGGATTGGCATTCCATACGAGCACTGACTGTGGATGCCAGTGAGGAGGACGACGTCAAACCTGGACGACTGTCCAAAATCTTAGACGATGCTAAGGAGGTGTTCCAACAGGGACTTGGGACACTGAAAGGAATTACTGCAACCATCAAGGTTGAAGAAAATGCAAGCCCAAAATTTTTCAAAGCCGGTGCCTTATGCGATACGACCTGCTGTGGAAGCAGAGCTGGAAGGGTTAGAACATTCAGGAGTATTGTCCAAAGTGGACTGGAGCGAGTGGGCGACACCTATCGTTCCTGTCATGAAGCGATCGTTGAGCAACACGCCTGGTGAACCTAGGAAGGTTCGCATCTGTGGTGATTTCAAAGTCACTGTTAATCCAGTTCTTCACACAGTGCAATATCCGCTTCCGCGGATTGAAGATATCTTCGCTTCGCTATCTGGCGGCAAGCACTTCACCAAGATAGACCTGGCGCAGGCGTACCTGCAGATGGAAGTTGATGAAGGGTCGAGACAGTATCTCACGATCAACACGCATAAGGGCTTATATCAGTATAATAGGCTGGTTTTTGGAGTGGCATCGGCTCCGGCTATTTGGCAACGGGCCATGGAACAGGTCTTGCAGGGAATTCCAGGGACACAGTGTTACTTGGATGACATCCTGGTTACAGGAGATAACGATAGTGATCACCTTGCGAATTTGGAACAGGTGCTCATCAGATTGAAAGAATATGGGCTAAGAGCTAATCGCCAGAAATGCGAGTTTTTCAGAAGCAAATTTCATACTGCGGCCACGTTATTGACAAGGAGGGGTTACATAAGTCCCCTGACAAGATTGAGGCAGTAGTCAAGGCTCCAGCACCGGAAAATGTGTCACAGTTGAGGTCGTTCCTCGGGCTGGTTAACTACTACCACAAGTTTTTACCAAATTTATCTACGGTGTTACACCCACTAAACACCCTCTTGCAAACGGGAATACCATGGAAGTGGAGCGATGACTGTAAGCGGGCTTTTCAGAAGAGCAAGGCGTTGATCACGTCTAAGGAAGTGTTGGCTCACTTTAACCCAACGCTACCTATTCGGTTGCCTTGTGATGCATCTCCCTATGGTATCGGGGCGGTGCTCTCACATAGGTTTCCAGATGGCTCGGAAAGGCCAGTGGCTTTTGCATCCAGATCATTGACCTCCGCTGAGCGTAACTATGCTCAGATAGATAGGGAGGCCCTCAGCCTCGTGTGGGGAGTGAAGAAATTTAACCACTACCTGCACGGACAACAGTTTACACTGCTGACGGATCATCAACCATTGGTTTCCATATTCAATCCTAAGAAGGGTGTTCCGGTAATGACGGCGCAGAGGCTTCAGAGATGGTCCCTTTTCCTAGGGGCACATCAATACGATATTGAGTTCAAAGGTACAAAGCAACATGGTAATGCTGACGGGCTGTCGTGCCTGCCACTACCTACAGCGGAAGAGGCACCGGCAGTTGATCCTGTCGAGATATTCCACTCGACCATCATCGAATGCTTGCCAGTCACCAATGTGGGTATTGAGAGAGAAACCCGAAATGACCCGACACTGTCTCGGGTCTACGATTTGACGGTGAAGGGATGGCCAGCACATGGCGAACCACTGTTACCAGCATTCTCAGCCAGACGAGAACAGCTGTCCGTATGTCAAGGAACACTGATGTATGGAACAAGGGTGGTTATTCCTCCTAAATTCCGGCTCCGTGTTGAAGAGCTGGAGTCCGAGCTTCAAACACTGAGACACATCAGGGAGGGGGAGAGTTACCTGGACTCTGTGTATCAGGAGGTAGTCACACCAATTAGATTAATTAATTCAGATGTAGTCCGTGGCCAGGGTCAGGATGGTGTGACTAGAAGTGAGGCAGGTACGGGGATCCAGGAGGTAGTGTTGGAGGAGCCGCAGCCCTTGCACTTGTCCAACAGGTTCGAGGCTCTTATTCCCTGTGAGGATGGGAACAGGGACTGCGGGGAGGATGAGCAACCTGGCCACAGCACCGTGGAGCGGGGGGCCATTCAAGTGGGGGGAGTTAAAAGAAATGTTGTAGTGGTAGGGGATAGTATCATTAGGGGGATAGATAGAGTTCTCTGCAGCCGAGAGCGAGAGTCCCGAAGGCTGTGTTGCCTGCCCGGTGCCAGGGTTAAGGACATCTCCTCTGGACTGGAGAGAAACTTGGAGTGGGAGGGGGAGGATCCAGTTGTCGTGGTCCATGTTGGTACCAACGACATAGATAGGACAAGGAAGGAGGTTCTGCTGAGGGAGTTTGAGCAGCTAGGGGTCAAATTAAAAAGCAGAACCACAAGGGTAATAATCTCTGGATTATTACCTGAGCCACGAGCGAATTTGGCTAGGACAAATAAAATTAGAGAGTTAAATGCGTGGCTCAAGGACTGGTGTGGGAGAAATGGGTTTTGCTTCCTGGGACACTGGCACCAGTACTGGGGCAGGAGGAAGCTGTTCCGTTGGGACGGGCTTCACTTGGCCAGTGCTGGGACTAGAGTCCTGGCGGATCATATAACTAGGGCTGTAGAGAGGGCTTTAAACTAACTAGTGGGGGGGAGGTTCCTAGAGAGCAAATAATACAAATGACAACAGAGAAGGTCATAGACTTAGGCAGCAGTGGGGAAATTAAAAACCAGAGCATGTCAGGAAGGGGCAGAAGGTATGGAGTAAAAGGTAAAGTAATAAAAAGGGCAAAAGCAGGAAATAAGTGTCACAAAACATCTTTGAAAGTTCTCTATCTGAATGCACGTAGCATTCGTAACAAAATAGATGAGTTAATGGCACAAATAACTACATATGGGTATGATCTTGTGGCCATTACAGAAACATGGCTGCAGGGTGACAATGCCTGGGAATTAAACATACCAGGTTATTTAACGATCAGGAAGGACAGGCAGGAAGGAAGGGGAGGTGGGGTGGCTATGTTAATAAAGGAAGGAATCACTGTAATACAGAGAAATGATATTGGGTCAAAAGATCAGGACAACGAAACACTTTGGGTGGAGGTAAGGAATAATAAGGGGAAAAAAACACTAGTGGGCATAGTCTATAGGCCTCCGAACTGTGGCAACTCTGTTGGACGGAGTATCAATCAGGAAATAGTTGAGGCTTGTAATAAGGGAACATCTATAATTATGGGGGATTTTAACTATCATATTAATTGGACAAATCAAATTGGGCAGGGCTGCCTTGAGGATGAGTTCATTGAGTGTATTAGGGATGGGTTTCTTGAGCAGTATGTAACTGAACCGACCAGGGGGCAGGCAACCTTAGATCTGGTCCTGTGTAACGAGACAGGATTAATTAAAAATGTCCTAGTAAAGGATCCCCTTGGAATGAGTGACCATAACATGGTTGAATTCCATATTCAATTAGAGGGTGAGAAGGTTGGATCTCAAACAAGCGTGCTAAGCTTGAATAAAGGAGACTATGAAGGTATGAGAGCGGAATTGAGTAGAGTGGATTGGGAAAATAGATTAAAGGGTAAGACGATACATGATCAGTGGTGTACATTTAAGGAGTTATTTTACAACTTCCAAAAAATATATATTCCACTGAGAAGAAAAGGGTGTAAAAGAAAAGACAGCCATCCGTGGCTAAGTAAAGAAATTAAGGATAGTATTCGACTAAAAACAAGGGCACATAAGGTAGCCAAATCTAGTGGGAGGTAGAGGATTGGGAAAACTTTAAAAGACAGCAAAAAATAACAAAAAGATTGATTAAGAAAGGGAAGATAGATTATGAAAGTAAATTAGCAAAAAATATAAAAACAGATAGTAAGAGTTTTTATAGTTATATAAAAAGAAAAAGGGTGGCTAAAGTAAATGTTGGTCCCTTAGAGGATGAGACCGGGAAATTAATGGTGGGAAATATGGAGATGGCAAAAACACTGAATGAATATTTTACATCAGTCTTTACAGTAGAAGACACTAAGAATATCCCAACACTGGACAAACAGGGGGCTAAAGGGGGGGAGGAGCTAAACACGATCAAAATCACTAAGGAAGTGGTACTCGGTAAAATAATGGGACTCAAGGCGGATAAATCACCTGGACCTGATGGCTTACATCCTAGGGTCTTGAGGGAAGTGGCGGTAGGGACTGTGGATGCATTGGTAATAATTTTCCAAAACTCCCTGGACTCGGCAATGGTCCCGGCAGACTGGAAAACTGTTAATGTAACACCCTTATTTAAAAAGGGCAGTAGACAGAAGGCGGGAAACTATAGACCGGTTAGCCTAACATCTGTGGTAGGTAAAATTTTGGAGTCCATTATTAAGGAGACAGTAACAGGACATTTGGATAATCATAATTTAATAGGACAAAGTCAGCATGGTTTTATGAAGGGGAAGTCATGTTTGACAAATTTGCTGGAGTTCTTTGAGGAAGTAACATATAGGGTGGATAAAGGGGAACCAGTGGACGTAGTGTATTTAGACTTCCAAAAGGCATTTGACAAGGTGCCACACAAAAGATTATTGCTTAAGATAAAAAATCACGGGATTGGGGGTAATATTCTGGCATGGATAGAAGATTGGCTATTTAACAGAAGGCAGAGAGTTGGGATAAATGGTTCATTCTCAGACTGGCAATCAGTAACTAGTGGTGTTCCGCAGGGGTCAGTGCTGGGTCCCCAACTCTTTACAATCTATATTAACGATTTGGAGGAGGGGACCGAGTGTAACATATCAAAGTTTGCAGATGATACTAAGATGGGGGGGAAAGTAGTGAGTGAGGAGGACATAAAAAACCTTCAAGGGGACATAGACAGGCTAATTAAGTGGGCAGAGATTTGGCAGATGGAATACAATACTGGAAAGTGTGAGGTTATGCACTTTGGCAGGAAAAATCGTAGAGCAAGTTATTATCTTAATGGCAAGAAACTGGAAAGTACTGAAGTACAAAGGGATCTGGGGGTCCTGGCGCACGAAACTCAAAAGGTTAGTATGCAGGTGCAGCAAGTGATTAAGAAAGCCAATGGAATGTTGGCTTTCATTGCTAGGGGGATAGAATATAAAAATAGGGAGGTATTGCTTCAGTTGTACAAGGTATTGGTGAGACCGCACCTGGAATACTGCGTACAGTTTTGGTGTCCATACTTAAGAAAGGACATACTTGCTCTCGAGTCAGTACAAAGAAGGTTCACTCGGTTAATCCCGGGGATGAGGGGATGGACATATGAGGAGAGCTTGAGTAGATTGGGACTCTACTCATTGGAGTTCAGAAGAATGAGAGGCGATCTTCTTGAAACATATAAGATTGTGAAGGGGTTGGATCGGGTGGATGCAGGGAAGATGTTTCCGATGATGGGTGAAACTAGAACTAGGGGGCATAGTCTTAGAATAAGGGGCTGCTCTTTCAAAACTGAGATGAGGAGGAACTACTTCACTCAGAGGGTGGTAGGTCCATGGAATATGCTGCCACAAAAAACTGTAGAAGCTACATCATTACATAAATTAAAAACAGAAATAGACAGTTTCCTAGAAGTAAAGGGAATTAAGGGTTACGGGGAGCGGGCAGGAATTTGGACATGAGTCTAGGTTCGGATCGGTCATGGCCCTGTGGGTAGCGGAGCGGGCCCAGGGGCCGTGTAGCCTGATCCTGCTCCTATTTCGTGTGTCTAATTCTGTTAGATGCAGGAGATGGTTTTGTGATAGTGGATTGGCAGTTAGGATCAGATCAGCCATGATCTTATTGAATGGCGGAGCAGGCTCGAGGGGCCGATTGGCCTACTCCTGCTCCTATTTCTTATGTTCTTATGTAAATTACGGGAGAGAGTCTTAAAAGAATTGCATGAAGGTCATCTGGGGGGAGTCAAGATGAAAAGCCTTGCTAGGGCTTATGTGTGGTGGCCAGGTATAAACAAACAAATAGAGGACCTGACAAAAAGCTGCTCAGGGTGTCAAAAAGTTCAGAATGCACCTCCAATTGCACCGCTGCATCCGTGGGAATGGCCTTCAGCTCCATGGCAACGCGTGCATATTGACTTTGCAGGTCCATTCATGGATTCCATGTTTTTGATAGCAGTAGACGCACACTCTAAATGGCCAGAAGTGATCAAGATGTCAACCACTACCACTGAGAAGACGATTGCAGTCTTGAGAACTATATTTGCGAGGAATGGATTGCCCGAGCAAATTTGTTCAGACAACGGACCACAGTTCGTGTCAGAAGAATTCCAGAAATTCATGAAAAAGAATGGGGTGAAACACTATACATCTGCTCCATACTATCCAGCTCCAAATGGGTTGGCCGAGAGATTTGTACAAACATTCAAAAAGGCAATAAAGGCCATGTGTGAAGATCATATTCCACTACAACACAAGGTGGACAATTTCCTAATGGCATATCGAAACGCCACGCATGCAGTGACAAATCAAAGCCCTGCCATCATGTTCTATAACAGAAGGTTGCGGTCCCGGTTGGATTTGTTAAAACCCAACGTGAGACGGGAAGTTGAACACAGAACAATAGAAGCAGGCAGGTAGTGCAGGGGACCCCTGTGGCCATCCCCCTTTCAAACAGGTATACCGCTTTGGACACCGTTGGGGGGGATGACTTACCAGGGGAAGGCAGCAGCAGCCAACTTCCTGGCACTGGGGGTGCTCCTGCTGCCCAGGAAGGGAGGAAAAAGAGTGGGAGAGCAATAGTGGTAGGGGATTCTATAGTAAGGGGAACAGATAGGCATTTCTGTGGCCGTAGACGTGAATCCAGGATGGTTTGTTGCCTCCCTGATGCCAGGGTCAAGGATGTCACTGAGCGGCTGCAGGGCATTCTGGAGGGGGAGAGCGAACAGCCAGAGGTCGTGGTCCACATTGGTACCAACGACATAGGTAAAAAGAGGGATGAGGTCCTGCAGCAAGAATTTAGGGAGCTAGGTAGAAGATTAAAGAGCAGGACCTCAAAGGTTGTAATCTCTGGATTACTCCCGGTGCCACGTGCCAGTGAGTATAGGAATAGGAAGATAGAACAGATGAATGCGTGGCTAAAGGGATGGTGCAGGAGGGAGGGCTTTAGTTTCCTGGATCACTGAGTCTGCTTCTGGGAAAGGTGGGACTTGTACAAGTCGGACGGTTTACACCTGAACCAGAGGGGGACCAATATCCTTGCGGGGAGGTTTGCTAACACTGTTGGGGGGGTTTAAACTAACTTGGCAGGGGGATGGGATACAGAGTGGAGCTATAGTAGGGGGTGATTTACAGCCAAATACGGAGGAAAAAACAAGTCAGCTGGGAAGGCAGAGCAAATATGTGAAGGCAAAAGGGAATATGGCAAGGCTGGAAGGCATTTATTTTAATGCAAGGAGTCTTGCAAATAAGGTGGATGAACTGAAGTTGTTGTTGAACACATGGGAGTACGATATTGTTGCTATCACGGAGACATGGTTGAGGGAGGGTCAGGACTGGCAGCTCAATATTCCGGGGTATAGAATCTTCAGGCAAGACAGAGGGGGGTGTAAAAGGGGAGGGGGTGTTGCAATATTAATTAAGGAGTCAATTACTGCTGTAAGGAGGGATGATATATTACCGGGTTCCTCTAATGAGGCCATATGGGTAGAACTTAAAAACAAAAAGGGGGCAAGCACTTTGCTGGGAGTGTACTATAGGCCCCCAAACAGTCAGGGGGAGGTAGAGGAACAGGTATGTAGGCAAATCTCAGAGAAGTGCGAAAATAATAGGGTAATAATAGTGGGGGATTTCAACTTCCCCAATATTAATT
Source organism: Somniosus microcephalus (assembly GCF_052327205.1). NCBI lineage: Eukaryota > Metazoa > Chordata > Chondrichthyes > Squaliformes > Somniosidae > Somniosus > Somniosus microcephalus. Next base: position 243,529,269 of record NC_140992.1, read on the forward strand.
CGGATAGTCAGAGTGTGAAAGGCTTAGAGGGTGCAGAATTCTTAAAGTGCATCCAGAAGAGCTTTTTGAGCCAACATGTAGAAAGTCCTACAAGAGAGGGGGCGGTACTGGACCTAATTCTAGGGAATGTAGCCGGGCAAGTGGTGGAAGTGTCAGTAGGAGAGCATTTTGGCGACAGTGACCATAATTCGGTGAGATTTAAGGTGGTCATGGAAAAAGACAAAGACGGCCCGGAAATAAGGGTTCTAAATTGGGGGAAGGCCGATTTTAATATGATAAGGCAGGATCTGGCCAAAGTGGACTGGGAGCAGCTACTTATAGGAAAATCCACATCGGATGAAACGGAATCTGTATGGGTAGAAATGAGAAATAGCAAGGGGAGGAAAACGTTAGTGGGTGTGATATATAGGCCTCCAAATAGTAATATGGAGGTGAGGGAAGGCATAAAAAGGGAAATTAGAGAAGCGTGCGATAAGAGCACAGCTGTCATCATGGGTGACTTTAATTTACATATTGATTGGACTACCCAAATTAGTAAAAATTCTGAGGAGGAGGAATTCCTGGAATGTTTTCGGGACGGTTATCTGGACCAATATGTCGAGGAGCCGACTCGAGATCAGGCCATTTTAGACTGGGTATTGTGCAATGAGAAGGGACTTATCAACAATCTTCTTGTACGAGGCCCCTTGGGTCAGAGCGATCATAATATGATCGAGCTCTCAGTCGAGATGGAGAGTGAGGAAATTGAATCAGAGACTAAGGTCCAGAACTTAAATAAAGGGAATTACGAGGGTATGAGACGGGAATTGGGTAAGATTGATTGGGTGGTGTTTCTGGGGGGATTGACAGTGGATAGACAATGGCAAGCATTCAAAGATAGAATGGAAGAATTCCAGAACATGTTTATACCGGTTTGGCATAAAAATAAACCTAAAAAGGTGGCTCAACCGTGGATAACGAGGGAAATTAGGGACAGCATAAAATCAAAAAAAAGGGCATATCAACTGGCAAAAAAAAGCACCAGACCGGAAGATTGGGGGCAGTACAGGATACAGCAAAAGAGGACAAAGGGATTAATCAGGAAGGGGAAAATAGAATACGAAAGTAAACTTGCAGCAAACATAAAGACAGACTGCAAAAGCTTTTATCGGTATATCAGGAGGAAAAGACTGGTAAAATCCCAAGTCGGTCCCTTGCAGTCCGATTCGGGAGAATATATAATGGAGAATAAGGAAATGGCAGACCAATTAAACTCATACTTTGGTTCTGTATTCACAAAGGAGGACACAAATAACCTCCCAGGAATATCGGCAAACATAGGGACTAATGAGAGGGAGGAGCTGACAGAAATTAGTATCTCTAGGGATATGGTGTTGGGTAAGTTGAGGGGACTGAAGGCCGACAAATCCCCGGGGCCTGATAAACTACATCCTAGGGTACTTAAGGAGGTGGCCCTGGAGATAGCAGATGCTCTAAGGATCATCTTCCGGAACTCCATTGACTCGGGAACAGTACCCGTGGATTGGAGGGTAGCTAATGTTACCCCAATATTTAAAAAGGGGGGTAGAGAGAAAGCAGGGAATTATAGACCAGTAAGCCTTACATCGGTTGTGGGCAAAATGCTAGAGTCCATTATTAAGGATAAAATAGCGGAGCACTTGACAAATGGGGAAAGGATCGGACAGAGTCAACATGGATTTACAAAGGGTAAATCGTGTTTGACTAATCTGCTGGAATTTTTTGAGGAAGTAACTGGTAAAATAGATGGGGGAGAGCCAGTGGATGTGGTGTACCTTGACTTCCAGAAAGCCTTCGATAAGGTTCCACACAAAAGATTATCATGCAAAATTAAGGCTCATGGGATTGGGGGCAAAGTATTAACGTGGATAGAGAACTGGCTGGCGGATAGAAAACAGAGAGTTGGAATAAACGGCTCGTTTTCGGAGTGGCAGGCAGTGACCAGCGGGGTGCCGCAAGGATCTGTCCTGGGACCCCAGCTGTTCACAATATATATAAATGATCTGGATCAGGGAATTGGATGCAATATTTCCAAATTCGCTGACGACACTAAACTAGGAGGAGGGGTGGGCTCTGATGAGGATGTCAGGAGGCTACAGTGCGATTTGGACAGGTTGGGGGAATGGGCGGATACGTGGCAGATGCACTATAATGTGGATAAATGCGAGGTTATCCACTTTGGGGGTAAAAACAGGAGGGTAGATTATTATCTAAATGGCAATAGATTGGGAGATGGGGAAGTGCAGAGGGACCTGGGTGTTCTTGTGCACCAGTCACTGAAGGAGAGCATGCAGGTGCAACAGGCGATTAAGAAGGCAAATGGTATGTTGGCCTTCATATCAAGGGGGTTCGAGTATAGGAATAGGGATACCTTACTACAGCTGTACAAGGTGCTGGTGAGACCGCATCTGGAGTATTGTGTACAGTTTTGGTCGCCCCATCTGCGGAAGGATGTTCTTGCCATGGAAAGAGTGCAGCGGCGATTCACCAGGCTGATACCTGGAATGGCGGGAATGACCTACGAGGAGAGATTGAATAGTTTGGGCTTGTACTCACTGGAGTTTAGAAGATTGAGAGGGGATCTCATCGAAACATATAAAATTATGGCAGGCCTGGACAGGCTGAATTCAGAGAGAATGTTTCCAATGGCAGGGGAGCACAGAACCAGGGGCCACAGTCTAAAAATAGCGGGCAAATCATTTAAAACAGAGATGAGGAAGAATTTCTTCACTCAAAGAGTGGTGAGCCTGTGGAATTCCCTGCCACAGAGGGCTGTGAAGGCTAATTCAATAAATATTTTCAAGAGAGAATTGGATATATTTCTGAAGGCTAAGGGGATTAAGGGTTACGGAGAAAAGGCGGGGACGGGGTACTGAACTGGTAAGATCAGCTAAGATCTCAGATGAAGATCAGCCATGATCTCATTGAATGGCGGAGCAGGCTCGAAGGGCCGAATGGCCTACTCCTGTTCCTATCTCTATGTTTCTATGTTTCTAAAGCAGTGGGAGACTTTCAGAAGGGAAATAGAGAGAGTACAACGCCAACATGTTCCCGTAAAGGTCAAGGGTGGGACCAACAAGCAAAGGGAACCTTGGATGACAAGGGATATACAAAAATGCATTAGGAAAAAAAGGGGGGCTTTTGGCAGTTACAAAAGACTAAAGACGGAGGAAGCCCTAGAGGAGTATAAAAAGTGCAGGGGCATACTTAAAAAAGAAATTAGGAGAGCGAGGAGGGGCCATGAAATAACACTGGCGAGCAAAATAAAGGAAAATCCTAAGATGTTTTATAAGTATATTAAGGGCAAGAGGATAACCAGGGAAAGGGTAGGGCCCATTAGGGACCAAAGTGGCAATCTGTGTGTAGAGCCAGATGATGTAGGCGGGGTTTTAAATGAAATTTTTGCATCTGTGTTCACTATGGAGAAAGACGATGTAGACATAGAAATCAGGCAAGGGGACTGTGATATACTTGAACATATTAGCATCGAGAGGGAGGAGGTGCTAGCGGTTTTAGCAGGCCAAAAAGTGGATAAATCCCCAGGCCCGGACGAGATGTATCCCAGGCTGCTGTGTGAGGCAAAGGAGGAGATTGCAGGGGCTCTGACACAAATTTTCAGAACCTCTCTGGCCACAGGGGATGTACCAGAGGACTGGAGAACAGCTAACGTAGTACCATTATTCAAGAAGGGTAGCAGGGATAAACCAGGGAATTACAGGCCAGTGAGCCTAACATCTGTGGTAGGGAAATTATTGGAAAAATTCTGAGGGACAAAATTAGTCTCCACTTGGAGAGGCAAGGATTAATCGGGAATAGTCAGCATGGCTTTGTCAAGGGTAAATCATGTCTGACCAATCTGATTGAATTTTTCGAGGGGGTGACTAGGTGTGTGGATGAGGGAAATGCTGTGGATGTGGTTTACATGGACTTCAGTAAAGCTTTTGACAAAGTCTCGCATAGGAGACTGGCCAAGAAGGTAAGAGCCCATGGGATCCAGGGTGCCTTGGCACGTTGGATCCTAAACTGGCTGAGTGGCAGGAGGCAGAGGGTGATGGTCGAAGGTTGCTTTTGTGACTGGAAGCCTGTGTCCAGTAGGGTACCTCAGGGATCGGTGCTGGGTCCCTTGCTGTTTGTGATCTACATAAATGATTTGGATGAGAATGTAAAAGGTATGATCAGTAAGTTCGCAGATGACACGAAAATTGGTGGGGTGGTAAATTGCGAGGAGGAAAGCCTTAGGCTACAGGACGATATAAACGGGTTGGTCAGATGGGCGGAAAAGTGGCAAATGGAATTTAACCCTGAAAAGTGCGAGGTGATGCATTTTGGACGGACAAATAAGGCAAGGGAATACACAATGAGTGGTAGGACCCTAGGAAGTACAGAGGGTCAGAGGGACCTTGGTGTACATGTACATAGATCCCTGAAGGCAGCGGAACAGGTAGATAAGGTGGTTAAAAAGGCATATGGGATACTTGCCTTCATTAGCCGAGGCATAGAATATAAGAGCAGGGAGGTTATGATGGAGCTGTACAAAACGCTGGTAAGGCCACAGCTGGAGTACTGTGTGCAGTTCTGGTCGCCTCACTATAGGAAGGATGTGATTGCTTTGGAGAGGGTGAAGAGAAGATTCACCAGGATGTTACCTGGGATGGAGCGCCTCAGCTATGAAGAAAGACTAAACAGGCTGGGGTTGTTTTCCTTGGAGCAAAGAAGGCTGAGGGGGGACCTGATTGAGGTGTACAAAATGATGAGGGGCATAGATAGGGTAGATAAAGAGGAACTTTTCCCCTTAGTAGGGGGGTCAATAACAAGGGGGCATAGATTCAAGGTAAGGGGCAGGAGGTTTAGAGGGGATTTGAGGAGGAACTTTTTCACCCAGAGGGTGGTTGGAGTCTGGAACTCACTGCCTGAAAGGGTGGTAGAGGCAGGAACCCTCACAACATTCAAGAAGCATTTGGATGAGCACTTGAAATGCCATTGCATACAAGGCTATGGACCAAATGCTGGAAAATGGGATTAGATTGGACAGGGCTTGATGGACGGCGCAGACACGATGGGCCGAAGGGCCTCTTTCTGTGCTGTATAACTCTATGACTCCTTGACTATGACAAGCAATTCCAACACATAAATGAAAAGGGCACTCGGAGTTTTGAAATAGGACAACCAGTGTTGGCCAGGGACTATAGAAATGATAAATGGCAACCTGGAACAATTTGTGCACGGCAGGGGCCTTTGATGTACACGGTAGACACTGGGGAGAACGTAATACGACGTCATGCTGACCAACTTGTGGGATCAAGAACAAGGGTCAATCCCATGTCTCCGGCAGAGACACCAGTTGAAGAATTTATTGAGCCTGTAGCATCTACCTCGGACTCGGTGGTATTAGATGATGTTGAATCCATAGAAGATCAAGTGAATGAGTCACCCCAGCAACGGGAACAAGAGATCCCTGAAAGGTGTTATCCGGCACGGATCCGGAAGCCTCCTCAGAGACTGAACCTTTGAATATTCATTGTGTGTAAATTGTATATATGTAGATATATTCATGTACTGTATTAATGGGGTGTCCACTGTCAAGCTAAAAGGGGAGGAATTGTAGTGTATGTAACCTGTACTACCTTAAGAGGATACCTTAAGGTGAAGGACTACCTTTTAACAGCTCCTGTACATTGTAGTACCGGTAGTGACCACACCGGTATATAAACCCTGTGGAGTAATATGTATCTCAGTTCCCGCCCTGACCCTCAATCACTAAAGACCTGTTTAGTTACTCTCTGTTGTCTGTGTCGTGTTATTCATAATAACTGCACTTGTAAACACAGACTCAACACTGTTGGCATGACTAATTGAGTTAAGCTCCTGGTCAGTGGTGGCCCCCACAATATTGATGTTGAAGGACTCAACAACAACAACTTACATTTATATAGCACATTTAACACTGCAAAACATTGCAAGGCGCTTAACAAGAGTGATAACAAAAACATTTTTGACACCGACCCACAGAAGGAGATATCAGGACAGATGACCAAATGCTTGGTCAAAGAGGTAGGTTTTAAGGAGCATCTTAAAGGAGGATAAAGAGAGAGGTGGAGAAGTTTAGGGAGGGAATTCCAGAACTTTGGGCCAAGGCTTCTGAAAGCACGCCCGCCCGCCCATCATGGACCGATTAAAATCGGGGATGAACAAGAGGCCAGAATTAGAAGAGCGTAGAGATCTCGAAAGCTTGTAGTGCTGGAGGAGGTTACAGAGAGAGGGAGGGATGAGGTCGTGGCAGGATTTGAAAACAAAGATGAGGATTTTAAAACTGAGTCATTGTCAGACCGGGAGCCAGTGAAGGTCAGCAAACTCGGTTCAGCGGTGAACGAGACTTGGAGCGAGTTAAGATATGGCCAACAGAGTTTTGCATGACCACAGGACTCTGATGGTAGTGCCATTGAAGGACAGGTGGAGGTGTTGGGCTTTTTCTTTTTGGTCATGTTCATTGCCTAGCAATTATACCTGACTGTTGCCCAGCTCTGCTGTAAGCTGGCTAGGGCTGTTTCATTATTGGAGCAGTTCTAAATGAATTGGACGCTGGTGAATCATCAGCAAACATCCTCACTCCTGACCTTATGACCGAGTGAAAGTTATTTATTAAGCTGCAGCCGATGGTTGGGCCAAGGACACAGCAATGATTAACCTCTAACAACCATGACCTTTAGAATCATAGAATGATACAGCGCAGTTTGAGGCCATTTGTTCCATCATGCCTCTGCCAGCTCTTTAGGTGAGGTATGTCTCCAGCCACTGGCAGGCTTTCCCCTTGGCCTCCATTATGTTTGGACTCTTTGGGCTAGAAATTCATTATAGCCAAGGCATGGGCGATGTCAGTAGAAAAGTTGGAGAATTAGCACCAGACGCAAATGTTTTAGACTGCACGAAAAATTCATGCTCAATAAAATGATTGGAGTCCTAAATCAAGTCTTAAAACCCAAGGTCATTGGTGTAATACTTAAAGGGTGGACCAATATCGGGTGCAGTCTAATTGCAACTCATCATTGCCACAGGCTTTTTTCACTACTTAATGGGGAGGTTCATTGATGCTGCAGCACCTCATTCTAAGCATTGCTGGAAGTGCAGCTGCCGCAGGGAGCAGGGGCCTGGGGCCTGGGGCCTGGGGCCTGGGGCCCGCGGCCCGCAGATTCTCCAATGAAGCATTGGAGGCATTGGTGCTCGCTGTGGAGAGACGGAGGGCGGTGCTCTACCCGGCAAGTGGCAGGAGGCCCTCGCCACAAGTCTTCCACACCATGTGGAGGGAGGTAGCACAGCATGTCTTGGGCAGCACTGTGGTCCCCCAGGACACCCACACAGTGCAGGAAGAAATTTAATGACCTCACTCAGGTGGTCAGGGTGAGTGAATACTTCAACAAATGCTACATACCACCATCTGTACCACAATCTTCACACACTGCCCAAAGCACCACACCCCCAGCACTCACCCACCAACAATCTCTGCCTAGCAACACTCACACCCACATCTCCCGCAATGACAGCTATTTCAACTATGGCAAGCACAAGGGTCATTCGTTATTAGAATTCATGTGATATGTTTATAGATAAATTTATTAATGGTGTTTGGAATATTTTGTGGTCTCTCTCATTTCACCTTTATGCCCAGGAGGACGCTGTGATATGCCATGAGACAGGGATTGTATGATGGGGATATGGTGAGCTACAGGGATCTAGGGTTTCATTCATGTGAATCGGAGTCGGATGAGCCAGTCACGGTCAGCCTGGCCAGAAGGCCGATTGTCTCGCTGCCTCCTCCCTCCCTCCTCTTCCTCCTCCTTCTCGTTCTCGTCCTCTTCCTCCTCATCCTCGTCCACATCCTCATCTGCCTCTGCCTCGTCCTCCTCCTGAGGTGGTCTCGCAATCCCTGCTGGCAAGGACTGCACCCTTAGTGTCTCAGCTGTGACTCAGTGGGTAACACACTCACCTCAGTCAGAAGGTTGTGGGTTCAAGTCCTACTCCAGGGACTTGAGCACATAAATCTAGGCTGACACTCCAGTGCAGTGCTGAGAGAGTGCTGCACTGTCGGAGGTGCCGTCTTTTTGATGAGATGTTAAACCAAGGCCCCGTCTGCTCTCTCAGGTGGACGTAAACAACCCCATGGCACTATTTTGAAGAAGAGAAGGGGGGTTATCCCTGCTGTCCTGGCCAATATTTATCCCTCAACAAACATAAGAAAAACAGATTATCTGGTCATTATCATATTGCTGTTTGTGAGAGCTTGCTGTGTGAAAATTGGCTGCCGTGTTTCTCACATTACAACAGTGACTACACTTCAAAAAGTACTTCATTGGCTGTAAAGTGCTTTGAGATAGCCAGTGGTCGTGAAAGGCGCTATATAAATGCAAGTCAGTCAGTCTTTTCTATCTTTCTCATGATTGCCAAGCTGTGGAGCCTACAGCAGACCACCACAAAATGGGACATCCACTCGGCCGAGTACTGGAGGGCTCCTCCCGAGCGGTCAAGGCAATAGAACCATTGCTTCAATAAGCCAATGGTCTGCTCGATGATGTTCCTGGTGGTGGCATAGCTCTCACTATATGAGTGCTGGGCACGAATGTTGGGGTTGCGAAGGGGAGTCATGAGCCAGGTGGAGAGTGGATAAGCTCACTGACTGGTCATGGTTGTCAGGGGTTAATCATTGCAGCCTCCTTGGTGAAGTGTTGTCTCCGAGCAGCAATGTTCAAGCTTGACATGGTGGCTGGAGGAGTGCTGGCACAGCAGTCTGGTGCAGGATGAAGGCATCGTGGCAGCTGCCAGGATAGCGGGCATTGACATTAAGGATTCTCTGTCTGTGGTCGCACACTAACTGCACCTTTGCGGTTACGGAAGATCTCAGGATTGTTATGCAGTGCCCGCAAAGCTACATGGGTGCAGTCGCTGGTGCAATGGGTAAGCCCGCTATCCTGGCAAAGCCACATGCACACTCATCCTGCTTCTCTCTCAGGAAACCAATGTAGTCCCATCTCCTGCTGTAGAGAGCCTCTGTGACCTCCTGGATGCAGCGATGGATGGCAAAATGTGAGATGGCAGCTATGTCTCCTGTTGCAGACTGGAAGGATCCGCTGGCAAAAAAATTGAGAGCCACAGTGACCTTGACTGCCATTGGGAGAGCCATGGTCTCCCTGGCCTGAGGCTGGAGGTCTGGTTGCAGGAGGTGGCAGAGTTCTGTGACCACCTCCTTGGTGAAGTGAAGCCTTCTAATACACTGCTTCTCACTTAATTGAAGGTAGGAGAAGTGCACTCGAAATACCCTTGGAGGGTAAGGCCTCCTGTTGAGAGTCCTGATGGCCCTCCTCCTCTCTCTGGGCACATGTTCCTGTATTTATCGCTGCCTACGCTCCCTCCACCATAGATCCTGGAGGGCGAGGTGGCTCCAGTACAGCCCCCATTAATGTTACCAAGTGTAGCAGTTTGAACTTTTGAAGAATAAATGTTGCTACTTTTTAGTTGCCAGAAGACTCCTGATACAAAATAACCTTGAAATAACTGAATGAAACTGTTGCAGTGGGTGAAAGTAACAAAAAAACACTGAAACTGCACTAACTCGACAGCTGTGAGTGATTACTGATGATCCCTTTAAATAACATCCCTGGAGCCGGCTTCCTGGTGTTGCAGGGCAGCTCTCCCTGTCGGTGTTTACTCCAGGTGGTGAGGTAAGTGGCGAGAATCAATTTTGCAAATTGGGCAATCAGTGAGCGTTGCACATTCACTGACATCATGATCTACCTGGTGTTGACGTTCTTAGCGATACCTCTTACCGGCGGCACTACAGGGGGGCCGGATTTGGCATGTGGCGCTTGATTCGCCTCACCCCAGCGATACTGGTCTAGCGCCCTATTAGCGCCATCTACTGGAGCTAATGGGAAGTGCTAAGGGGACGAATTTTTCCCCCTTTGTGTTTTACTTGGTCGAATGCTGCCTTGATGTTGCAAGCCAATTAATCTTGACTCTCCTGCGTTCAGCTCATGTTCATTGTCTGGATCAGGAGCCAAGAGATTCTGATAGAACCCAAACTAAGTGTTGGTCAGCAGTTTATTGGTGGGTATTTATGGACCTTTGAAACATGATTAAGCATTTTCAGTAAAAGTGAAACCAAAAATAATGGGTTAGAAATTGCGGTCGGAGGCATAGCTATGGCATACACCTCCGACCCGCGAAATATTTCCGCATCTACAGGTTCCCTCCAGGCTCCCAGGCTGTGGAGAGTTCAGGTCTTGGGCCTCCAGGTGTAAGTCTGCGTAAAGGCCCACAGATCCCAGGGATTCAGGCGGTTCGGAAATGTCCCTGGGATCACGTGGGTCAAGTCCTCCAATCAAAAAGGAGGATTCCATTGCAGTCATTTCCAAACGGAATCCCCTAATGACATGCAATGGAATCCCCAAATAATTAAACAATTTACACAATTCTAATAAATATATAAATGTTCTGATTTTCAATTTTATTCATAAGTCCCTTCATTACACCAAATACAATAAAAAATTTAACTTGTTGAAAAATAATTTTAAACATCATAATCCAAGCCAATATTTGCATGAGCTAATTTAAAGTGTGTATCATTTCTTATTTTTAAATGTTTAATTTAAGATTTATAATAACCCTTACGCTGATGAAAGCAGGCTCTAAGCCTGCTTTTACCAGCTGTAAGAGTTTGGTGGGCAATTGCTGGGCAAATAGCCCAACTCTGCGGCAGCAACATTGAGTTTACTTTTGGTTCAGTAGATCTATCAAGGCGAACCTTTCTTTCTTTCTTTCTACTCAGTCAATTAGTTATTATTGTAAGGTTCCTTGACTGTAATCCTGGTTGTTAACTACAAATGGGAGTTGACAGCCCTCCAGTGCCTCACGCAAAGGTCTTTTTCTATTTAATTTACAATGTTATCACTTGATATCATGGGGCCAATTGTAACTGTTAGTGGGGATTGGCGTGTGGTGAACAGTGTGTCCTCGCTGATATGAGGCCCTCATTTACATTGTGCCGGCAAGCTGCGGGTGTGATGAAATATTCCATTCATCACTGCCTGTGACTGTGGTTGGTTTCAGGTTTCCCCTCACCATTGTATTGCCTGTGACTGTGGTTGGTTTCAGGTTTCTCCTCACCATTGTATTGTATATTGGAATGTATGGAATGTGTTGTGTGTAGGGCTCCGCCCATACCTGGCCTCTATGTAAGCCAGCTCAGTCTGGCCTCATATCCAGTACTGCAGAGCTCCAGATGGAAGATACCTCTCTCCACTGCGTGTTATCTTCTAAGTTAATAAAAGCCTTGTTTTGTTTCGCTAACATCGAGTCTCGGGATTATTGAGGCACATCAATTTTATTAACTTATTTTTCAACACAATGGATCAACTCCTGAAACCCGAACGTTTGGATTTGGATCAGCATGCTCCGGACGCATCAGCATGCTTCAGACACTGGTTTATGTGTATGGAATTCTTCCTGGACAATTCCGCAGCCGTCAAAGACGCTACGGACGCTGCGAGTATGAAACTCGGAATTCTGCGGAATTGGGTAAGCCACCGGGTTTACCCCCTCATCCAAGACGCCGACACGTACCTGGCCGCCTGCGACATCTTAAAGGCGCATTACCAGCAGCCTACGAATGAGGTGTATGCTAGGCATCTGCTCGCCACTCGCGCACAGCGACCTGGGGAATCGGTGAAGGAGTTCCTAGGCACCCTGAAAATGCTTGGCAAAGACTGCAAGTGCCGAGATGTAAAAGCCGCAGTGTACACCGACGAGCTTGTTCGCGATGCCTTCATCACAGGCCTCAGCTCCACTTACATCCGGCAAAGACTGCTGGAAAAAACGGGATTGGACCTGAAACAGGCTGCGGACACCGCGCGATCCCTGGATGTGGCCCAGAGAAACTCGGACGCCTACTCTTCAGCCCGCGCCGTCCACGCCGCCACGTGTGCACCAAGGGCGCCGCCATCTTGGAAGGCATCTTCCCCGCCCGGCAGCCCGACACCGTCGGGGCCCCGCTCTCCCCCCAGAAGCCCTACGACAGCTGCGACGCGTCGGGGACCCAACTGCTACTTCTGCGGGCAGCCAAAGCACACCAGAAACCTGTGCCCGGCGAAAGGCACCACCTGCTTTAAGTGCAGTAAGAAGGGGCACTTCGGGAAGGTGTGCAGAGGGAACCCCGCCGGAAAACCAAAACCCGCCACCGCCGCGTGTGCGCTGTGGGAGCGGCCATCTTGGACGCCATAATGCCCGACCTCGTGGGGTCCGCCATCTTGTGAGCAGACAGCGTGGACGCCATCTTGTCTCGATCAGGGCCCTACAGTGGCATCGGTCACAGTGGACCAGACCAGGCCCCACCCACTATCCAAATCAATGGTGGACATCGAGGTAAACGGGTGCGGGGTTAAATGTTTAATTGACAGTGGAAGCACGGAGAGTTTTATCCACCCTGAACTGGCACAACAACGCTCCCTAAAGGTGGTCCCTACTCGGGGTACCATCTCTATGGCTGATAAAACCCAGACATCGACCATTCTGGGTTACTGCACGGTACAATTGTCCGTTAACGGGACTGTATACGATAATTTTAAAGTATTAATCATGAAGAATCTATGCGCGAGCGTGATCTTGGGCCTGGATTTCCAGTGCAACCACCAAAGCATCACGCTCAATTACGGTGGGTCCCAGCCGCCCCTCACAGTGTGCGGCCTGGCTACCCTGAAGGTAAAGCCGCCTTCGCTATTCGCGAACCTTACCCCTAACTGCCGGCCAATAGCGACCAAAAGCAGGAGGTACAGCTGGGAGGACAGGCGATTTATCGCGACCGAGGTAGACAGGCTCCTGAAAGAGCGCATTATTGAATGCAGCAATAGCCCGTGGCGCGCCCAAGTGGTGGTGGTAAGGGGTAGCGAGAAGAAACGGATGGTGATCGACTATAGCCAAACGATCAACAGGTACACCCAACTAGACGCCTACCCGCTACCCCGCATATCAGAAATGGTGAACCAAATCGCCCAATACCGGGTGTTCTCCACCATCGACCTCAAGTCAGCGTACCACCAGCTCCCTATCAGACCAGAGGACCGCCCGTACACCGCCTTCGAGGCGAATGGACGCCTCTACCAATTCCTCAGAGTCCCCTTTGGGGTGACGAATGGGGTCTCGGTCTTCCAGAGGGAGATGGATCGCATGGTCGATGACCACCACTTGCAGGCAACCTTCCCCTACCTCGACAACGTCACCATCTGCGGTCACAACCAGCAGGATCATGACTCGAACCTCGAGAGGTTCCTGAAAACCGCACAAAAACTCAACCTCACCTACAACGAGGACAAGTGCGTTTTCAACACCACGCGCCTCTGCATACTAGGCAGCGTGGTGGAGAACGGGGAAATCGGACCAGACCCCGACCGATTGCGCCCCCTACGGGAGCTGCCCCTGCCCAACACTCCCAAAGCCCTGAAAAGGTGCCTGGGGTTATTTTCTTATTATTCCCAATGGGTCCCCAACTACTCCGACAAAGCCCGCCCCCTCTTGAAAGCATCCTCTTTTCCGCTCTCTGCTGAGGCCCACGCCGCCTTCAAAAGCATTAAGCAGGATATTGAGCGGGCCACGCTACAGGCAGTGGACGAGAACACTCCATTTCAAGTGGAAAGTGATGCGTCTGACTTTGCCTTGGCGGCCACCCTCAACCAGGCGGGGCGGCCCGTAGCTTTCTTCTCGAGGACCCTCCAAGGGCCCGAGATCAGACACTCCTCCGTGGAAAAGGAGGCCCAAGCCATCGTGGAGGCAGTGCGCCACTGGCGCCACTACCTAGCCGGCAAACGCTTCACCCTACTTACCGACCAGCGGTCGGTAGCGTTTATGTTCAATAATAAACAGAGGGGGAAGATCAAAAATGATAAGATTCTTAGGTGGCGGATCGAGCTCTCCACCTTCGAGTATGACATCATTTACCGGCCAGGGGCCCTTAACGAATCCCCAGATGCCCTCTCACGAGGGATGTGTGCCAGCGCCACCGGGGATCGGCTACAGACCCTCCACAACGACCTCTGCCACCCAGGGGTCACGCAGCTGTTCCACTTCATAAAGTCCCGCAACTTACCCTACTCGATTGAGGAAGTTCGGTCTCTGACCAGGAACTGCCGCACTTGCGCTGAGTGCAAGCCTCAGTTCTACCACCCTGATAGAGCCCACTTAATCAAAGCTACACGGCCCTTTGAGCGGCTCAGCTTAGATTTCAAGGGCCCCCTCCCGTCCGTCGACCGCAATGTTTACTTCCTGAACATTGTGGACGAATACTCCCGGTTCCCATTCGCCTTCCCCTGCCCAGACATGACCAGCGCCACGGTCATTAAATGCCTCAACAGCCTGTTCTGCCTGTTCGGTATGCCGAGCTACATCCACTCGGATAGGGGGGCGTCCTTCATGAGTGAAGAGCTACGCCAGTACATGCTGTCCAGGGGTATCGCCACGAGCCGTACCACCAGCTACAACCCCCGGGGTAACGGTCAAGTGGAGCGAGAGAACGGGACAGTATGGAAAGCAGTCACTCTAGCTCTAAGGACCAAGGGCCTCCCTATCTCCCGCTGGCAGAAAGTCCTCCCAGATGTGCTCCATTCGATACGGTCGCTATTGTGTACTGCCACTAATGCCACGCCTCATGAACGAATGTTTAGCTTTCCCCGGAAATCCACCTCAGGCGTATCCATGCCGTCATGGCTCTCCACCCCAGGTCCGGTATTCGTGCGAAGGCATGTGAGGGGCCATAAGACGGACCCTCTCGTGGAGCCAGTGCACCTACTCCACGCCAACCCCCAATACGCGTATGTCCGGCACGCCGACGGAAGGGAGGACACCGTGTCAATAAAAGACATCGCCCCAGCCGGTAACGACAACAACCACGGCAATAGCAGCAACAACGACCACAGCAACTCTTACCCACCCACTACTCTTTCATCACCCCCGGAAGAACATCGACCAACGGCACCCCCACCAACTACCCCTTCAACAACCCTGGCGGCACCCCCGGCAGAGACCCAGGAGGCCACCGGGGACACCCAGCCGACACCCGCGACACCACAACAGCCACGTCGGTCGCAGAGGACTACCAAACCCCCGAACAGACTAAATCTATAGAAGGGGTGAATGTGATGAAATATTCCATTCATCACTGCCTGTGACTGTGGTTGGTTTCAGGTTTCCCCTCACCATTGTATTGCCTGTGACTGTGGTTGGTTTCAGGTTTCTCCTCACCATTGTATTGTATATTGGAATGTATGGAATGTGTTGTGTGTAGGGCTCCGCCCATACCTGGCCTCTATGTAAGCCAGCTCAGTCTGGCCTCATATCCAGTACTGCAGAGCTCCAGATGGAAGATACCTCTCTCCACTGCGTGTTATCTTCTAAGTTAATAAAAGCCTTGTTTTGTTTCGCTAACATCGAGTCTTGGGATTATTGAGGCACATCAGCGGGCGCAAAGCAGGTGAGCCGCTGAAGCTTGTTGGTTCTTGGACAGAAGGAAATCAGCCGTCTCCTGCGGTGTGCTGGCCATCAGGAGGAGAATGGGGGGGGGAGAAGGTTATCCCAAAAGGGGCCTTGGATGGACCGGCAGCGGACAGGAGCACTCCTGCTCTTCCTGGCTCCGCTAAAATTAAATGTTTTCTGGGCCATTTTGTGTGTGGCTTCCAATGATCCCCATAGGGACTGCCAGTTTGGCCTCTCACCACAAATGGGTCGAAGCTGAAATCTTCAATTTGCAACCAGGGTCCTCTGTATGTCACAGGACCCCAATTTGCATATTACAAGTAGCCTCTTGCCTGAAGCAGCCTGCTGCTGCCAATCTCAGGACCATACCAAGTTGGCAGTGGCCAGAGCAGCAGCGAAAATCACGCAGTAAGTCACCTGACACCATTTTCAGGCTGCTACCGCCCTGTTTATTCCAGGCAGAGGGAGTTAAAATGGGCTTGGGTACAGCTCCATGAATGCCAGACAGCCTTCCATACCTCACCCAAAGGGCCCTTCTCTTTGTGTGAATCTAAACCAGTATTGCTAGCAGGCTATTTCCACTATGAGGGACATCACAGATGAGCCCATTCCCTAAACAAAATCAATAAAGTTGCTTAATTTAATTATTTTCTGCTATCTCCTCTAGTACTCACCATACTATGTTTCGATATCAAAACAAATAATCCATTCTTCGTACCTGTTCCTTAGAAACAATTTTCTATTCTTTCTAAAATCTGGCATTGGGGGTGACGCATCACAGGGACAATGATAAACATTGAGCACATCTACATGAAAGGATGTGTCCGCTCCAAACTGAAGCTAATGCATCTACTGTGCCACAAAATCATTTGCAGGATCTTGATTCAAGTCATTGTGATGTTTTCCTGTGTGAGTCAACATTAGCTGAACCTTCAAGCTATTGTGGCATCCTGGACAACAATGTATGTAGCTGGTCTGGCGATGGGTGCCCCATCTTTGTATTCCTCCTCCTCCTCCTCTTCTTCAATGTTCTCCTCATCCAAAGATGAGTGATAAGCGCTTTTGTCATCCTCCACCTGCAGTCCTCATTGCTGTGCAATATTTGCACAGGTATCCCTTGTCTCCTACAAGCCAGCCCTTAAGTCTGCTTCCTGGAACGAAGAGGTCTGGAATGTTGGACTGCAGCAGTATGAAAGCATCATGACCGCTCCCAGGGAATCTGGTGCACACCTGCATGAACTCTTCTTGTGGTTGCACACCAGCTACGCATTGATTACTAGTCCAGTAACATAACCACTAGGCTACTGCTCCCGTTCCCATGGTTATCAAGAACTCTCTGCTAAACATTTGCCAGAGGGAGCAGACAAAGCAGCTGTAAAAACTGAGCATTTATTAAGTTTGGGTTATCTTAAGTTGATAGACTCCCATGAAGTGCACCTGAAATTTGCCTCCTTTTGAAGAGTCAGTTTCCTGGGGTCATTACATTTGAGCCCAATCAGCTCCTCACCAACATACACATTTTCTAACAGGGACTACTGGATTACGAGCAGAAGCTGGTTGATTGTTCCCTCCCTCACCTGGGTGGCTGAGGGCATTTGGTGTACTCCAACTACAACCCAGGCTGAGATCAACTATGTAGTACTGAGAATTAAACCTGAGACCATCCAATGTGCATTGTTCCAGCCACACACTGATTACTAATTGAGCTATGGAGGGACATTGCTTCAATAAAGGGATTTATTTTCTGGAATAAACAGTTAACACATATTCATCTAAGAAGCAACTACATTACATACTAAATATTACCAAGGTTAACATTGCAAAGAACAAATATATAAATCACATCAACGTTTCATTGACCCCTTTAACCTCCAATTTCCTATTCTAAAGCCTGCTCCCAGCATAGGGGGAAAAGGAATTCATTTGTGAATCAAAAAGAAGGATAAGTTTTGGGTGGCACGGTTAGTTAGAAGGCCGTTGTTTAATTTCTGGAATCTGGGCTTGAATCCAATGCAGAAAAAAATATGTTCAAGGTCCTTTCTTTCTGATGGCTGTTAATGGATGTTATTAATTGAAATGGAGCAGTCTCAATTCAGCTCCTAAATTATGTAAGTACACAGAACAGATCATAATTTTGCAAAAGCTAGCACTAATTTAGGAATCCTGCTTGAATACCATAATCATGGATAGGATGGGAAAATAAATAGTTGCACTGTTGTAACGGGTACTCCCTGGGGTTGAGGTGCACAATGGTGGTGAAGTATAGGGGGATTCGTTATTACCCTGTTCCAGTTATGATCCGATAGTGATTCATGCTGCCAGGAAGATGGAAAGAGAATGGAAAGGTTCCATAAATAATTCTCAGCTGATTTATGGGAATCTTGATTAAGTGCTAAACTGTTTTAAGCCTAGATTTCTCATAAAATTGTCTCCAATCTAGGTCTGCTTCCGAGAATTAGGCTTCATTTGTCACAGCAGAACCTATCTAAATTTGAATGCTTCTGATCTTCCTCTTGGTATTGTTGTGATAGTGTTTAGGATGAAACAGCGCAAGTTGCCAAGTTGCATCAGTTGTACGCACCACTTTAATTTTGTAAGATAGAAACTTGAGTAATTACGTACTGTGAACCCAGAACTCATTGTTCTTCTTTAACGCAGATGATTCTCCGATTTCCCCCCTCCATATGGGGTAGGTACCTGGCCTCCATTCAGTGACTCCCACGATGGCACATCTAAAATTAGGGAATTCTGTGTGCAGGGAATTACAAGCACAAACCCAAGGTCTATGACTCTGTGCACCAACAGTGGTATGGTTTAAATTGTAAGCATCTACTTGGAATCTGTCACTTATACTGTCCTACATCAAGCAATATAATACAACCACACGGTATATAAACAAGGCTTATTGGGTTCACGGGCTGAATGCTAATCAGGGATGATATTATTGCATCAGATTCTAGATTTTATTTCTGCAAAAAAAAGCCTAAAATGTTCTCATATCAAGAAGATCCCAGGTTTGATACCTTTCCTGGACTGAATTGGCTGTTTTCAGCTGGTGCAGATTTAGTTCTCACAATTGGCCTCAGTGCCTCCGGATTATGAAAGTTGGCTAGCATTTCCACTCCTGATCTCAATCCACAACCCCTGCTGGAAGTGTGTGAGTGTTCACGTTGGGTGACAATAGGATTGCGCTCAGCAGTGATACCTCCACAGTCAAATAGCTTGTCAACACTTGCTGTCAAAGTTAACGTGAATAATAGCCACTTTGGTAAGGTACTGGAGGACATCCAGTGTCCATGCAAACATATTCCTACATGGAGTTAGCACCTTAAAGAGAGGAGTGGAGAAAATATATAAGCTCATGTTGAACGGCAAACTTGCCAGAGATAAAATGGTGGCGGGCAGTGAGCCAATCCTGTACTCACCTGATATCTACACATGTGTACTTTCCAGCAGAATTCACTGTTACTGACTGCAATTGCTTCCTGCTTTTACAGATTACAAATATGTTAAATTGTGGCATTTATTTTATTGAGAGCTGGTAGTATAATCCAGTCTTTTATTCTTGCTGCATACGTGGTTATGTAAAATGTTGTGTATATTCATCATATACCGTGTGCATATGTTTGGGTCAAATATTTTGCAGTGGGGCAGGGAGCTCAAACAGAATGATCACCAGGCAGCGCAGGGTAGTTGCCACGGGAATTACTGGAGTTGTGAAATAGATGCATCAGTACATTTGGCTGCCATTGCACTGCACTGTCTCTGATTTATCTTGGCTTGAATACTAGCCTATTACTTTTTCTCATCTCCTTTCCTGAAGGTGCTGACTCATGATGAGACACAGATTTACAGGTGCCAGCTGCTCTTTCTTACCTCAAAGTGGCAATTGTGTGAGTATCGGTAGGTTATTAATCTCAGTAAAGCGCACTTTTGAAGTCCACAGATACACATTTTCCAATAGGAGTCGCTATTTAGTGATCGGAAGTAGAATCTCTGACTGATATATCTTCCCTCTCTTGAGGCCAACTGTCATATCCCTTCTGCTACTCTGACTGTCGTCAGCAGGCTCATCACAAACCAAGCATTAGCCTTATGTGTGTCATGCTTTGCAAGGTTAACACACCTTGTAATCTCATTGCAATACGAGTACTATCTATTAGAACCTCATCAAAACAAGTCATATTGGATGTAAAAATCTTCTGTAAAGCTACAGTTATAAATAATTTATTTCCCAGTATCATGAGGCACTGTCTTGATGAGCACACCTGCAACTATGAATAGATAATTGATAGGAAAGACTGATATGTAAAATTTAAAAGTTTTAAGAGAACATCTGATTAGTAGTCTTACCTTTGAAATATTATTTACAAAGAATTATGATTATTAGCATCCTATTTGTTTGTTTCTATTTAATTAGAGCTGATGCCCTTGTTGTGCTAATGCCCTCATTGTATTGATGCCCTCTTTGTGTTGATGCTCTCATTGTGTTGATGCCCTCTTTGTGTCGATGCCCTCATTGTGTTGATGCCCTCTTTGTGTTGATGCCCTCTTTGTGTTGATGCCCTCATCGTGTTGATACCCTCATCGTGTTGAAGCCCTCATTGTGTTGATGCCCTCTTTGCAGTTTGGAAGCTTTACTAACACGTGTTCAAAGAGGGATCAGCATTGTCATCAGATTTTCTGTCCATTTGGGGTTGGATATATCACACAGCACAAGCGCCATGTCTTGAAAATTTCAAATTCTATATATTTTTTCTGTACTTGATGATTTCTAAGCACCTGATCTCTGTTGCTGGGTGTGAATAAAAACTGTTTCCTGCAATAATAATACTGTGTTCCTCAGGGTATCTGACCTTGCCTTTCGATAGTTAGGACAGGGGATCCCCAGGTGTATGTCAATATTTCCAGGAGATTCTCCACACAGAAAAGTTTGAATTATTCTGATGTCAATGATTGTGACACCAAATTTTCTCACATTTAAGGGGGCACAATGACATGGGGGAGTCAATACTGGAGCGTAAATTGGCGCTGAACCAGTTCCGCCCCATTTTTCGGCTGCTGGAATTTACATTTTGCACTTTGAGTGCAGCTTGGACCTGCTGATGGGAACTAATCTAATGGGGGTAACTGAAATTGCAGTAGGTGCAATGTAAAGGAATGTGGACACCTGAAAGGTATTGTCATATGGGAATACTAGATTCTTACAGCCTTTGGAAAGGTTCAAATGGATTTCAACCTTATTTTAGCCATTGAGAAAGCTGAGGGAGGAGAGGGGAAAGGAGTAGCAAACAAAGTCTAAGGAAACCCATTGTGGAGGCACAAATATGAGGATAAGTGACCGACTTGTTTTGAGGCTGCTGTCGTGGAAGTGGTGCTGCAAAAGGTCCTGTTTGCCACTCCAGCATGCCATCCCCATAGGTCAGTACTGCAGCCTGCCTGGAAGGAGCTGGAGGGAGGCTTGAAGCCGTAACTGACCGTTCCTGTCACGAGCTGTGCGCGCCCAACAACACATGTTGCTGCAGGTATCCTTGCAGCAGGTGGCACAGCTCAGCAGTTGACTTTTCAGTCAGACCCAGAGCCTGTGACACCACTTTCCCTTGGTTGTTGCCCGCAGATCTGCCAAAGTAGTTCAGATATGGTTGGTGGCCTATTTGCTGGTGCTGCTAATCAGGCTATGCTGTCCTGTTGATCACCCTGGAATGCCTTCCTCCATACAGTACCATTTAAAGCATGGTATACTGCGATTGGAATGTCTCTACAGAACCATCACATATACCATCCATGCCAGGTTTGATAATACAGCCTTCCTTGGGAATCAGAGCCTCTGCACATATTCATCCTCTGACAAAGCGAGGTTTGTGCACCTCTGTAGATGTGGTGTAAGGCATATCAGTGGATGGGCACAGAACAACACCTGTGATGTTCATCTGTTGCTCCTCCTTTGTCCTACAGAAGCTCAGATGTAGGGAGATATCCACTGGGAAACCAATTGGTGGCACTATTGGAACTGCAGGGTGAAAAAAAACAGCAGCCACAGAACAATTTCTACATAAGCAAAAAAAAAGGAAAAACTTTGCATAAATGGCCTTAAAACTGTTCACTGAATGTCTTATGATGCTTTTTAAATGGACTTCCACTGGTTTCCTAGTAACCCTGGACACCCATTATATTTGGGTGTGAATTGCACTTGGTGTCCTGCACATATAGGACAAAATTACATCACTGCCTGCTTCAGGTGGGAGCTTGCTGACACTATTTACTTACCCAGCAGAAATGCCCATCATGTGCACACTGAGGGGAGATTTGGCATAAGGGACCTCCACCAATTTCCCCTTCCATTACACCCCATAGGCACCAGTTTACAGAGTATAATGGAAATTAAAATCATCTCCATGCCCTTTTAAGGGAATATGGAAGGAATCTTCAATGAACTCAACACCATCTGGGTAACACTGACTATAAAATATATTACAATGACTGATTCTTGCTTTCAACAAAGTCACAACAATAAACATTAAGGAACAATTTCCTAAAAAAAGAATGATATTGAGTACCATGCTCCTCACCCTGATGGCACATAATTAATGTAAATATGTCTTTAGGTTGTCTATCTTTGCAAAGTTCTGCCGCTCCAGGTATCCATCACTAAGCTTCCGCTCTAGGACCAATGACCAAGGCCATGTCCTGGACACACAGCTTTCTATGTGTGTTTCCTCCATTTCCCCAAATCCCACGGTTAGTTCAAAATATAACAGCAGACAGAATGGAACTTATACTGGTACTGTCTTCCTATCCCAGCAAGCCATGCTTCTCAGACATCATGACGATAAGAAGAGCAGGATACCTCGCAAGAGGGATCTCCTTTCATGGTTGGAGGAGGGATCAAATATTGTGCCTGAACCTGGAGATATTTCAGTTGATCATCTGGTTATTGAAAAATAAAGGGGTAATTTTCATCTGCCTATTACCGTTGATGCGCAAAAATGGGGCGGAAGGCAGATGACTTTTTTTCATTTCCTACTGCCCACTGTTATTTTACCATTATCATTGCTGCTTCTCAGGTATCTCTTAATAAGTTCTCTTTATTCTTTGAACGATATATGTCCTCCATACACCAAGATACACACATTCATCCCAGCAGATCTACCAGGTGTATAGTTTATTTGGTGAGCGGGGGGAGGAATTAGTGCTAAGTGGTTGGTTTCAGTTCAGATTCAGTCCTGTACAAACTGTCACAGGTCCTGTGGCTTCGTACAATGTGGGAGTAGGAGATCACATGTAACACTACCTATCTGCAACATCATGACAATATTTTCATAGGTTTTCCTGAGAACCTATCAAATCAAGCAATACTCCTTGAATGTGTGGAGGATACATAGCATTCAAAGAATGAAAACCATGCCAGGATGGCAATGCATTTTTTTTAGAATAAGGAATACCAAAATGGCAAAGGCAGGTAATCTAAATAGGCCTTTGCTCACAGGGGTGATGTTAAGATGTATTCAGCATTGCTGTTACATTGTTGTAAATATAAGGGATGCAATAAATGTCTTGAACATCTGATTGTTGTGGAAATAATTCAGAAGTGCAAAACAAACATGGGAGAATTACATTCTAACATGCTCTCTCAACCAATGCAGCACAGGAAATGGTTTCTAAGTATGCATGCTTTCTTATGAATAATTTAAATATTGGTTCTCTTACAGATGTGTCACACACAATACAGGTAACGTGAATGATGCAAACACCAACTTAGTATGAGGAAGAAATGCCATATTATTTTGCTGCTTGAAGCTGACACAGATAAACTCACTCACTCATCACTTGG
Source organism: Somniosus microcephalus (assembly GCF_052327205.1). Classification (NCBI taxonomy): domain Eukaryota; kingdom Metazoa; phylum Chordata; class Chondrichthyes; order Squaliformes; family Somniosidae; genus Somniosus; species Somniosus microcephalus. The sequence continues at coordinate 243,552,625 of NC_140992.1, forward strand.
ACCTTTGAGTTATGTGGCCTTACATCACTCATTGAGATATTTGCACTGTTCAATGAGCATTTAAAATATTTTCACTATGGATTAATAATGAATGAAGAAAAGGATCATTATCAGTTATTAACGTCAAGAATAAGAATGATAAAGTGTGAGACTTGTTAGGTCTGTTGCTACATGTGTGGAACATCAAGCTACTGTTACGTGCATGCCCTCTACTGGAGCTGGTGAGTGAGACAGATTTAAACAGCCCTCTTCTATTCCAGTCACTCCCAAACTTTCATAGGAATAGGAGTAGGCCATTCAGCACCTCAAGCCTGTTCCACCATTCAATCAGATCATGGCTGATCTTTGCGCAATTCCCGGGTGGAATGAGCGCACGCCACCCACCATATTGTACACTGAGGTGCCAATTTTACACCTGTAAAATAGGCGTGGCACCAACAAAATTCTAGGGCAAGGTCTTTAAACAGCCTGTGCCAAGGCTGTTTCATTGACAGGAGTGACAGTGAGTGGATACCTTGCAAGTGGATCCCCTTGAGCTACTTCACTGAAACGTGTCTACAAGAGATGGTTGACCAAAGAGTTCCAATGCATGAATGAATTTCTCACCTGCTGTCAAGTTGGTTTGGTCTGTTTACAGATTAGCAGCCATTTGTTTAATCCCTCATCCTATTACAGGCTGGCATTTACAGGCGTTCAGAAACAGTTACCTGTTCACCAACTGTCTTGTCGACCAATGTGCTGAATTAGAACTGTTTATTAAAAATAAAATTTCCTCAGCGAATTTGTCTAGGATGTATCTGCAAAAGACCAGGAAAGTCCTAGGTTCAATCACCAGTCTCTTTCCGAGTTTGCTGATCTCAGCCGAAGAGGCAATAGAATTGCCACAATTATCCTCTGTGCCCCTGGTTTAGGGAGGGCAAAACCACCCAGGATTTGCACTCCTGATCCCTATCCAGTAGCCGCAGCTGGAAATGTGTGTATGGATTTCAGGAGAGAACAGGATTAGGCTAGGTCGAATAGCCTGCTGATAATGTCAAGGCTCACACATAAATAATAGCCACTTGGGTGAAGTAGAAGATACCATAGCAATGAGTCAATACTTTCAGGAGAGGAGAGGGAAGAAAGTTCCCACTTAAGAGTACATCACTCAAAACATTGCCTGTTGACACATATATAAACATGGTGTGGAGATGCCAGTGTTGGACTGGGGTGGACAAATGTAAGAAGTCACACAACACCAGGTTATAGTCCAACAGTTTTATTTGAAATCACAAGCTTTCGGAGCGCTGCTCCTTCGTCAGGTGAAGTGGAGAGATGCATAAAGACACAGCTTATATAGTCAGAGAATAATGCCATATATAAACAGCTGATTAGAGCATTACTTCTATCTCTGCAACATTGGGCTGGATTTTGCCAGTGTGGGCGGGTTGGGGCATGTCAGGTGGAAATGGTGTCAGGACCCCGACTCCTAAATGATGTGTTGAAAAAGTGGGATTTTCCCTTAATTGGGCAATTGATTTCCTGCGTGTGAGAACCACTGGCCCAATGAGTCTTTTCACACAGAAAGTCGCCTCCGATGATGTCATCAATGCTGTTGGATTTAAGGCCTGCAAGCAGCCTTGATTCTTCTGGAGACTGCAAAGGCTCTGCAATTTATATGAAGAAGTTGAATTGTGGAAAATGTCAACGATCAAGCAAAAGTGTGCTCCTCGGTTTGATGAGCCCTCCCTCCAAGCTCTGGTGTACGGAGCCAGCTGTAATAAGGAGGTGCTGTTCCCTTCCTCAGGGAGAAAAAAGCCACCCCAGCAGACAAAAGCTGTGTGGCTACAAGTGGCCCAGGAGGTCAACTCCATTTCGCTGAGCCGCAGAACCTGGCTGCAATGCAGGAAGAGGTTTCATGACCTTCTCCGCACAGGAAAAGTGAGTATGACTTTCCCACCTCCCTCAATCTGATCCCCATTGCCTCTCCTCACCAGCACTCTGCTTTGCCAACCTCTTCCTCCACATCCCACTTGACACTTACATCCCTGCACCCTTACCCATTCCCTCACTCTCTATGGTCACATTCACTTAACTATTTGACCATGGAGCCCTCACACTCCCTATCACTGTGATGCCATGACAACAACAACTTACAACACACAGGGAGGGTCCTTTGTATCCTTCTAAGCATTCACTGCACTCACTCCTTCATTCTCACTCAAACTCCACTTGTGTCCCTCATTGCAGGAAAAGAGAGCCCACAATAAGAGGGAAAGAACCATGACAGGAGGAGGGCCACACTCAGTAGCCCAGCTCACCCCCTGGGAGGAGGCGGCCCTGGAAATTGCTGGGATCGAGGAGGATACCCAAGTGGGGGACGGACAGACGGGCGCATGACAGCAAGCTGGGGACAGAATAGTTTGGAATCTCTCTCATTGACATAGCATGAGTCACTGATAATGATTCTGATGCTCTAACAGATTGACTTATGATCATCTGCAATATTCAATGTGCATGTAACCTTGACCTCACATCTCTAACTCTTTCCTTTACTCCCCCACAGGACCATCAAAAGCCCCCGTCCCCACTATGCAGGAGGAACAGCCTGAGCCTCCAAATCTCAGAAAAGTGCGAAAATAATAGGGTAATAATAGTGGGGGATTTCAACTTCCCCAATATAAATTGGGATAGTCAGAGTGTGAAAGGCTTAGAGGGTGCAGAATTCTTAAAGTGCATCCAGGAGAGCTTTTTGAGCCAACATGTAGAAAGTCCTACAAGAGAGGGGGCGGTACTGGACCTAATTCTGGGGAATGTAGCCGGGCAAGTGGTGGAAGTGTCAGTAGGAGAGCATTTTGGCGACAGTGACCACAATTCGGTGAGATTTAAGGTGGTCATGGAAAAAGACAAAGACGGCCCGGAAATAAGGGTTCTAAATTGGGGGAAGGCCGATTTTAATATGATAAGGCAGGATCTGGCCAAATTGGACTGGGAGCAGCTACTTATAGGAAAATCCGCATCAAAACAGTGGGAGACTTTCAGAAGGGAAATAGAGAGAGTACAACGCCAACATGTTCCTGTAAAGGTCAAGGGTGGGACCAACAAGCAAAGGGAACCTTGGATGACAAGGGATATACAAAAATGCATTAGAAATAAAAGGGGGGCTTTTGGCAGTTACAAAAGACTAAAGACGGAAGAAGCCCTAGAGGAGTATAAAAAATGCAGGGGCATACTTAAAAAAGAAATTAGGAGGGCGAGGAGGGGCCATGAAATAACACTGGCGAGCAAAATAAAGGAAAATCCTAAGATGTTTTATAAGTATATTAAGGGCAAGAGGATAACCAGGGAAAGGGTAGGGCCCATTAGGGACCAAAGTGGCAATCTGTGTGTAGAGCCAGATGATGTAGGCGGGGTTTTAAATGATTTTTTTGCATCTGTGTTCACTATGGAGAAAGACGATGCAGACATAGAAATCGGGCAAGGGGGCTGTGACATATTTGAACATATTAGCATCGAGAGGGAGGAGGTGCTAGCGGTTTTAGCAGGCCAAAAAGTGGATAAATCCCCAGGCCCGGACGAGATGTATCCCAGGCTGCTGTGGGAGGCAAAGGAGGAGATTGCAGGGGCTCTGACACAAATTTTCAGAACCTCTCTGGCCACAGGGGATGTACCAGAGGACTGGAGAACAGCTAACGTAGTACCATTATTCAAGAAGGGTAGCAGGGATAAACCAGGGAATTACAGGCCAGTGAGCCTAACATCTGTGGTAGGGAAATTATTGGAAAAAATTCTGAGGGACAAAATTAGTCTCCACTTGGAGAGGCAAGGATTAATCGGGGATAGTCAGCATGGCTTTGTCAAGGGTAAATCATGTCTGACAAATCTGATTGAATTTTTCGAGGGGGTGACTAGGGGGGTGGATGAGGGAAATGCTGTGGATGTGGTTTACATGGACTTCAGTAAAGCTTTTGACAAAGTCCCGCATAGGAGACTGGTCAAGAAGGTAAGAGCCCATGGGATCCAGGGTGCCTTGGCGCATTGGATCCTAAACTGGCTGAGTGGCAGGAGGCAGAGGGTGATGGTCGAAGGTTGCTTTTGTGACTGGAAGCCTGTGTCCAGTGGGGTACCTCAGGGATCGGTGCTGGGTCCCTTGTTGTTTGTGATCTACATAAATGATTTGGATGAGAATGTAAAAGGTATGATCAGTAAGTTCGCAGATGACACGAAAATTGGTGGGGTGGTAAATTGTGAGGAGGAAAGCCTCAGGCTACAGGACGATATAAACAGGTTGGTCAGATGGGCGGAAAAGTGGCAAATGGAATTTAACCCTGAAAAGTGCGAGGTAATGCATTTTGGACGGACAAATAAGGCAAGGGAATACACAATGAGTGGTAGGACCCTAGGAAGTACAGAGGGTCAGAGGGACCTTGGTGTACATGTACATAGATCCCTGAAGGCAGCGGAACAGGTAGATAAGGTGGTTAAAAAGGCATATGGGATACTTGCCTTCATTAGCCGAGGCATAGAATATAAGAGCAGGGAGGTTATGATGGAGCTGTACAAAACGCTGGTGAGGCCACAGCTGGAGTACTGTGTGCAGTTCTGGTCGCCTCACTATAGGAAGGATGTGATTGCTTTGGAGAGGGTGCAGAGAAGATTCACCAGGATGTTACCTGGGATGGAGCGCCTCAGCTATGAAGAGAGGCTGGACAGGCTGGGGTTGTTTTCCTTGGAGCAAAGAAAGCTGAGGGGGGACCTGATTGAGGTGTACAAAATGATGAGGGGCATAGATAGGGTAGATAAAGAGGAACTTTTCCCCTTAGTAGGGGGGTCAATAACAAGGGGGCATAGATTCAGGGTAAGGGGCAGGAGATTTAGAGGGGATTTGAGGAGGAACTTTTTCACCCAGAGGGTGGTTGGAATGTGGAACTCAATGCCTGAAAGGGTGGTAGAGGCAGGAACCCTCACAACATTCAAGAAGCATTTGGATGAGCACTTGAAATGCCATTGCATACAAGGCTATGGACCAAATGCTGGAAAATGGGATTAGACTGGACAGGGATGGATGGGCGGCGCAGACACGATGGGCCGAAGGGCCTCTTTCTGTGCTGTAAAACTCTATGACTCTATGACTCTATGAATCCTCAGAGGAAGCTGCAACCTCTGAGGGCGCAACGTCAGCAGAATTCAGTGCATCCAGCACCAGCGCAGACACTCACACCTCGGCGGGACCTTCGCGAGATAGAGTAGTGTTGGCACCTGGTGTATCACAGCTCACAAGTGAGCATCAGCAGATGGTGGAGACAGGGTCAGCAGTGGAGAGTCCTCGTCGGAGGGCGCAGCTGCATGTCGACCCTCTGCCATGGGTACATCCAGAAGGAGAGCGCTGCTGGAACTCCATGAACAGGTGCAGGAGTCTCTGGCAGGTTTTGTCTCCAGGGTCACTGTGAGTGTGGAGCGAATGGAGGAGTCCATCGCAATGATGAGCAGAGCCTTTGTGGAGTCATTGGCGCATGAACGCATCATCGCGAAAAGGATGGCAACCTCTGTGGAAAGGATGGCTACTTCCATGGTAAGGCTGGCTACCATAGAGGAGAAGATGGCTACAGTAGAGGAGAGGATGGCTATGGTAGAGGAGAGGATGTTATGTCCATGGAGGAGCTTAGTCACCAGGGTATTGAAAACATGGTTATTGTTCAGAATAGAATGACATCTCTTGAAGAGCAATGGTCAGCTATTGAGCAAACAAACCAGACCTTCATGCAAGTCCTCTGGAGTAGGACTTCCAGTTCAGAAACGAGTCCTCATGGCCCCCCTGCAGTGCAGCAAGGTGCTGTCAAGCCACTTGCTAGCTCTGAAGTGGGGCTGACCCATGAGTGGGATGTTGGTGACAGACAAAAAGGAAGTGAGGGCTCCTCTCCAAGCCCTCACATGACCATGCCACTGCAAAGCCCTCAGTCAGAGCCTCACCAGAGTCCTCACCCAACTGCGATGGGCGTCTCAGCCCCTGCACAGCCACAGGAGCAGCAGACTGTTGGCGAGCCCGCACAGGTTAGCCACCCCAGAGGACGCCCGCCAAAGGCGTCGAGACAGGAGCAGCAAGAGAGTGAGCAAGGGGCCTCCACATCTGCTGAAGCCACAGGGGAAGCACCACATAGGAGCACGCGTAAGAGGAAGATAAAGCACTACTATTCACAAGGGTAGTCACTTGGGTGCTGTGTTTTGTTTTTGGACCAGCCATCATTGTGATTGTATTACAAAGTGTTTTGAGGAGGAAGAATTCCTAGAGTGTATACGGGATGGTTTCCTGGACCAATATGTTGAGGAACCAACTAAAGATCTGGCCATCTTAGACTGGGTATTATGTAATGAGAAAGGATTGATTAGCAATCTTGTTGTGCGAGGTCCCTTGGGGAGGAGCGATCATAATATGATAGAATTCTTCATTAAGATGGAGAGTGAAGTATTTGACTCAGAGACCAGGGTCCTGAATTTAAATAAAGGAAACTACGATGGTATGAGGTGCAAGTTGGCTAGGATGGATTGGGGAACGTTACTTAAAGGGTTGACGGTGGATAGGCAATGGCAAACATTTAAAGATTGCATGGATGAACGACAGAATTTGTTCATCCCTGTCTGGCATAAAAATAAAACAAAAATGGTGGCACAACTGTGGCTAACAAGGGAAATTAGGGATAGCATAAGATCCAAGGAGAGGACATATAAATTGGCCAGAAAAAGCAGCAAACCTGAGGATTGGGAGCAGTTTAGGATTCAGCAAAGGAGGACAAAAGGATTAATTAAGAGGGAGAAAATAGAGTATGAGAGTAAACTTGCAGGGAACATAAAAACTGACTGTAAAAGCTTCTATAGATATGTGAAGAGAAAAAGATTGGTGAAGTCAAGCGTAGGTCCCTTGCAGTCAGAATCAGGAGAATTTATAATGGGGAACAAAGAAATGGCAGACCAATTAAATACATACTTTGATTCTGTCTTCACAAAGGAGGACATAAATAACCTCCCAGAGATGTCGGGGAACATAGGGTCTAAAGAGAGGGAGGAACTGAATGAAATCAGTATTTGTAGGGAAATGGTGTTAGGGAAATTGATGGGATTGAAGGCCAATAAATCCCCAGGGCCTGATAATCTACATCCTAGGGTACTTAAGGAAGTGGCCCTAAAAATAGTAGATGCATTGCTGGTCATCTTCTAAAATTCTATAGACTCTGGAACAGATCCCATGGATTGGAGGGTAGCTAATGTAACCCCACTATTTAAAAAAGGTGGTAGAGAGAAAATGGGGAATTATAGACCGGTAAGCCTGACATTGGTAGTGGGGAAAATGCTAGAGTCCATTATAAAAGATGTAATAGCAGAGCACTTGGAAAACAGTGACAGGATCGGACAAAGTCAACATGGATTTACAAAAGGTAAATCGTGCTTGACTAATCAACTGGAATTTTTTGAGGATGTAACTGGTAGAATAGTTAAGGGAGAACCAGTGGATGTGGTGTATTTGGATTTTCAGAAGGCTTTCGATAAAGTCCTGCATAAGAGATTAGCATGTAAAGTTAAAGCACATGGGATTGGGGGTAAGGTACTGACTTGGATAGAGAACTGGTTGGCAGGCGGGAAGCAGAGTTGGAATAAACATGTCTTTTTCCGAATGGCAGGCAGTGACTAGTGGGGTAGCGCAGGGATCGGTGCTAGGACCCCAGCTATTCACAATATATATTAATGATCTAGATGAGGGAACTAGATGTAATATCTCCAAGTTTGCAGACAACACAAAGCTGGGTGGGGGGGGGTGTGGTGTATGTGCCTTTAAGAGCAATTATGGTGTATGTGCCTTTAAGAGCCCCAGGTGTGCGTAATGCCGGTAATTGCCACTTGGGCTATATAAGCCTGTGTATTGTGTATATCCTTTAGAAACCCCCCCCCCAGACTTGCTTAGTAAATACCTATGAACCAACTCCTGTCTTCAGTGTCTTTATCTACACACGGACACTACAGTGGCGACGAAGTGGAAACGGACTTACCTGCAATTCGGCAGCACCTCAAGGACATCGATTCCTCCAGCGTCCAGAAGACTCAAGGAAGTAAGAGAAACTGTGGTTTCACCAGCTGGCCAAGCTGGTGACAGGTACTGCGCTAATCCTTCCTGGGCGTCAGGCTGGAGCTCCAGCGGCGGGCTCTACAGCTGAGACAGGCAGCGAAATCGGAGGCAAGCATTAACGGACTGGGAGGGTGCACTCGAGAGACGGCCGGCGCGGCAAGCAGGTCAGCGTTTAGACCTCCGTCGGGAACGAGTCTCCAACAGTGAATAAACGGAAACCACAGTAAAACAGCGTTGTTATCAGTAGCAGCGGCGGGAAAGCGCGGGAAGCGCCATATCGTTGCTACAGAGAGAAAAAAAAAAGCGCGGGAAGCGCCATATCTTTTCTGAAATGCCTAAATCTGGTAATATTGAGGCTTTTGATGGCGAAATAGAAGATTGGACCACATACGTGGAAAGAGTAGAGGTTTATTGCACTGCAAATGGAATAACAGATGAAAAAAAAGCTTCAGTACTTCTGAACTTAATGGGCGCGAAGACATACGGGCTGTTACGAAATTTAATCACTCCAGCCAAACCAAAGGACAAGACTTTTAAAGAAATTGTTGATACCCTGCAGGAGCATTTAAACCCAACACCACTGCTGATAGCGGAACGATTCAAGTTCTTCAAGAGAAATCAACACAAGGATGAAAGTAACGCTGATTACCTAACCAAATTAAGAAAGCTATCAAAGCACTGCCAATTCGGAGCAGGACTATCGGATTATCTTCGAGACAAATTCGTTTGCGGTCTCTTAAGTGAAGGAACACAAAAAAGACTGCTTTCTGAAAAAGATTTAACATTGGACAAAGCTTTCAGTATGGCTGTATCATACGAAGCAGCAGCAAAAGGAGCTGCAGAGATACAAGAGACACAGGACTTCGGCACCCATAAAATGACACAGGAGTTCGGAAGATGTTATCGCTGCGGCAGATCCACCCATAACCAGAGGGACTGCTGGTTCAAGGGCAAAGCATGCAGGCAATGTGGTAAGATTGGACACATTGCACGGGTATGCCAATCTGGACAAAATAAATCCACTGACAGAAAACAAAAAATCAATAAAGAAAAGTACAGGAAGGTACAAATGATGACGGACAATAGCTCCGAAGACCAGAATAGCGATAGCGACTCCGGAAACAAGAGACTAAGTTGTCTCAAATTACATAATGTACTTGCCAAAGAGGATTACCAAACCATTTGGGTTACCCTCACAATAGCAGGGTCCCCAGTTAAAATGGAGCTAGATACAGGATCAGCTCTAACCGTAATAAATCGACGAGATTACGAGAGGCTATTTTCGCATATACCTCTAAAAGACACATCCTTTATCTTAAAAACATATACGGGGCAGAAAGTCTACCCCAAAGGAAAAATAAGGGTACCTGTGGTATACAACGGCAAAGAAATACAAAAGTTGTATTTATACATTCTACAAGATGGTGGTCCACCGTTGTTGGGACGTGAATGGATAAGGAAGATACGTTTAGACTGGCACTCCATTCAGGCACTGACGGTGACCAGTAAGGAAAAAAACAATGATGACATCATACCTGAACGATTAAAAGACATCTTGGCCAACGCCAAAGAAGTGTTTCAAGAGAAACTAGGAACCTTGAAAGGCATCACCGCCTCAATAAAAGTGGAAGATACAGCAATTCCAAAATTTTTTAAGGCAAGACCGGTGCCATACGCAATACGTCCGGCAGTTGAGGCAGAGCTGAAGAATTTGGAAAAGGCAGGCGTATTATCCAAAATAGATTGGAGCGAATGGGCAACACCCATCGTTCCAGTCATGAAAAAAACATTGAAAAATAACTTTGAGGAACAGAAAAAAATTCGCATCTGTGGGGACTTTAAGGTGACTGTAAACCCGGTCCTTCACACGGTACAGTATCCTCTTCCGAGGATAGAAGATATTTTCGCCTCACTATCCAGAGGGAAACGTTTCACAAAAATTGACTTGGCACAGGCATATCTACAGATGGAGGTTGAGGAGACCTCTAAAAAGTATCTCACAATAAACACACACAAAGGCCTGTACCAGTATAATCGACTAGTTTTTGGAATAGCATCAGCTCCAGCTATCTGGCAAAGAGCTATGGAGCAAGTCCTGCAAGGGATTCCGGGGACTCAATGCTACCTAGACGACATCCTTATAACAGGAGAAAACGACAACGAGCACCTTGCCAATTTGGAGCAGGTGCTCACTAGGCTGAAAGAACGGGGCCTACGAGCAAATCGCCCCAAGTGTGAATTTTTCCAAAATCAGATATCATATTGTGGCCACATAATTAATAAGGAAGGGTTGCATAAGTCACCTGAAAAAATTGAAGCAGTTATAAAAGCCCCAGCACCTGAAAATGTTTCACAATTAAGGTCATTCCTGGGATTAATAAATTATTATCATAAATTTTTACCGAACTTATCAACTATTCTACACCCTCTTAATGATCTTCTACAGACAGGAGTGATTTGGAAATGGAACGAAGACTGTAAACGTGCCTTCCATAAATGTAAAGACTTAATCACATCCGAGAAAATTTTGGCTCATTACAACCCATCACTACCAATCAGACTGGCGTGCGATGCATCCCCTTACGGCATAGGAGCGGTATTGTCCCATAGATTCCCTGATGGCTCGGAACGACCGATAGCTTTTGCGTCACGCTCATTGAACTCAGCTGAGCGTAACTATGCCCAGATAGACAGGGAAGCACTCAGCCTGGTATGGGGAGTGAAGAAATTCAACCATTACCTACACGGACAAAAATTTACCTTGCTGACTGACCATCAACCCCTCATCTCCATATTCAACCCTAAAAAAGGTGTCCCCATTATGGCGGCACAAAGACTACAGAGGTGGTCCCTTTTTCTAGGGGCACACCAATACAACATTGAATACAAAGGGTCAAAACAGCATGGGAATGCTGACGGTTTATCACGCCTACCATTGCCAACGATAGAAGAGGCACCTACAGTAGACCCAGTAGAGATATTCCACTCTACCATAGTGGAATGTCTACCGGTGACAAATTCTGCCATTGAAAGGGAGACAAGAAATGACCCTACTCTCTCACGGGTCTACGATTTAACAGTGAAGGGATGGCCAGCACATGGCGAACCACTGTTGCCAGCATTCTCGCAAAGAAGAGAACAGCTGTCAGTGTGCCGAGGAACCTTGATGTGTGGATCCAGAGTGGTGATTCCACCCAAACTCCAGGATAAAGTGCTAAAGGAGCTTCACGAGGGGCATCTGGGTGGAGTGAAAATGAAGAACCTAGCTAGGGCGTTTGTATGGTGGCCAGGTATCGATGGAGACATCGAAGACATGACCAAGAGCTGCCTAGGATGCCAGAAGGTCCAAAATGCTCCGCCACAGGCCCCTCTACATCCATGGGAGTGGCCCTCATCTCCCTGGCAAAGGGTGCACATCGACTTTGCTGGTCCATTTATGGACTCAATGTTCTTAATCGCAGTTGATGCACACTCCAAGTGGCCGGAGGTAATAAAGATGTCCTCCACCACCACGGAAAAAACCATCACAGTATTAAGGACCATATTTGCCAGGAATGGGCTGCCGGAGCAGATATGTTCTGATAATGGACCGCAATTTGTGTCCGAAGAATGCAGAAAGTTCTTAAAGAACAATGGGGTAAAGCACTACACGTCCGCCCCATACCATCCCGCCACCAATGGATTGGCTGAAAGGTTTGTCCAGACCTTCAAGAAGGCCATCAAGGCCATGGGTAATGAAGACATAAAACTTCAGCACAAGGTGGATAACTTCTTATTTGCATATAGGAATGCAACGCATACGGTTACTAACCAAACTCCCGCCATGATGTTCTACAATAGAAACCTAAGATGCCGGCTGGATTTGGTCAAGCCCAACATCCGAAGGGACGTGGAGAACCGGCAGTTTCAGGGCATGAATGAAAGGCCAACTAGGGCCTTCCAGATAGGCCAACCGGTTTTGGCCTGGGACTACCGTACCGAGAAATGGCAGCCTGGAACTATCTGCACACGATTAGGACCACTGATGTATACCGTGGACATCGGAGACAGCATAATAAGATGCTATGCTGACCAAATCATCAAGTCATCCGAAAAGGGACAACCTACACCACCACTCTATACATCTAACGATGAAGTAGAGATACCCATATCTACCTCCGATCTGGTGATACTGGAGCCCGATGAACCCGACACTGGCCTTCAAGCTGAATCAGCCTTGCCAGAAGAACCTACTACACCACCAGAAACTACTACACCCCCGAGGCTTTATCCGGACCGAGTCAGGAAGCCTCCTGAGAGACTAACTTATAATTAATTAATACAGCAATGTATATTATTTTGCATATAACATGTAATTAATAATTACTTAAAATATGATGTACTAGTTAGCTAGAAGGGGAAGAATTGTGGTGTATGTGCCTTTAAGAGCAATTATGGTGTATGTGCCTTTAAGAGCCCCAGGTGTGCGTAATGCCGGTAATTGCCACTTGGGCTATATAAGCCTGTGTATTGTGTATATCCTTTAGAAACCCCCCCACCCCTGCTTAGTAAATACCTATGAACCAACTCCTGTCTTCAGTGTCTTTATCTACACACAGACACTACAGGGGGGGGGCGGTGGGGGGGTGTGTGCTGTGAGGAGGATGCCAAGAAACTCCGGTATGATTTGGACAGGTTGGGTGACTGGGCAGATGCATGGCAGATGCAGTATAATGTGGATAAATGCGAGGTTATCCACTTTGGTGGCAAAAACAGGAAGGCAGATTATTATCTGAACGGCAATAGATTGGAAGAAGGGGAAGTGTAACGAGACCTGGGTGTCCTTGTGCACCAGTCACTGAAGGTAAGCATGCAGGTGCAGCAGGCAGTTAAGAAGGCAAATGGTATGTTGGCCTTCATAACAAGAGGATTCGAGTACAGGAGCAAGGATGTCTTTCCGCAGTTGTACAGAGCCTTGGTGAGACCACACCTTGAGTATTGTGTGCAGTTTTGGTCGTCTTATCTGAGGAAGGATGTTCTTGCCATGGAGGGAGTGCAGCCAAGATTCACCAGACTGATAACTGGGATGGCAACAGGACTAGACAGACTAGATGCAGGAAGGATGTTCCTAATGGCGGGGGAGTCCAGAACCAGGGGACACAGTCTAAGGATAAGGGGTAAACCATTTAGGACAGAGATGAGGAGGAATTTCTTCACCCAGAGAGTGGTGAACCTGTGGAATTCTCTACCACAGAAGGCAGTTGAGGCCAATTCATTAAATATATTCAAGAAGGAGTTAGATATATTTCTTAAGGCTAAGGGGATCAAGGAATATGGGGAGAAAGCAGGAACAGGGTACTGAATTTGGATGATCAGCCATGATCGCATTAAATGGCAGAGCGGGCTCGAGGGGCCGAATGGCCTACTCCTGCTCCTATCTTCTATGATTCTATGATGGCAAACTGTTGAAGTTGTGGCCCGTGTCATTTCGCAAATGGGACTTCCACATTGAGGGCTTAGAGCGCCTTGCGGTTGTCAGAATGGTGGTCAGAGCGATAGGATTCCGCAGGTTCTTGTCCATTGTTGATGCTCTAGCAAGAAGGAGTGAGACTAAAGTGTTTGATTGTGCAGGCTAAGCAAATCTGGCCAGGATGAGTGCGTCCCTTGCATCCCAGGCAGCAATGTTGTCGCGCGCTGGTGCCTTCTGCCTTGTGCATCTTCAGGTGGGTGACTAGCAGCTTGGCGCTCCTGTTGAAGCTGCTGTTGCTCATGGTTCTGCTGCTGCCGCAGCTGGTCTTCATCCGAATCTGATGTCCAGGAGGAAAGGAATTAAATGGTCGCTATGCTTCTGGTATATGCCTCAGTTAAGGAAGCGCTCAGTCAAGGTGGGGAGAGGGGTTTCCCAGGAGGTCACATTGGAGATGGGTGTCAAGCTCCAAACTTCCACAACACTGAGTATGCCTGCTAAAAGTTTGCCCAGACCTGAAACAACAAAGTTCTGCCACCTGCAAATGATCATTGGTGAAAATTCCTTTGTAATGGTGGAGCTGCAGCTGTTAGTAAGCAATCCACTAGTGAGGCCGCCAGGATTACCTGGCGTGTTCCAGAGGAGGCGTGTAGGATGGGGGGAATGTCTAAAAATTGGAAAGGCCTCTCAAAATGGGATTATAGAGGCAATTAAGTGGTTGTTCAGGGCCTTAAGGGCCTATCCCGCCTCTTGGAGGCAGGATGGAAAGGGGGTCAGAAAACACGCATTTGGGAAAATTGCTCGGAGGCGGGATGGAGCCCGCCTGTCATTTTTGGCGATTTTAACAACTCGCACACCTCCAAAGGGCTGTTAATCGAGCCCAATATGTGCCTCTGCCTTCATGCTAGCCCCTTCACCTCCAAGACCCTTGAACATGGCTTTGTAACCTCCACTCAACTACTCTAATGCTTTGTATGCTGGCTTCCCATCCTCCACTCTCCATAGACTCCAAGTTGTTCTAAGTTCTGCCATGGGTATTCTGTCCCACACCACATTTTACTCACCTATCTCCCAGTCCTTGCTGATCTACATCGACTCCCCAGCCCTCAAAAGCATTAAACTTAAAATCCTTGTCCTTGCCTTAAATTCCTTCACGGCCTTGTCCCACCGTATGTTTGCAATCTCTTCCAGCACTCTTCCTCTAACTTAGGCCTTCTATACACCTCCCGTTCTTTCACCCCACTGGTGTCAGAGTCTTCAACCACCTCAATTCTACTCTCTGGAGCGCCCTTCCTAAAACTTTCCACCTCTAAGAACATTCTCAAAATCCAATAGCAAAATACTGCTGGAAATCTGAAACAACAACAGAAAACGCTGGAAATACTCAGCAGGCCAGGCAGCATCCGTGGAGAGAGAAACAGAGTTAACGTTTCAGGTCGAAGACCTTTTGTCAGAACTGGAAAAAAGCAGGAAATGGAACAGATTTTAAAGCAAGTTTAGGGGCTGGGAAATGGGGGAGGGGATGAAAGAACAAAGGGGAAGGTCTGTGATAGGATGGAAGGCAGGAGAAGTAAAGAGGCATTAAGAGATATTCAAGGCGAGAGGAGATGGTAATGGGACAGGTTAAGAAACAAAGGATGGCTCTAGATGAAGTGTGAATTGCGCTGGCAGAATGAAAGACAGCTGCCATGTGGGAGGGAAAAAAAAAGCACAAACAACAAGTGTGGATAAAAAATATAAATATGATAGGGGCTGAGGTTATGATCTGAAGTTGTTGAACTCTATGTTGAGTCCAGAGGGTTGGAAAGTGCCTAATCGAAATTGAGTGCTGTTCCTCGAGCTTATGCTAAGCTTCCGTGGAACAATGCAAGAGGCCGAGGACGATGAGGTCTGAGTGGGAGTGAAGCGGAGAATTAAAGTGACAGGCGACCAGAAGCTCGGGGTCCCCCTTACGGACTGAACGAAGGTGTTCCGCAAAGCGGTCACCCAATCTGCGTTTGGTCTCCTCAATGTAGAGGAGACCACATCGTCAGCAGCGAATACAGCATACTGAAGTACAAGTAAATCGCTGTTTCACCTGGAAGGGGTGTTTGGGGCCCTGGACAGTGGGAAGGGGAGAGGTATAAGGGCATGTGTTGCATCTCCTGCACTTGCACAGGAAGGTGCCGGGCGAAGGGGAAGGGGTGCTGGGGGTGATAGAGGAGTGGACCAGGGTGTTGCGGAGGGAGCGGTCCCTACGGAATGCTGAAAGGGGAGGTGAGGGGAAGATGCGTTTGGTGGTGGGATCTTGCTGGAGGTGGCGGAAATAGCGGAGGATGTTCCATTGAATGTGAAGGCTGGTGGGGTGAAAGGTGAGGACAAGGGGAACTCTATCGTGGTTCCGGGAGGGAGGGGCAGGGGTGGGGGCAGAAGTGCGGGAGATAGAACGGACACGGTCGAGAGCCATGTCAACCACAGTAGAGGGGAATCCACGGTTAAGGAAAAAGGAAGACATGTCAGAAGCACTGATATGGAAGGCGGCATCGTCGGAGCAGATGCGACGGAGACAGAGAAATCCATCTCTTCAGCCAAGCTTTCAGTCGCTCCGTCAGCCTGGCTTGCCATCCGTTTCCTTGCATCTTTTCTTTCTTAAGCCTCGGAAGTGCCTTGGGATGTTTTTCTATATTAAACGTGCTATATAAATACAAGTCGTTATTCTTATAAACTTCAGATAGTACAGCATCATCAAAACCAGTTTCATTTATTTTCCATTCTAATATTGTAAACCAAGCTAGTATTGACAGTAACAGATGTCATTATTTTTCTTATGAATATTGCTTTAGAGAAACAACACAATTTACACAATTACTACATTCAACAATATGGTTACTACAAGACACAAATTGGTTTCAACATCAGTTTTCCATAGGCTGTAATAACTGTTTTCCAGCATCTCCTGAAAAAGATATATAGAATCAAAGAAACTTACATCACAGGAGGCCATTTGGCCCGTCGGGCCTGTGCCGGCTCTTTGAAAGAGCAGTCGTGCTTTGTCCTACATCCTCGCTTTTTGTCCGTAACTCTATGTTCCTCATCCTCAAGTACCTGTCCAACTCCCTTTTAAAATTATTTATGAAATCAGCTTCCACCAGCTTTTCAGGCAGAGCGTTCCAGATCCCAACAACTCGGAGTGAAAACATTTCTCATCTCCCCTCTAGATCTTTTGCCAATGATTTTAAATCTATGACCTCTAGTTACTGATTCATTCACCAGAGGGAATACTTTTTCCCCAGTTACTCTATCAAAACCTCTCATCATCTTGAAAACCTCTATTAGGTCACCTCTTAACCTTCTCTGTTCCAAGGAGAACAGTCCTAACTTTTCCAACCTCTCTCCATACCTGAAGTCCCTCATCCCTGGTAACATCTTGGTAAAGCTCCCCTGTACCCTTTCTAATGCCTTTACATCTTTCCTGAAGTGTGGTGCCCAGAATTGTACCACTCATCATACCATGTACATTGGGGATTATGCTACTCTGTTAAACTGGACAGCCCCTTCATGCTTCTGGTAGTGGTCCATTGGGAAGCTGATGAACTGACTTGTTCAAGAAACCAATGCAGAAGTAAACTGCTTCAGGCATTGCCCTTTGTAATTTTTATAAACCGACCTAGACTCGGATGTAGGGCGTAGCATTATAAAGTTTGCAGATGATATGAAACTTGGGGAAAGTAGTAGATCATGATGAGGATAGTTATAGGCTTCAAGGTGACAGACAGGATGGTGAAATGGGCAGAAGCATGGCAGATGGAGTTCAATACAGAAAAGTGTGAAGTGATGCACTTTGGGGGGACTAATATGGAAAGACAGTATACTATAAATGGCACCATTTTGAAACGTGTAGAGGAGCAGAGAGACCTTGGTGTCCATATACACAAACCCTTAAAAGGTGGCAGGGCAAGTTGATCAGGTGGTTAAAAAAGCATATGGGTTACTTGGGTTCATAAATAAAGGAATAGAATATAAAGGCAAAGAGATCATGCTAGAACTTTATAAATCACTGGTTTGGCCTCAGCTGGAGTATTGTGGACAATTCTGGGCACCACCCTTCAGGAAAGATGTAAAGCTTTCTGAAGTAAATGAGCTACTTTACTCTTTTGCTACTACATTACCAATTTGGTGCTGCATTTATGCCCATATCAATATAAATTTGTCATTAAATCAATGGCCCCTTTGAAAATGAGTGCTCTTGACATTGATACCAATATACCCACTGGGGGTCTGACTTATGATGTGTTGACTCTAGAACAACAGCTAGAGCAGATACAACATCCCAGAAACTGACATCATTCACGACACATAGAAACTAGCCCCTCCAGATTATTGGGGCCACAACAGTAATTTTCTGTGCATGTTGTCAAGTGAAGTGAAAATGCAGATGTACGTCATTCATACAGCATCTATTGCAACTATAAGGACAGCACTGGAGGCTACAAAGAGAGCTACTGTGGAAAATGGAAGACTCAATTGAGGCTCCTTTGAAGTTAGGAGTTAAAGATCATTGGTGCTAAGTTTATTTGTGCATTTAGCTACGTTACACCTTAGAAGGGTTTGTCAACAACAGGGACCCAGCTTCAACACTCCCTCACATCGATGAGCAGAGGGGTCAGAAATTTGGGAATGGTTTTGCCGTGTACCTGAGCACTGGTGGATATTTCTAGCACAAGGTAATAAAGATGTGACAACTAAATAATTAGCCAGTTATTAGTTAGCCAGTTGCTATGTGTGTGTCAGCTTCTGGGGCATTGCATTAACTGTTGTAATGTAATCAAAGCATCATGATTCACCAATCACAGCTTTGTGCAGGTATTGATGTAATGATGCAATGAATTACAAACCTCTCAAGTATTTACACTGCAAAATGTACACGAAACATATTGTTGAGAGATTTGTACATTAGAGCAGCTAATTCACTTCCTCTTCTACAAACCCAATTGCTAATTATTACTGATATTTTAGTAGAATGGCATTTGCTAGTCCTGTTTTATTAATACTTTACAAAGAACAGTTCTTATATACTGCAAAAACATATCTATTATAATTCTGGTAAAAATTAAACAGGAGAGCTTTAGGTAACAATATTATACAAACAGTAACGTTGATAAGTAAACAAGAAGGCAGATTATCTCTTGCTGTAACAAGTCACTTTGAGAGTGAGAAAAATCCATACTAGAACAAAATCTGTTCACATTTCTTTTAAAGAAATCATAATTTGACCTTGCATTGGTCCTAAAACCTACAGTGCGCTACATTAAAATGTTCAGTAAAATAATAGGATAGAGGTTAGCACTGTTGCCTCACAGCGCCAGAGACCCGGGTTCGAATCCGGCCTCGGGCGACTGTCTGTGTGGAGTTTGCACATTCTCCCCGTGTTTGCGTGGGTTTTCTCCGGGTGCTCCGGTTTCCTCCCACAGTCCAAAGATGTGCGGGTTAGGTTGATTGGCTATGATAAATTGACCCTTAGTGTTAGGGGGATTAAATACGTGGGGTTACAGGGATAGGGTGGGACATGTGTTGGTGTAGGGGTTACGGGGATCGGGTGGGATATGTGTCAGTGCAGGCTCGATGGGCCGAAATGGCCTCTATCTGCACTGTGGGGTTTCTGTGATTTCTGTGATAAGTAATTACAGTGGTGATTCCTCTGATGACATCAGGCTGAGTTAAGAGTGACTGGTGTGGCATTGACATAGGCAGCCCCAGATAGCGCATCATCCACTGGTTTCCTTCGATGTTCAGCAGGTGGCCGTGGTGGGGGGTTTGTGGGTGGCTGATGAATACTCTTCCCAGCGTGTCGATTTTGAGACTCCTGCGCCTGTATGGGTTTCCATTCCTCTTTTCGGATAGCAGCCTAGATTGAGAGAGAAGCTACTTAATTTTTTGAAAAGCATGTCAACATTGAATTGAAACATGTACAACAGAGTTGCTCTAAACCGTATCTTTCAATGGAACAAAATCCAGACAGGTTCTACAGCAGGTAGATGACCCGCTCCACCAGATCACCGCCCAGGCAGCGAAGTTGAAAACTACCCCCAGAGGTTGCAATTTGGCTTAGGTCCACTTAAAACATTTTGGGGGAGAAATTGGGTGGAGCCGCAAACGGGGCGCCAAGCTCGCCTGGGCGCCGGAATTAGCGCAGCGTTTGGAGCAGTAGCGACCGCCGGAAATTCAGCTTGAGCGCCCCAAGAGGGACACGGGGCGAGGCTCGAGGCGCTCCGCGTCCCTCTTAGTGCGCTGAAACTGAATATCGCAGCGCAACGTGCCGCAGCGCCACACGCTGCGGCACGGCGCGCTGCGGTACTGCAGGACTTCCTCCCATTCTTAAGGGGGAGGGGCCTGCACCAGCGCGATCAGAGATCGCGAGTGCCGGCAAAAGAGCCCGGCACCGAGAAGTGCCGGGCTCTCGGAAAACAGCCGGCAATGCCGCGGGGGGCAATCAGGAGACCGGGGACGGAGGTGCTGGCAGGCGGCCGCCGGAAAAAACGGCCGCCCCGCACCTCCACCTTAATTTGCGCCACTGCCGCCACAGGAAGGCCCCGTGAACCGGGCACCATTTGCGAACGGCGCTAGAGGCGGTCGCTGCCAAATATCGAGATCGGGGCGGTAGCGGGGCGCTGCGCACACCGATGATGTCATCGGAGGCGGCGCAGCGCAACAGGTTAACGCTGCCATTAGCGCCCCAGCTAAATATCACGGGAGGCGCGGCCAGTGGCGCTAAAGCCACTGAGTGCCCTCTTTAGGCGCTAACTGGTGGCGCAGCCCACCGAATTTCTAGGCCTTTATCAGCAGGCAGTCCTCGTCAGCTGCTAAAACTGAGTACAAATGTAACTTCAAAAGAAAATACAATTTGAACATAGACCCAGCCGAGGACCATTTAAGAATGCAGTCCAGAATAAGCAGTTATGTGGATAGGTCACGCGGAGTGTGATCCCTCCAGCCACTGAGAATGTTAACATTAACCCACAACTACCAATAGGTACTTTGTGAAAAAATAAGGCTAAAATGCTCAATAGTTTGACATCTAATTCACAATCTGCACTTCTTTGGGATATTAAAAAAAACTAAAATTCTGGTTGCACAGTGATCCTTATGTCCCCTCTAATGAGATTGCCAGTTTGTAGTGAACCCGACCCCATGAACTACAATGTGCCTTTACCCACCCAAGGTCTGGTAAGTGTAGTGAGACCCAGGGGTCAAACAGAGAACTTGCATGGAATAAACCATGTGATCTCCTCGTCTTCAATTGGTGGATGAACATACACAGCATCAGACCAATGTGCAGTCTATAAATCAGCAAATTTATTTAACTAATTAAACAGGTAATGAACAGTATTCAGTACAGACATTGTATTTGCAGTAATCACAAGCTTTACTATTCTCCTCAAATGGCTAAAAGTACAGAAATTCTTCTCTAATGCTAACTTTAAAATAAAATTGATTCTTGAAGCATTGTCATGCGTGTCTTAGTGTGGGGAAATGATTTCACAGAGCCGCTGAGGCAACCCTCTCTGCAGACTTCAGACTGACTGCTTGACTGAGATAAAGTCAGACAGATATATAATTCAAAACAAAAGGACATTAAAACCATAATTCACTCAACTACATTGGACGGACAGGGTGTCAATCAATGTTCCCTTTAAATTGTCTTTATTTCAATGCGCATTTAAATTTCTGCGCATGCAAGGTATTTCAAATGGAAAAGCTTGTGAGCGGCCTGCGCAGTACCTTGCAGATCACTGCATGGCCACGCACATGCGCAGCTTAGAAGGAACATTGGTGTCAATTATAGAAGATTAACTTTGAATGGTTTGATAATTGATCTGTGTCAAATAATTTGAATGACTGTATAGATGCATCCCTATTCAAGTAGAAAGACAAAAACAAACCACAGACTAGGTGTCAATCAATGTTCCCTTTAAATTGTCTTTATTTCAATGCGCATTTAAATTTCTGCGCATGCAAGGTATTTCAAATGGAAAAGCTTGTGAGCAGCCTGCGCAGTACCTTGCAGATCACTGCAGTACTGCATTCAGTTTTGGGCACTACACCTCAAAGGATAAGGCGCAGATTCACCAGAATTATACCAGGACTTAAAGGGTTAAATTATGAGGACAGGTTGCATAAACTTGGCTTATATTCCCAGCAGTTTAGGAGGTTGAGCAACAATCTAATTGAGGTACTTAAAACGATAAAAGGATTCGGTAGAGCAGATAGAGAGAAACTATTTCCTCTGGTGGGGGAATCCAGAACAAGGGAGCACTGTCGTAAAATTTGAATTGCCATTCAAGACTGCAATCAGGAAGCATTATTTCCACACAAAGGGTAGTGGAAATCTGGAATTATCTCCCCCAGAAGACTGTGGATACTGGGTCAATTGAACCTTTCAAGACCGAGATTAAACATATTTTTATTACTAAGCGTATCAAGGGATATGGAGCAAAGGCGGGTAAATGGAGTTGAGGTACAGATCAGCCATGATTGAATGGTGGACAGGTTTGAGGGGTTGAATGACCTACTCCTATTCCTGCATTCTTGCTGAACTATGCCTAGTGATCAGGCATGAAAATTAGGCAGACTGTAATATGTATTCTATGCAGTTCACAGAATAGCTTGCAGTTACTAACCTTAACCTTGTGTGTGCTATGACCAGCAAGCAAGAATCAGATAAATAATCTAATACAGTAGTCTCAAGGAGTGAAGCAACAGGGACAGAAACAACTCTGGGCTCCATGAAGGAAACAGAAGTATATCAATAGAAGTCAGCTGTTTTTCTAGTTATAAATGTAGAATCAGTTCTTGTTACGACATACCTAACTTCTACAGAAAGCAATGTAAAGGTAGGCTGACTCCTAACCATGTACACTTTCTAGCAGAATTAGACTGCTTTCATATTGATCTACGGCCAAAGGCTCCTATATATAACCCATGTCTCCTGAAGCCAGTGGCAGATGAAGGTAAAATTGTTGCATTTTTCTAGCCCGGGTGGTCAGGAAGAGACTTTCTCCATCTCCTGCTTGGCCACTGGTTTAATTGTAGCCAGTAAAAAAAACACCACAGATTACCGCTGTATCTTTGTAGATTTTAAGCATGCACTTTGTTAGCATCAGGATGATTCATCAGGATATTAGTATGCTGTCTCACAATGGCAATCAGGGCTGACACCATGATACAATTACAATGTACGTGCACAGTGGCTAATTGGTCATAGCTGCTGTAGCTGCACATGCACATGACCTCAGAATGCACTTTGCTGCCAGTCTACTGGCAGCAGTGATGCAACTTGTGGAGTAACAAAAGCAATGCTCTCCCAACTGGCCTGTAATATAAAAAGGAACTCCGATTGGACAGACTGTACACTGCCTGATCTTTCAGTTGACTGACTACTTGCTGTCCTTTATCAAATGTACATGGCATTTATTTAAATGTACAGCCAAGAGTCCCATGCAGTTTGTGTAAGGTTACTGGAGATATGCAATATGATGGCATTAAATAACTAACAAAGATAGCTTTGCCTTAGAGTTACACCCTATAAAAATATGCAATAAAGACAGAGAAAAATCTTGATACCTGTAATCAGGACATTCCGTACACAGAAGTTAATGTCTGTTAACTGTTATTAATTCTGTTGCAAGACTTTTACAAGAATAAAACTCTCTGGATTGGTCTTGCTTTTTTTCCTATATAATCTGTGTGGTTTTTAACACTAACACACACACACGCGGGACCTTTCAGATTATTGCGCGGCCACATGCACGCACGCACCTTCGCAGGGGTATTGGTGCTGGGTCCACTCTTTGTATATGTAAATCATTTGGACTTGGACATAGGAATCATGATATGGAAAGTTGCTACCAACATAAAAGTAGGGGGTTTGGCAAACAGTGAGGAGGACTGTTAAATACCTCAGGAGAACATAGATAGATTAGCAGAATGGGCAGACAGGTGGTAAATGCAATTTAATGCAGAACAGAACAAGTAATACATTTTGGGAGAAAAAGCAAGGTATAAGAGTGCACACTCAATAGAACAATGCGTAAGTATATGGATGACCAGAGACTTGGAGGACATTAAAGTCCTGGAGAGTGTGCAGCGTAGATTCACCAGGATGATGGTAGGGATGGGAAACTATAGCTATGAGGAGAGACTTGAGATTCTGGTATTATTTCCACTGGAGCAGAGAAGGTTAAGAGGAGGTTTGATTGGATTTTTTAAAAATTGTGCAGGGTTTTTGATAGACTGAATAGGAAAAGATTATTTTCTCCTGTTGGGGAAGCCAGTGAAAAGGGGTCACTAATTTATAATTGTCACTAAGAGTGAGGAGAAATGTCTTTATGCAGATACGCCACAGGACATAGTGATGCAAAGATGATTACATTTTGCAAGGAAAAATTGGACAACTATTTAAAGCAGAAGATAAAGGGCTACAGCCAGGCAGTGGGGCTAGTTTTGGATTGTTCCAGCATAGAGCTGGCACAGACACAGTGGGCAAATGGCCTCCTTCTGTGCTGTAAACTTCCATGGTTTCATGCCTTGGGGATCAAGTTTGGATGCTGAGGCCATTTTGATTACATCTGCAGCTTGAAGGGAACCTATCTGGCCAGTTATCCGTGAGCTCAATAAACTTTTTTTAAACATGCGAATTGTCAAAAGCAAGGGAGCTGAATGACGCAAAAAAAAAATTATTTAATTTTTTTTTTTTTTTTTTTTTTTAAGTGTTTTACCTAAATTATACTATGATGAAAATACTAATTGCTAAAATACAAACAATGAGAAGCTATTTGCTTTTCATTTGAAAGCCTTTACAGACAAGCCTAAACTAAAACAGTTGAGTGTAGATGGATTTCTCCCATCTGAGTGTTTTGCTTCTGTCCCAGTTTAAACGAAACACGCTGCTCTGCTTATACCGATGAAGATGGTGATAGAATCTTATGAAACATGTTGGAATTTTCTTCCAGTTGAAGAAAGCAAACATTCTCTGTAGGTATGAGATCCCCTCTCAAACTCCCTCTACTCTACTCACTTCAGTACAAACTGGGGGACATGAGATTTAGAATGTCTGTCCCCAATGGCAGTCCTGAGTGGAACAATTGTCACTGCCACTTTAATTGTACCAAGATATGAACTCTGGGCATAACTTAAGGCATCTCGGCCAGCCACAACTACTTTTGTTTATTAGTGAGGAAAAACTACCAAGCCATTTCTCACGCTAAATGTTTTACTTGCCAATTTTTTTCTCCTCACCTTTCTCCTTCAGATGATCACTCCATAGGCACTTGATGCCCTCTGCTATCTTGTCCAAGTGGCCAATATTCACATATGATCCTTAACAGTGAATATCGGACATTATCATAGCTATCGGACCCTGTTCTCAAGTGATGTCCATAAATACACACTTCCAGCAAAAGGTTTCTAGATAGTAATCAAGAACAATGCCATGGCTGATGTTCCCTCTCTAACTTAAAAGCGCGGAGGAAAATTGCAGCACACCTACTGCCTTCCCAGATGAAATCAGCTAACTCAGCACAAACTGAGGATCAAATCACAATTTTTCTGGTCGATGCGTATATCTACTAACTAGACAAACGCGCTGAGTCAGCAGTACAGTCTCCAAGTGGAATCTTCAGAAGGATCTGACGTGTAGGATTGAGTAGCATTAGTTATTTTATGGATTTCACACTGAGAATCTAGCATTAATACCACTGTCATATCTCTCTATATGCAGGTAACACACTCAAAAATATATATCGGATTGTGCCTGGCTACAGTTGCTTGTTGAGAATTGTCTTTGTATTTATTTGACAATCCAACCAATAACTGCTGTAGAACTGTATAAACTGGTCACATGGATCACAATAAGCAAGTTCACATTAAGCAGCCACACAATTTGTTCATTTTATGAAGAAAAAATTGTTTATTTTGAAAATTATTACACTAAACGGATAATTGTACTAACAGTCGCACAAAATAACCCACTGAAATGGTTATGGCAATTGAGAACATTTATATTTCAGAATATTATAATTCTATAAGAATGTGAAAACAGACTTACAAGTAGGTAGATGAGACTGGCAATGCCAAGGTTGACGGTGCCCAGAACAGTGGGTAATATAAACCCTCCAGGCACTGCGAGGCTGGCGTGAATTAAACAAACAGCAGAATCAGTTAGCCTGCCACTGTGTTGCTGCAATATAATCCAGACATTGTGAATTAATAAATCCCTGGAGATTGCATAAAATAAGGACACTCTCTAAAGAATTTGATATTGGGCACAAGCAAGGAAGATGAACAGACTGAACAATTAGCAATCAAATTAATAAATTTTAAAGAACAAAGGTGTAAATAGAAAATCCACCCAATATCCCCTTCTGTAAAGAAAATTGGGAAAATAGCTAAGGTCTGAAGTTACTAAAGTCAATGTTAAGACCAGAGGGCTGCAGAGCGCTCTCTGTCTTGACACTTGCATTGAGTTTAGTTGGAATGGTATAGGAGGCCAAAGACAGAGGGCAGAGTGGGAGTGTATTTGCACTACCTTACTGAGATGATCTTTTATATTATCTAGAAGAGAAGTTATGTTAAACTTATATAGAACCTTGGTAGACCACACTTGGAGTACTGTGCACAGTTCTGGTCTCCATATTTCAGAAAGGGTATAGAAGCACTGGAGAAAGTACAACAAAGACTAACAAGGATTATACCAGAACTGAGAGATTACAACTATCAGGAAAGACTGAACAGGCTGGGGCTCTTTTCTCTAGAAAAGAGAAGGCTGAGGGATGACCTGGTAAAGGTCTTCCACATTTGCCCTTTACAGATGCTGACAGACCTGCTGTGTAATTCCAGCAATTTCTCTGGTCAAAATAATTGAATATTCCAACTTCATGACAATGCCATTCACATATAATGAATGGATTATCCCTTCACAATGATCAAATGAGTTCCCTATTCACTATTACGCACATGTTAATTTATTGTTCTCCAACAGTTCCTACGTTTTTTTGTGGCCGCTCAAGGGTCACAGTGGAGCAGTCAGACAGTTGCTGAAGAGCTCAGCTCAGCCACAGCTGAAGCTCAACTCCTACCGCAGGCTGAAAACCTTGCGGTGTTAAACTGGGCACTGCATTGACCTTGGCAGCACAATTCTTCAATATGTAGGTTATATTTAACAAATTAACGCATCGGAACTGCACATTGGGAATTGGTGGGACAGCAGGTCAATAGACCCGCAGGATTGTTGTACCTACCTTTCCTGTGCATTTCTTGAAAGATGGTGACACCAAATAACGAAGTGAATGGGAATGTGCAAAATCAAGAGTGATGGGTGAGCGCATTGACAGAGTCAACATTCATTTTTTGCCTTAAATTTCCATCTCTGTGATCCCAAACAGGATTATGCAAAATTTTAAAGGGAAGTGCAGGTTTAAAGTTTCTCGGGCACTCACACACAATTTAACTTACCATGCATGTAGAATAGCACGGACATAGTAATTCCGGGTCAAAGGGCCAAACAATTTCACAACAGCTGCCAGAAAGCGTTGACCCCTAGATGCAAAAAAGGAAGATGAATAGAATTAGCAAGCAAATAAAACAATATTGCAATTGGCTTATTTTAAAAATAACAAACTTTTTTCTTCTTTCTTTTCATTATTTCTATTCCCCCTCCCTTCTGCAGCTTGATCATTCTTTGCAGAAACAGAACTGTTTTCATTCAAGTAACTAATTTACTCATACATAGTTAGTCACTTTTTAAATATGTTTTAACTTGATCACTCTCACTTCTCGACTTGTAATTTACTTACGGTCTCTCCATGGTTGTTCCCTTTCTCCTCTTCCCTCTGGGGTATTCCAATAACATTATGAAAACTCCTGCAGCACTGAATATCTCAAGTTAAAGAAAAAAAATCAAAACCACAATGATTCAGCAAGTGCAGTCCTTTTATAGAGACAGTGCGTCTTTCTTCAATTTCACAGCCTGGTTTCGTGACCTTCAAAACACATCAAACTAGAAAGATTACTTGCTCGCCACTACACTCTAATAGCTGCCAGAAATTCAGCACTAATGCCAGTCACCAAGTTCCTCCCTAAATCTACAGTAATTTTACAGATCATTTGGTGACTCACTGGTAGAAGGAAGAAAAGTGTTTCCATCCCAACACAAATCCAGATAACCAAGTGAGTTGATTATTGGAATTAAGCTGGTGACAGGGAACTTGAAGCTGCCTAAAATGTATTCTTTCAATATTTTCATCACAAGCCACACTGAACTCTAGTCTCCACACTCTCCGCATTCAAGTGGAAGTAGATCCAACTCTGCGTCCAATGCCTCAAGACATTTAAATCTCTCATTCTTATTAAGACTTTTATAATAAAACAGGTACAATTCAGCCATTAGGTGCAGATTCTATGCCATTCATAATAGTGCACGTATCAGGTAAGGAGCTACTGATATAACTGACAAACTACAATCAAGACTTAGCAGTAACTAATATATTCACCTTACATTTAAATGAGCCCACATATAAATGGGTTGCTCATACACTCCTCCCTCTTGGTGCCAGCCATGAGCCTCTGAATCAGAAGGGTATATTCAAGATTTATTCCAAACACTTGAACACAAAGCCTAGGCTGATGGTTTAGTGCAGTACTAAGGGAGTGCTGCATTGTTGAAAGTACCACCTTATAGATGAGATATTAAACCAAGGTCTTACCTTTTCAAAGAAGAGCAGGGGAGTTTTTCCGAATATCCTGGCCAGAAATTCTCCCTCAACCAACTCCACCAAAAATGATTATCTGGTCATTTATCTCATTGCTGTTTGTGTGGGACCTCATGTGCAAATTGGCTGCTGCATTTCCCTACATTACAATGGTGACTACACTTCAATAGCACCTCATTGGCTGTGAAGCAATTCAAGTCATTTTGAGGTTGTAAGCATGGGTTTACATGGATTGGAAATTGGTGTGGAGGTAGGAGACATAGAGTAGGGATAAAGAGTACAAACTTGGATTGGCGGGATGTGACAAGTTGTGTTCCCCAGGCATCTGTACCGGGGACTCAGCTTTTCACCATATTTATCAATGACTTGAATGAAGGAATAGAGAGTTGTATATCCAAGTTTTCAGATGGTACTAAGTTGGGAGACACAGTAAACAACGCAGATGGGAGCAGGAAGTTACAAAGGGACAGAGACAAATTAAGTGAGTGGGCAAAACTGTGGCAAATGGAGTTCAATGTGGGGAAGTATGAGGTCATCCACTTTGGATCCAACAAAGACAAATTGGAGCATTTCCTAGATGGGGAGAAACTAAGAACTGTGGAGAAGCAGCGATTGGGTGTCCATGTACATAAATCACTAAAAGCTAGTGGATAGGTGCAAAAAGCAATTTAAAAAGGCTAATGGTATGTTGGTCTTTGCCTCAAGAGGGCTGCAATACAACAGGGAGGAAGTTATGGTTCAGTTGTATAGAGCCTTGATCAGACGCCATCTGGAGCACTGCGTTCAGTTCTGGGCACCGCACCTCAGGAAGGATGTACTGGCTGTGGACGGGGTACACCGAATATTCACCAGAATGATACTGGGGCTTAAAGGGTTAAACTATGAGGACAGGTTGCATAAACTTGCCTTGTATTCCCTTGCATATAGAAGATTGAAGAGTGATCGAAATCGAAGTGTTTAAAATTATAAAAAGATTCAATAGGGTAGATACAGAGAAACTATTTCCCCTGGTTGGGGAATCCAGAACAAGGGGGCATAATCTTAAAATTAGAGCCTGGCCATTTAGGAGAGAAATCAGGAAGCACTTCTCTATCTCCAAAAAGATATGGATGCTGGGTCAACTGAAACTTTCAAGACTGAGATCGATAGATTTTTATTTTAGGTAAGGGTATCAAGAGATATGGAGCAAAGGCAGGTAAATGGATTTGAGATACAGATCAGCATGATCTAATTGAATAGCCGAACAGGCTCATGGGGCTAAATGGCCTACTCCTGTTCCTGTATTAAAGGTGCTATATAAATGCATAAAAAGCATCTTCTAGTAAATTCATTGTAGCAAATTTGATTTGGTTCTCTGCCTGACAGCAGTAAAATCTGCCTCAGCAACATTACTTGCAAGTTAGAGCTGCTTGCAAATCTAGTATAGTATAGTAGCGTAGTGGTTATGTTACTGGACTAATAATCCAGAGGCCTGGACTAATAATCCTGAAACGTGAGTTCAAATCCCACCACGGCAGCTGGGGAATTTAAATTCAGTTAATTAAATTAATCGGGAATTAAAAAGCTAGTATCAGTAATGGTGACCATGAAACTACCAGATTGTTGGAAAAACCCAACTGGTTAGGCACTAGGGAAGGAAATCTGCCATCCATACCTGGCCACTCCAGACCCACAGCAATGTGGTTGACTCTTAACTGCCCTCTGAAATGGCCGAGCAAGCCACTCAGTTGTAACATCCCAGTACAACAAAGTCAGCACTGTGGGAGTACCTTCACCACACGGACTGCAGCAGTTCAAGGCGGCGGCTCACCACCACCTTCTCGAGGACAATTAGGGATGGGCCTTGCCAGCAACACCCACATCGCCGTGAACAAATGCATAAAAAAAACCTTCACTGTAAATTGAGGCAGGCTAACATTTCTTTCACCCTCTTTGACGTGTTGGGAGCCAGAAGAATCATCCACAGGGTATTCCAAATGATCCCTAGGGTAACTGTGTCTGATAATACCACCAGCTGGCACCAATATCTGAAAGCACTTTGACTTCAGCAAACGATGCTGGTATTTTTGATGAATTTCTTTCATTCTAAATAAGGTTCAATTTCTGCATTAATCTGAAATGGCACCCTCTTCAATACCTTTAAATATATTTGCTAACAGTAACATCTCCAACTGCTTTTTAGTCAATCGACAGATTTTAGTACAACTTGTCTTTAATGTGGAAAACCATCCCAAGACGTTTCACAGAGGGAGTGAGGAATGCAGAAGTAGCGATAAAAAAATGATGGATTAGAAGGGGTGACCAAATGTTTGTCAAAGAGGTTACATTGAGTCTACAGCACAGAAACAGGCCATTCGGTCCAACTGGTCTATGTTCTACACGAGCCTCCTCTCACCCCCTCCAGGTGGCGTACAGATATGTGTCAGCTGTGGCTCAGTTGGTAGCACTCTCACCTCGGAGTCAGAAGACTTGAGCACATAAATCCAGGCTGACACTCCAGTGCAGTGCCGAGGGAGCGCTGCACTGTCGGAGGTGCCGTCTTTCAAATGAGACGCTAAACCGAGGCCTCGTCTGCTCTCTCAGGTGGGCGTAAAAGATCCCATGGCACTATTTCAAAGAAGACAAGGGAAGTTATCCCTGGTGTCCTGGCCAATATTTCTCCCTCAAACAAAAACAGATTATCCTGGTCATTAGCTGTTTGTGGGACCGTGCTGTGCACAAATTGGCTGCCGCATTTCCCACATTACAACAGTGGCTGTACTTCATTGACTGTAAAGTGCTTTGAGACATCCGGTGGTCGTGAAAGGCGCTATATAAATGCAAGTCTTTCTTAGATATTTAGCAAGAGTTTTTTTTAAATGTGCACTATACTTTATAATACATTTCTCAAAGCTCAGTGTGACTGAAGTTCTTTGAAGCAGGTGTAATTGTTTAGGGCATCTCCACAACGAAAAGGATACATGCCATAAGCAGCAAATTGCCAGTTTTTAAACTGGCCGGCCACTCCTACCACGCCTCCGATCACCAAAACTAAAATAAGGAAATACAAGTGATTAAATTAGAGACAAAAATACGAACGGCGGAATAATCATCCCAGCTCTAAAACCGTCCAAGCGGACAGCAAATCGGGCGGTTTTCAGAATATATAAAGGCACAACATGGAATTTCTGTACTAGGGACTTTGTAGCTTTGTGGAAAAAAAGAAGACAAATTCAGTTTTACAAGATAAAAAGATTAACCCCAGTGCTCATGTTTTAAAGTAATGCAAGCAATAACCCCTCTCTTCCAGTCGAGCTGGTGTTGACTACTTTTAACAGTCAGTTCCTGCACATCAAACCGTATTGCGGAAAAGTTGTTCATAGATCAGTTTACAGTAAACAAGACAGAAAGTTACTCCCCGAGAGTGCAGCTTAAATAAGAAGTTTCATAGTTGCAGAAAAAAACTGCTTTTCCTGGATTTTTTTGTGGATATAGAAGAAAGTTTTGGTAGATTTTGGGGTGTCGCTGTGTTACTCACTGAGCCCAGCTGCCAGAGCCTGTTCGTTTGCCCACATGGCCCACTCGATCTGCCCCATGGTCCCCGGACAGTCTGCTCTCTGCAGCTCCCGGATCGCTCTGAATCTCCGCTCCTACACCGCGCGATTGTTGCACTGTAACTAACCACAACAGCACGTCACTTCCTCTTTCTCTCTGACTACGTGACCAATCGCACATGCCCTGGCTCTTATCACAAAGTCAGTTTCATGGACTGCAGAAAGAGGAAGTTTGGGTCTGAAAATCGGCAACAGTGCACAGACCGCGTCAGCTCCGGGCACAACCCAACTTCTTACTAAATCAGCTCTTAGATTTGCATTCTGATCACTCCAGGAAGAACATTATGTGTAATAACAACAGAAAATGCTGGAAAAACTCAGCAGGCCAGGCAACATCCGTGGAGAGAGAAACAGAGTTAACG
Organism: Somniosus microcephalus; assembly: GCF_052327205.1. Taxonomy (NCBI): domain Eukaryota; kingdom Metazoa; phylum Chordata; class Chondrichthyes; order Squaliformes; family Somniosidae; genus Somniosus; species Somniosus microcephalus. The sequence goes on from NC_140992.1 coordinate 243,584,865, forward strand.
TTTGACTCTATTTCTCTCTCCACGGATGTTGCCTGGCCTGCTGTTTTTCCAGCATTTTCTGTTGTTATTTCGGATTTCCAGCATCCGCAGTATTTTGCTACAGAATATTATGTGTATTTGCTTCCTCTTTTTGCCTCACAAATAACAATGTGCAGTGCCTCATATGATAAGAATGCAAGGAAGAATCTCCCAGATTGCGAAAGAAGATTTTAGTGGGCGGATTGGCTTTCTGGTTAGGAAGTCACCCAGCCTTCCTCTAACTTGAGAAGCGCTATACTAAAATTCCTGCCACCCGATTATAGTCCGTGTAATAAACAGAACGGGTTTAGCTCTCTGAAGTGAGATATCCGTGTACAAGGGTCTCTCACCTGTTAGCAAAATTAAGGCCGGTGGGGTTAAAGGGACAGTGGCAGCATGGATACACAATTGGCTACAGGACAGAAAGTAAAAAGTAGCAGTGAACGGTTTTAAAGACTGGAGGTTGTATACAGTGGAGTTCCCCAGGGGTTGGTATTAAGACCACTGCTCTTTTTGATATATATTAATGACCTGGACTTGGGCATACACGACATAATTTCAAAGTTTGCAGATGACACAAAACCGGAAATGTAGTAAACAACCAGGATAGTAATAGACTGGTGAAATGGGCGGACACATGGCAGATCAAATTTAAAGCAGCGAAGTGTGAAGTGATTCATTTTGGGAGGAAGAATGAGGAGAGACAATATGAACTAAATGGTACAATTTTAAAGGGGGTGCAGGAACAGAGACCTGGGGGTGTACGTACACAAATCTGTGAAGGTGGCAGGACAAGTTGAGGAAGCCGTTAAAAAAACATACAGGATCCTTGGCTTCATTAATAGAGGACTAGAGTACAAAAGTAAGGAAGTTATGCTAAACCTTTATGAAACACTGGTTAGGCCTCAGCTGGAGTATTGTGTTCAATTCTGGGCACCACACTTTAGGAACAATGTCAAGGCCTTAGAGAAGGTGCAGAAGAGATTTACCGAATGGTACCAGGGATGAGGGACTTCAATTATGTGAAGAGACTGGAGAAGCTGAGGCTGTTCTCCTTAGAGCAGAGAAGGTTAAGAGGATATTTGCTAGAGGTGTTCAAAATTATGACTGTTATGATAGAATAAATAAGGAGAAACTGTTTCCAATGGCAGAAGGCTCAGTAACCAGAGGATACAGAGTGGAGATGATTGGCATAAGAACCAGAGGCGACATGAGGAAACATTTTTTTACACAAGTTGTGATCTGGAATGCACTGCCTGAAAGGGCAGTGGAAGCAGATTCAATAGTAACTTTCAAAAGAGAATTGGATAAATATTTGAAGGGAAAAACTTTATAGGGCTATGGAGAAATAGCAGGGGAGTGTGACTAATTGGTTACCTCTTGCAAAGAGCCAGCACAGGCATGATGGTCCGAATGGCCTCCTTCTGTGCTGTATCATTCTCTGATTCAATGGGGGTGATTTTGCCAGCCCTGGGGAGGTGGGTGAGGAGGCGGGACTGCCAGGAAAATGGCAGAATCTGGGGGCGGGTACCCATCTCGCCCCCAACCTGCCTCCATGCCATCTTCCCAGGCGGTGGGTACCCGACCCGTGCTGGGAACCGCCTCCCCGAGGCGGGAAGGGGAATAGTGCCAATTAACTGCCTATTAACAGGTAGTTAACAAGCAGTTTTTTGGAGAATCCCTATTTTCAGCCCTGAAGTGTGGGCTTCCCGACAGCTCCGAACCACGCCAGGGTCAGCAAGGCGGGCCGTTGGTCTGTGGGGCCGAGATGTCCGGTGTGCAGGTGAGTGATGGGTGCAAATGTGGAGAGGTGAGTCTGTGAGATGAGTGTAAAGTGTTTTAATAAGTGTTACTTACCTTTACTTCTTCCTGCAGACTTCTCCCTTCAGGTCTCGGGCGTCCCTCAGCTCACTGGCACAGAAAGCAGAATGGCCGCTGAACTGTCAAAAGCTGCAGCTTCTGCTTTCTGCTCAGGAGAGATCTCTGAGCCTGAGTGGAAGGACTCAACTTAGAGAACAGAATGTCAGTGTTTGACAGCTTCACAGAGCCGTCAAACGCTGACATTTCATCTGTCAAAAGCTCTTGACAGATGAAACGTCTCTCGCTGAAGTCACCCGTAACCGGCTTTCCCTTAATTGGCCTGCTAAGCCTGCTGGGCGGGCTTAACAAGGTCAATCAAGGGAAAATAGCGTGGGTTGGTCACAAGTCGATGGAGGCGGGACTAAAACCCGACAAGTGGGAGTCCCACCTCCAACGCGCCCCCATTGGCAAAATCACCCCCTATGATTCCATCCAGCTAGCAAACAGTTGCTATCGGTATGTTGCACAGCTGCACAGCAGAAATGGAAATTTTCCAACATCTCTTTAAAAGATTTGCCAAGTTTATTCTCAGCCCCTTCTTTCCTGAAGGTTTTGATCATTGCTGGGGTGCAGTTCAATGGGCTGAGCTGTGCTAAGTAAGCTCCCAATCACAGCAGCTGTAGGGATGTGTAAGACATGTGGAATTACCCCTCGCCCCGTCCAACAGGTTATAGAGTTCGGACTTGAGACTTATGAGAAATTACACCAGACACACGGCTTCTGCCTTTAACCTTTTATTGTTCCTAAGACAGATTCAAAACCCCATCCACTATTTGAGCAGTTCACCAATAATATTACAGGAAATCAGACATACACCCACCCGCCGATGATCGGTCCGGCGTTGATTGTAGGTCCTCGTAAGCGAAAAGACTGGCCAGGCCCCTCCTTCCTCTGACTGCAGCCTGATCCTCGTGGGCGAGATGACCGGCCAAGCCACCTTCTTCTGACTGCAGTGCTGATATTCTTTAGCCACTGTGCTTTATGCAGCTTTCCTTGTCTTTTGCATTAAATCATTCATTCAGAGATAGTGAAATGTTCCTTTAATGTTGGTCTGAGCTGTTTTGAGCTGTCAAACGTTTACAATCACACATCCTGTGTGGCTATTATTCAGTTTGTCCTTATCACAGCCCAAAATTGTTCACTCACTCCTAAAGTTTACAAAAGTGGCAGAAAACCACTTGGTTCGGTTCATGAGTTACTCGTATTCTGCATTTCAAAACTTCAAAGGTTTGACTTCTCCCCTTTAACCTCAGAGGCACCAGGCTGGATTTTCATTGGGCCGTGGAGTCGGGATTGGAGGCATGTGGGGGTTTAAAATCCCAAAATCGGGGGTCCCGACCCCATCCTTTGAAACTGGCATGGAGGCGGGTACCCACCCCGCACTGGGACCCGCCTCCCCGAGGCGGGAAGGGGATTAGTGCCAATTAACTGCCTGTTAATAGGTAGTTAACAGGCAGTTTTTAGCCTAATCCCTATTTTCATTGTTGAAATGTGGGATTCCCGATGGTTCCAAACCACGCCAAGTTAGCGAGGTGGGCCGTCGGGCTAAAGGGCTTGGAGGGGTCGAGATGTCCGGTGTTCAGGTGAGTGATGGGTGCATGAGTGCAGAGGTAAGTGTGTTTGGTGTGTGTAAAGTGTTTAAAGAAGTTCTACTAACCTTTACATACCTTTACAGCTTTCCTTCCTTCAGGTCTCGGGAGTCCCTCATCTCACTGGCACAGAAAGCAGAATGGCTGCAATCTGTCAAAATCTGCAGCATTCAGCTTTCTGTTCCGGGGAGATCTGTAAATCATCCTGAGAGGAAGGAATTAACCTGGAGTACAGATTGTCAGTGATGGACAGCTTCAAACAGCTGTCAAACGCTGATATTTCATCTGTCAAAAGGCATTGACAGATGAAATTTCAATCTGTGATGTCACCTGTTGCCGGGTGGCCCTTAATTGGCCTGCTGAGCCTGCTCAATCAAGTCTAAATCGCGTGGGTTGGCTAGAACTCGACAGAGGCAGGAGTACAACCCCAAAAGTTGTAGTCCCGCCTCCTATCCGCCTCCTCAATGAAAATCCAGCCCACCATGTCTACAATACTCAGGGGGTTTGTTTATCTCTGTTGACTATCACTACCCCCTGCATTCACAATCATGTTTCCTGCCTCATCAGTGAAAGACTGCTTGTTACATTCACCAACTTTATTTCACTTTGTAAAACCTTTTTGCCTGGCAAAGCATTGCAAGAAATATTAAAAATTAAGGGGGAGAAATTCGGTATTGCCCCGTTTGGGGTGCGATTATCGGCCGGGCGCAAGGTTTAGCGCCTGGCGCAAGGTTTAGCGCCTGGCGCTAATTATCGCCTCCAACTGCAAACTTGCCTTTTATCGCCCCTGGAGGTGATTGGAGCGCTAAATCAAGCACTACACACATGCCTTAAGGCGCAAAGGCCGAGGAGCGAGGCACTAACTCAGAGCGCGGGCGCAGCGCAGGTGATGTCAGTTAGCGATGGAACACAGACACACTGGCACCAGCCAGTTCTTAAAGGGGAGGGTCGATCTTGCTCTCCAGCCACACCCTGCTCATTGGAGCCTTGAATCTCGGCCTCGAGAGACCTGCGACTACATTTACCAGCCAAGAACTATGGAGAGGGTGAGAGAATGAGCTCAGCGCTTCAGTGAGCGGGCTTTGGAGGCTCTGGTTGGCGTGGAGGAGCGCAGAAGATCTATACTCTACCCTGAGAGTGGCAGGAGGCCTTTGCCGTGCGACTACAGAAGAGTGTGGAGGGAGGTGGCTCAGCACGTCTCCTCCAGGAGCATGGTGACCAGGACCCATACTCAATGTCGCAAAAAGTTCAACGACCTCACTCGGGTCCTCAGGGTGAGTGGCTTTTTTTCAATACCTCTCCATCCCTCCATCTCAACCTCACTCTATGACCAGAGGGTCTTAAAACCCCAATGCCCAACACTCATCCAACACCTATGGCCCTCTCATGAAACACACATGCACATTACACACTTTGCATACAGTAAGGGCTATTTAACTATGGGAGGCACATCAGGCAAGACCATGGCTGCATACAGTAAGGGCTATTCAACTATGGGAGGCACATCAGGCAAGACCATGGCTGTATATTTACTCAGACGCCGTCCTTTTTCTTGCAGGCCAAGCTATCTCATAATAGGAGACAGCAGCAACGGACGGGTGGAGGGTGGCCTCAGCTGCAACCCCTCAGCGATCTTGAGGTGCGCATCCACAGGATTGTGGCAAGCCAGGTGATCGGTCCCATTGCCCCTGGAGAGGCCGACCCCGTTCGGGACAGCAATGGTAAGGTCATCAGCTTTCTCTCCTCTCTCATTCCACTTATCCCTCACAACACCAGCCTTTGACACATTCAATCCAACTTACTAAATCCTTCCTCCCTTACTGCCCCCCTGTCCTCACGCTAAAGCCACTCTTGTACCTCCCTGCTTTCAGATGGTGATTCACCAGCTGAGGAGGCGGGCCCTCAAGCTGCCAGTGGGAGTGAAGCTGCAGGCGAGGAGGAAGAGAAAGCCAGAGCATCAGCGCCACCCTCTCCTGAGGAAGCCCATGCCCACACTGGGAACACGTCTTCCCTGGAGGGGAGCAGGGGGGAAGGGTCTGATGAGGGTGAAGCTCCGGGACCCAGCGGGCTGCAGCAATGCAATATGGCTAGGGAAACTCGGGGGCCTTCTCCCCGGAGGGAGAGTAGGCCAGCGAGTCCTGCTGCACTGGACACAGAGGAGGAGCGGCTCATCACTGAAATGAACACCCAGGCGGTGGACATGCACACTCAGCTCATGGGTGCAGTGGGAAGGGTGCCCGAATGCATTGATGCACTGGCAAGGAGTGTGGAACACTATGCTGTAGCACAGGTGGATGCCACGCAAATGCTTAGTGTCGCAATTCAGTCACTGGCTGCCGTGATCCCATCTCAGACTGGTCTCATGCAGACGCAGATTGAGGCTACGCGAGCACTGACTGCTGCCATCCTCGCTGGTTCAGACACATTTCCCCAGGGCTCTCACCGCGCCGCAGCAGGCCAGCAATCTGTGCTCCAGCAGATTGCTCCGAATGCTGATGTGCTGCCCCGTGGGAGTGCCAGTGTGTCGGTCGAGCAGGGAGTTGCTGTCCTCTCTCAAGATGTAAGAAGTCACACAACACCAGGTTATAGTCCAACAGCTTTATTTGAAGTCACAAGCTTTCGGAGCGCTGCTCCTTCGTCAGGTGAAGTGGAAAGATGCATAAAAACACAACTTATATAGTCAGAGAATAATGTCAGATGTTTACAGGTAATCTTTCTAACTGCCATTTATCACACCTCGGCAGAGAGATAATCACAGCAATCAAAGGTGTAAATGGTGTCCAAACAGGTCAGTCAGGAAAACATTACATCAAAGAACAATGAGGTGGGGTCACAAGGGGTCAAATGTTGCAGATGCTGGGGTCTGTATGAAAAACAAAAAAACAGAAAAAAACATTTTTTTTGCTGGAAATCACAGCAGGTCCGGCCGCATCTGTGTGGCGAGAACAAGCCAATGATGACTCGAGTCTGAATGACCCTACGTCAGGTGGGGTTACATGTAGCGTGACATGAATCCAAGATCTCAGTTGAGGCCGTCCTCATGGGTGACGAACACCTCGCTAAGGCCATCCCCACGCCTCCACTACTCGCCTTCAAACAGCCACCTAACCTCAAACAGACCATCTTTCGCAGCAAATTACCCAGCTTTCAGGAGAACAGCGACCACGACACCACACAACCCTGCCACAGCAACCTCTGCAAGACAGGCCAGATCATCAACACAGATACCATCATCACACGTGAGGACACCACCCACCAGGTACATGGTACATACTCATGTGACTCGGCCAACGTTGTCTACCTCATACGTTGCAGGAAAGGATGCCCCGGAGCATGGTACATCGGCAAGACCATGCAGACACTGCGACAACGGATGAACGGACACCGCGCAACAATCGCCAGGCAGGAGTGTTCCCTCCCAGTCGGGGAACACTTCAGCAGTCAAGGACATTCAGCCTCTGATCTCCGGGTAAGCATTCTCCAAGGCGGCCTTCGAGACACGACAACGCAAAATCATCGAGCAGAAACTGATAGCCAAGTTCCGCACCCATGAGGACGGCCTCAACCGAGATCTTGGGTTCATGTCACGCTACATGTAACCCCACCTGACGTAGGGTCATCCAGACTCGAGTCGTCATTGGCTTGTTCTCTCCACACAGATGCGGCCGGACCTGCTGTGATTTCCAGCAAAAAAAATGTTTTTTGTCTGTTTTTTGATTTTTCATACAGACCCCAGCATCTGCAACATTTGACCCCTTGTGACCCCACCTCATTGTTCTTTGATGTAATGTTTTCCTGACTGACCTGTTTGGACACCATTTACACCTTTGATTGCTGTGATTATCTCTCTGCCGAGGTGTGATAAATGGCAATTAGAAAGATTACCTGTAAACATCTGACATTATTCTCTGACTATATAAGCTGTGTTTTTATGCATCTCTCCACTTCACCTGACGAAGGAGCAGCGCTCCGAAAGCTTGTGACTTCAAATAAAGCTGTTGGACTATAACCTGGTGTTGTGTGACTTCTTACATTTGTCCACCCCAGTCCAACTCCGGCACCTCCACACCATGGCTCTCTCAAGATGACAGCATTCCTGCTGCCACCACTGTCACTTCCCCATTGCACTTGCCACCGCCTGTAGCCCAGACTGCTGCCGCCCATGCAGAGTTGGTGCGTCTGCAGCTGGGCCCTCCAGGCCAAGAGCTGGTCGAGGCCGTCCTTCAAAGGCATCTGTAGTCTCAGGTTCTGACAATCAGCAGCCTTCTACCAGCCTTGCTGCAGCCACTGGGGCCCCATTACGGAGGAGCAGTGGGGTGGGAAGGGGGAAATGCACAAGGGAAGATCACCCTCGAAGGGCAAAAAGTAGGAGGTGTGACAAAATGTTGGTCAATTTTTTATTAAAGGCCGAGGTTCATGTTCAAACTTTTGCTTAGTGTTTTGGACATTATCTCCAGGTTGTGAGAACCAGTTATGTTAATGAATGATTTTTTGTGTTTGTTTCTATTACTTTGTCCTGAAGAAATGACACACACAGAGTTTGTAAAATAAAAAAGTTTTTGTATTCAAAATGTACATGTTTGGTCTTTGGAATCATTGCTGCCTTGGCCGGCTTAAGGATTGTGGGTTGGTTTTATTCATGTTGTTCTCCATGGCAAAAGCCATTTCCTCAGCAGGGGCCTAGAAGCGGCTTGTTATCAGCCGTTGATGGATGTCCCTTGCAGTTTCAACATTGTGGGCCTCCCTCCCGCTGATGATCATCCTCCTCCTCTTCCTCCTCCTCTTCCTCCTCCTCTTCTTCCTCCTCTTCCTCCTCCTCCTCAGGTGCTGCTCCAAGGCCTGGTGACATTGACTGGGTCCTGAGGATTGCCAGGTTATGCAGCATGCAGCACCCAACTATGAAGAGGGAGACTCGCTCAAGCGAGTACTGCAGGGCTCTTCCTGAGTGGTCCAGACAGCGGAACCGTTGCTTGAGCATGCCGATCGTCTACTCAACGATGTTCCTGGTGGCAAGATGGCTCTCATTGTACCGCAGCTCAGCAGGGGTGTTGGGGTTACGGAGCAGTGTCATCAGCCAGGTACAGAGTGGATTACCCTTGTCCCCGAGGAGCCAACCACTTGGCTGATGCGGTGCCTGGAAAAGTTCTGACACAGCAGTCTGGCGCAGGATGAAAGCATTGTGGCTGCTGCCAGAATAGCGGGCATTGCCTGCGAGTATCAGTTGTCTGTGGTTATAGACCAACTGGACGTTTAAGGAGTGGAACCCCTTGCGGTTTCGGGAAACCTCTGCATTCTCATCCGGTGCCCGCAATGCCATATGCGTGCAGTCAATGGCGCCCTGCACCATGGGGAAGTCCGCTATCCTTGCAAAGCCCAATGCAAGTTCATGCTGTTTGGCCCGGGTCATGGGGAGATGTACTGGCATTTGTGACCTGACGGATACAGCAATGGAACGTGAACTGGGAGATATTGGCGATGTCCCCAGTAGCTGCTTGAAAGGAGCCGGTGGCATAAAAGTTCAGAGCCACTGTGACCTTCACTGCCACTGGCAGAGACGTCCTGGTCCTCAGTTGAGGCTGCAGATCTGGCTGCAGCAGGTGGCAGAGCTCAGTGAACACCTCCTTGCTGAAGCGCGGCCTGTGCAAACACTGCTCCTCAGACAAATTAATGTAGGAGAATTGTTCCTGGAATACCCTGGGAGGGTAAGGTCTCCTGTACAGAGGCCTGTTGGCGCTCCTCCATCTGGCCATGATTGCCACTCTCTCTCTGCGTCTCTGTTGCCTCCGATTCTGCAGGTGCAGGACGACGCCCCAAATCAGTGCAGCCCTCATAGTCTCTTGATAATCAAAGTAATGAAGGTCAAATCCAAAATTACCTGCAAAGTGATGCTCAGTAGCCAAAACTACTTCACACATCGTTGACTCTATGCAGAAGTCTCTCCTTCTCTCTCTCAGAATCTCTCTCTCTGTCAGAATGAGTGGTGCAAAAATGTCTACCACAGAAAAAGCCAGGAAGAGGCCGCCTTTAAATAGCGCCCCTCCAGTGTTGTGTATGTACCTTTAAGAGAGAACTGCTTTTATACTGTAGTACCAGCAGTGACGACACCTGTATATAAAGCCGTAGCAGGCTTCTGTACTTTCAGTTCCAGCATACCCTCTGTTCAGTAAACACCTGTTATTATCGTTCTCCTGCAGTCCGTGTGTTATTGATACGCGGACACTACACCCAGCCCCTCACCGACTGGGAAACGTTCCCGTCTCCCTGGAGGGGGGCGCCACTCAATATCCGGTCCGGGGCACCACGAGGGCGTTGCACGCTCGACTGATGTCAAGATCTGTGGGCGCAGGAGATCGGGGTGGTATTGTTTAGCGCTGCCGCAAAATGTCTGGTCAATTTCGTGAGTGGCGCAGACATCGCCGCGCCCGGGCGCTAGTTGCTTTGCGCCCCATTAGCGCCCTCTTAATGTGCTAACGGGAGGCACAAACCTAACGAATTTTTCCCCCTAAGGGTCTGTATATACTTCCTACAGTATCCCCTCAAGTAGCTGTCACAAAAATGTTTTTGAGTTACAGTTACTTACACGAAAACATCCTGCGCTTTCTGCAGTAACCTGACTATTTCTTGTTGCTTGTGCCATCTCTTGACATGACACATTAGTGTTAACAGGCGTAACACAATTATCAACTGAATGATGACTAGAACGTGGGAAATAATCCTTATCCAAGGATGAACTTTGATATTCATGCCGATATTCCTTCAAGACGAATTGTCCCCGACTTTAAATATTTCCGTCCTTATCTCATGCTTCTTCTGGGTCAAAACGTAATAATGTTTTTGAGACTGATTAATACGCTTCATGAACCCTATCAGGTACTTGGGCAGGGGTGGTATGTTGTATCCAAATCCAGCAACATATTGATGCAACCGCTCTTTGAACTCATCTTTTCTATTAATAGTCAGTTGGTCATGTGAATATACATTTAATAACACCCACGCTCCAATCCGTACAAGTCGGACCGGAGTAAAACAAAATGTTCCCGTCGCAATAGGACAGATCAGTTTACCGTACTGGTATTCCCGGTGTATGGTGCTTCAGCCAGTTGCAGTACTGTTTCACCGGCTATACTTGCACCGATTTTCTGAACCAACACTTGGTCAAATTTAGTTGGTAGGTGGACATAGCCCTTAAAAGTTGATCAATCACCCACGAGGGAAGCCTCCCCTCAGCAATTCGCTGTAGGTTTTCCCTGGCTTGCTCCACCAACCAAGATCCACACATTATACACACGTCATTTTGCGCGGTTTCGACGAAAACATAAACTTAAATTTCATAATGTCCAATATCTTTACAATACACACAGCAAGTTAAAACATCAGCCATCACTAGTAACACCACTACAAACATTCTACTAAATAACTCCATACACAAGAATAACATTCCCTTTCTCTCCCCCTGGTCACACAGAGTTGAAATTGATCAGAAATCTTAAAAAGACCAAGGCCTAGAAATTCAGTGGGCTGCGCCACCAGTTAGCGCCCAAAGAGGACACTTAGTGGCTTTAGCGCCACTGGCCACGCCTCCCACAAAATTTAGCGGGACGCTAATGGCGGCGTTAGCCTGTAGCGCTGCGCCGCCAACAATGACGTAATTGGTGTGCGCAGCGCCCCGCTACCGCCCCGAACGTGATATTGGGTCGCGCCCCCCCCTGTAGCGCCGGTCGCAAATCGCGACCGGTTCACGGGGCCTACCTGTGGCGGTAGTGGCGCAAATTAAGGTGGAGGTGCAGGGCGGCCATTTTTTTCGGTGGCCGCCTGCCAGCACCTCCTCGTGCCGCCCTCCCCGGCCTCCTGATCCCCCCCCCCCGGGCAGTGCCGGCTGTGTCCCAAGAGCCCGGCACTTCTCCTCGGTGCCGGGCTCTTTTGCCGGCACTCGCGATTGGTGATCGTGCTGGTGCAGGCCCCTCCCCCTTAAGAAGGGGAGGAAGGCCTGCAGTACCGCAGCGCGCCGTGCCGCAGCGTGTGGCGCTGCGGCATGTTGCAGTGCGATATTCAGTTTCAGCGCCCCAAGAGGGACGCGGGGCGCCTCGAGCAGTGCCCTGCGTCCCTCTTGGGGCACTGAAACTGAATATCGCGCTAGCGCTCCCGGCTCCATCCGGAGCGGTAATTCCGGCGCCCAGGCGAGCTTGGCACCCCAAACAGGGCGCCAGTGAATTTCTAGACCCAAGTGTTGATGTGATTGCCTCATTTCCGGAACTGGAGGCCAGCACACAATTTACACCAACCAGAATTTCACCATGGCCACAATAAAAGTCTGGTTTTAATAGGTTAATTAACCTCATAACTCCAATTTAATCCAGATCAATTTCTTTAACCAATATCACTTGAAAAAGAAAGGAAGAAGCCACAGCCACATTAACAAAGAAACAATCACCCGTGCCTTGTAAACATTCAAATTAATTTTCTTCCAGGCACATTGGCAACTGTAACTTCAAGGCTGAAGCTTATCTTTTGTAAAACAATTAACAAATTTAAATTGAAATCAATTAACAAACTTAAAACAGCACACGCTTATCCATCATTCAAGACAAGTCTTCAAAGGGTTAAACAGCTTTTAGCTCTCTGTATAAAAGAGTAGGTGGAGCTAAAACAAACACAACAGACACTTTCTTTCAAAGACAGAAAACTTCCACACTTTTAACATACACTTTCACACAAACTGAGATTCCAGCATTCCTTTTAAGATTCTTTTCACTCAGCAAATCCTGTGTTTTACTTGTTTTAGACAGAAACTGATAGCGTCTGTGTCGATAAAACTTTTAAGTTTCCCTCTACCATTAGCCATTTCGCTTTTTGGTACTAATAAAGTCTAAATCTTAGGGGTGTTATTCTCTTTCTTTTATTACGTCATGAGGTAGTAAGAATTTGTAGGTCTCGTCTGTGAATAGAAGGTGACTCTGGACCTAGGGTCGAGGAGGCTTCTACAGCTCCTGCGCCCTGTCCACCTTCACTTGGATCATACTGTACCTGGTGAGATGTGCCGTTGGGCATTTCCTCCGTATCATCCCAGCAAACCGGCTGCATCCCAATCATGCTCATAATCGTAGTCTGTTGTCTCCTTGACCTGCTTGTGGGCTGAAAAAGCTTCATCTGGTTAATATGAAACCACTTAACTTTCTTAGGTAGCTGAACTGCATACACCATGGGGCTAGCCTTATCAATGATACTGTATGGTCCCTTGTACAAGGGTTCGAACACACCCACCCTCGTGTAGTTTCGAATCATCACCTGGCTACCGACCTCCCATTCCTGTGGCTTACTTGGGACTAGAAGTAATCGGTTGCCTTGGTGAGCCCTTCCGATATTGTGGGCAGCTCCCAGGTGTTAACTCTCTCAGAGTTTCCCACAAGCCATTTAGGAACTTATCCCTTTGATCTGTTTCTCTGTTAATGTAGTGTGTTGGGGTTCTCATGAGTCTCCCTGTAACCAATTCATGTGGAGAATATCCCGTTCCCTTCGACTCTGTACTACGTATATTCATCCGGATTAGAAGCAGTATCTCGTCCCATTTGGTGGGGCTTTCATTCAGTTCCTTACGTAAAGCCAGTTTTAGGGTACGGTTCATTCTTTCCACAATTCCCGACGACTGCGGGTTGTGAGCTACATGCCATTTTCCTTCAATCCCCAACAGTTTAAGAGTAGCCTGCATCACCTGACCTGTGAAATGGCTCATAATAACAACAGTAAATGCTCCCTTGGTCTGACTCCACTACACGAGGGAGTCCCCATCTAGAGAACACCTCTTTTACTAGTGTTTTCACAGTCCACAATGCTGTGGCTGCTTTACAAGGGAATGCTTCCACCCATTTAGTGAAATTATCCACTAACACCAGACAATATTTATTGCCCTTCTTAGTAGTGGGTAAGGGTCCAATCAAATCAATCTGGACACATTGCCATGGCCCTTCAGCCCTTCACGTATGTCCCAAAGGTGCCTTTTTCCTGTGTGGGTCGGGATTATTGGCATCGCATATCAAGCAGTTTTTACAAAAATCCTCCACATCTCTCCTAAGGTGTGGTCACCATCCTACTTGTTCCACTCTCTTCCAGGTGGTTTCGGGTCCTGGGTGTCCCGCCCCTGGACCTCCATGTGCTAGTTGAATGAATTCCTCCCGGTATCCCTCTGGAACTACCCACTTTAAATAGCATCCTTTCTCTGATTTCTACATCCCTAGCTCCATAGGGTCCCTCTATGTCTCTTCCCTCTTTCTTTTCCTTTATAATTGCCCTTAGCACTACATCTTTTAACTGAATGGTTTTAAGATCCGGTGGGAGGTATACCGTACTCTGAGCAGAGGAGACAGTGACCACCACTCTTGACTGGTAAGGGTCCCATGGGACTCCTCTCTCTGCACCCCTCCGAGCCAGTTCATCGGCTTTTTGATTGCCTTTCCACCTGGGCTCGGTTTTAGAGTGGGCCTTGACCTTGTGGATGTAATACTCGTGTTCTTTTCCCTTTACAGCTTCCAATATTGTTGCCAACATCGGGGCTGTGATCAAAGGCTTTCCATCCGCTGACTTAAACCCTCGTCTGGCCCAAATGACCAAATATTCTGTACATGAGTTGCATGTAAACATCGAGTCGGAGCAGATGGTGTAAGGAGGGGGAAATTCTGTGGGGTGTGTGACCACATAGGTGATTACGGCTAATTCTGCCTGCTGAGCACTAAGAGTAATGGTGAGCAACAGGGCTACTTCCACGTTCCGATCCAGATCGTATATTCCGCATCCCGTTTTCCTTACTCCCTTTTCCACAAAACTCGAGCCATCCACATAGATGCCTCGCCCTTCAGGGTGTATCCCTGATTTAAAACTCCCTTTCATTTCCCACCCTCCCTCAACTGTACAAGTATTAGATTCTCCCTTGTAATTAAGGTTGAAGGCTAATTTAGGATCTATGGGAGTGGGACGGGGATTCATGCCTTCTAACAGTAATGTCCATCTAGCTATTTGCACACTAGACACTGTTCCCTCTTTAATTTTCCCGTCTAAGAGTAAATGAATTGGGGTGTGATGGGTTAATAGAGTGACGGGTTGGGTTCCTGTGAACACCACAAAATGTTTTACCGCCCAAAAGGTAGCTAGCAGATGTCGCTCACAAGTGGAATCGCCTCTTTCCACTCCCACCAGGACACTGGAGGCATCGGCCACCGGCCTCATGTGATGGTGCACTTCCTGCATAAGGACGGCCCTCAGACTGGCATCTGTAGCTGCCACTTCCAAATAAAAGCTTTTCCCAGGGTCGACAGCTCCCAAAGCCGGAGCTATCTGTAGGTCTCGTTTTAACTGGACAAAAGCTTCCTCACATTCCCCGTCCCACTCCCATTCTACATCCTTCTTCAATAATCTCTGTAAGGGCCCTACTGTAGCTGCATAGTTCTCAATGAATTCTCTACAGTAACCTGTCAGACCCAAAAACGATCAGAGAGCAGTTACCGAGATTGGTCAGGGTAACACCTGCACCGCCTTAGGCTTAGCCTCATCTATCGTACGTTCCCCTGGTCGAATAGTGAGTCCCAGAAACTGAACCTCCTCTTCCCCTATCTGTGTCTTCTTGGGATTAACCTTAAATCGAGCTGTTTTAAGCAATCCCAACAACTCCTACAACAGTTTCTCATGTTCTCCTTCACTTTCGGAAAACAATAGTAAATCGTCTACATACTGTATCAGTCAATCTGGGCAACTGGACTCCTTTATGCATGCTTCCATGCACTGATGAAAAATAGAGGGGCTGTTATGGAATCCTTGTGGAAGGCAAGTCCATGTATACTGTTGTCCTTTAAAGGTGAAGGCAAATTTGTACTGATCCTCGGGGTGCAACGGGATGGACCGAAACCCATTGGATATGTCTAGGACCATAAATACCATGGCGTGCCTAGGGATGTTACCAATCAGATCTACTACGGCTGCTACTGTAGGGGCACAAGCAGGATGTTCTTGTTCGACACCCTATAATCGATGGTAATTCGCCAGGAGCCATCCGGCTTCTTTACTGGCCATACAGGAGAGTTCACGTGTGTAGCCAAGGGTCTCGCCACTCCTTGTTCCACAAGGGATGTTCCAGCCTTTTCCAAGTCCCTCTCTGCTTCTTTGGGGAAGGTATATTGTTTTTGTGGGCTGAGCATGGGCTCTCCTCCTACCCTGACTTCTACCCCTGTCACCCTTCCACAATCGTGCTTATGCGTGGCAAAAACCTCTTCCTTAGCTTTAACTACAGCTGTGTACCTTTCTGGCACTCTTGCTATTAAAGTCTGTAAATCGTAGGGGCCTATCGGAGTCACTACCCAAGCCTCTCCATGTCTTGGAGGTATTACTACCACTTTGTTGCTACTCTCCATTCCTCCCCACAGGCAGTTGTTGTGCATGTCTACCATCACATTGTGCTCTAACATCCAATCCGAGCCTAGGACCCCCAATCCCGGTTGGTCCTACTTCATTAATAGGCATGTCCACTTAGTTTGGAGAGATCCTACTTTCAAATTTAGGGGTTTAGACACTGCCCCAGCCATTGAATTGGCCGATGACATCACCTACTCGACCAAGGTGATGTCATCGGGGAGGGGGAATGTACCACCGTGCTAGATGCTCCAGTGTCAACCAAATAATCTCCCTTCTTCCCCTCAACAATGATGTCTACACAAGGTCTACCATATTCGGCATACCTGAGTGGACACAGGTACTCGGGCCGGGCGTGGCCTCTTCATGCCTGTGTCTCTCCATAGTCTTTACCCTGGGCAGCATGAATTTTCCCCTGTGATTGCCTTTTCTTCCATCCTTCCAAGCATTCCTGCACACATTTAGAAATTAGTCTAGCTGTTTCCACGTCGTCCTCCTCAAGGGGGGAAACCATTTCTTGATTAAATTTTGTTCTTACTGGGCTTCCAGCACTCCCGGATAAAATGGCCCTTCCCTCCACAGTTATAACACATCTTATCCTTCTTTTCAGTGAAACTCTCGTGTTGCCATTTGGGTTGTTTCCTTCATCTCACACACCTTGCCCTTTGGTTTGTTAATTGTCCCTGTTTCTTTTATCAAGCTGTCTTTTTTCAATCACCAAAGTTAGCTTCCTTAAAACCCTTTCCTCAGTGTTATTTTCGTCTGTGGGATCAAAGTTCAACATGACAGACTGTACATACGGCAGACTATGAGATATCAGAACCCGAAGCCAGTGATTTCTGGGTTGTCCCAGTAAATCAGCTCACACTCCTACTCCTCCACCAGTTGCTTCCATATATGTGGGCCATAGTCTGTCGGCAAACACTGTGGGTGGTTCACTGGGCCCCTGTTCTATCTCTGCCATAGCCTTGAAGGGATCCCCTGTTCCTACCCCCATCGCCGGAGCAACCCTTAATTTTAAATTCTCATACGTCCCATTACCAATCTTCATGTCAGGTGGGAGGCTGCTAAATACTTCAGGACTGAGAGTAAATAATAATAAATTCTTCTTTTCATCCTCGTCCATTTCACTTACAGCTGCTCTTTGTTCAACTGCAACAAAATGTCCTTGGGGTTCACCTCCCATTTCTAATAATCATAATTAACAAAGAATTCCCTGTCCAAGTCACCCCTCGCTCCTGGTCGGGCATCCGCTCCCGGGGCAAGATACCTCCGTTGACGTATGGGATTCATTGGGTAAGGTGCTGTAGGAGGTGGTTTAATCTTTTTCCCAAGTATAGGTCCTAACTCCCCTTCTTCTTCAACCTCCTCCCACTCACTGTCTGATGATAACCACCCAAATACAGGCTGTTCTCCCGGGGTTATAGCACACACAATTCTCCTTTGCACTTGTAGTTTTTCTTCGAACACTTTAACCTTCCTTTTGCATTCCGCATGGTCGTGCTGCCCACCTTGTTTCACAACCTGATTCTGCACCACCCTAATGGCAGCTTTCAAATCCTCATTACCCTTCTCTGCTTTTTCTGCCCGTTGTTGTTGGCTACTAGCTTCCTCTTTCCAAGCTTTACTCTCGTTCCCTTGATTCACACCCTGACTTTCCAAATATTGCTCTTTATTACACCATCTCGCTTTCTCCTGATCTTTCTTAGGACCTTCTCGTTCTTCCTACAATTCCTTAAGAAGCCGGTTTACCACCGTTTCTCTATCACTGGCTTTTCCTGCCACATCCTCTATTTCCCTTTGTGACTTAATCTTTTCACGCTCATCGTTTGCAACCTTCCTTCGATAGGCTAAGAACCAGACAGATTTCCAGCATCCGCAGTATTTTGCTATTATATTAGGCTTTCATTATCCGTTGCTGATGTGTGGACTCTTGTGGCCATTGTTCGGCCTCAGAAACCGGATCATCACTGTCAATAATAACCTGTACCCACCTCTCTTGGAGAGGTAACTTCCCCGCAACATACTTTATAACTAACTCATCCATTGTCTTGGCGGTTTTTCCACCCATTTTAATGGTCTGTAAATTTCTCGCTCAATGTCCCTCTGGTCGCCAAAATCTGTAAGATGTGCGGAATTACCCCTCGCCCCGTCCAACAGGTTATAGAGTTCGGACTTGAGACTTATGAGAAATTACACCAGACACACGGGTTCTGCCTTTAACCTTTTATTGTTCCTAAGACAGATTCAAAACCCCACCCACTATTCGAGCAGTTCACCAATAATATTACAGGAAATCATACATACACCCACCCACCGATGATCAGTCCAGCGTTGATTGTAAGTCCTAGTAAGAAAAGACTGGCCAGGCCCCTCCTTCCTCTGACTGCAGCCTGATCCTCGTAGGTGAGATGACCAGCCAAGCCACCTTCTTCTGACTGCAGTGCTGATATTCTTTAGCCACTGTGCTTTATGCAGCTTTCCTTGTCTTTTGCATTAAATTATTCATTGAGAGATAGTGAAATGTTCCTTTAATGTTGGTCTGAGCTGTTTTGAGCTGTCAAACGTTTACAATCACACATCCTGTGTGGCTATTATTCAGTTTGTCCTTATCACAGCCCAAAATTGTTCACTCACTCCTAAAGTTTACAAAAGTGGCAGAAAACCACTTGGTTCGGTTCATGAGTTGCTCGTATTCTACATTTCAAAACTTCTCACCTCAGAAATGTCATTAGAGACACCGGGCTCGATTTTCATTGGGCCGTGGAGGCGGGACTGGAGGCGTGTGGGGGGTTAAAATCTCAAAATCGGGGGGCACGAACCCATCCCGCCCCCATGCCAGTTTCAAAGGAGGCGGATACCCGACCTGTGCTGGGACCCACCTCCCCGAGGCGGGAAGGGGATTAGTGCCAATTAACTGCCTGTTAACAGGTAGTTAACGGGCAGTTTTTAGCTTAATCCCTATTTTTATTCCTGAAGTGTGGGATTCCCGACGGCTCCAAACCACGCCAAGTTAGCGAGGCGGGCCATTGGGCTGAAGGACTTGGAGGGTTCGAGATGTCCGGTGTTCAATTGAGTGATGGGTGCATGAGTGAAGAGGTGTGTTTGGTGTGTGTAAAGTGTTTAAAGAAGTTTTACTTACCTTTACAGCCTTCCTTCCTTCAGGTCTCAGGAGTCCCTCATCTCACCGGCACAGAAAGCAGAATGGCTGCGAGCAGTCAAAAGTTGCAGCATTCAGCTTTCTGTTCCGGGGAGATCTCTAAATTAGCCTGAGAGGAAGGAATTAACTTAGTGTACAGATTGTCAGTGTTTGACAGCTTCAAAAAGCTATCAAACACTGATATTTCATCTGTCAAAAGCGCTTGACAGATGAAATGTCAATCTGTGATGTCACCTGTTGCCGGGTGGCCCTCAATTGGCCTGCTGAGCCCGCTGGGCGGGCTCAACAAGGTCAATCAAGTGAAAATCAGTGGGTTGGCCACAACTCGATGGAGGCGGGACTACAACCCCGAAAGCTGTAGTCCCGCCTCCTACACGCCTCCAGAATCAAAGTCCAGCCCACCATGTCTACAATACAAAGGGGGTTTGTTTATCTCTGTTGACTATCACTACCCCCTGCAGTCACAACCATGTTTCCTGCATTATCAGTGAAAGACTGCTCGTTACATTCACCAACTTTATTTCACTTTGTTAAACCTTTTTGCCTGGCAATGCATTTCAAGAAATATTAAAAATGAAGGGTCTGTATATACTTTCAACAGATGCTATCGTTGGCCCTGGTGCCATAGATTGGGGAGATGGCTGGGGAATCAAATAGTCCTCATTCCTGCAAAAAACTGCAGACACTGGAAAAACTCAGGTCAGTCTGCATCCGTAGAGAAAACTGACAAGTTGACATTTCAGGTGTGGAACCTTTATCAGAACACTGAGTTTTAATGAAACATCAACTTGCCTGTTCTTTCCACGGGTGCTGACAGATCTGAGTGTCTCCAGCAGGTTCTGGTTTTGTTCCTAATAAAGTGCACTTGTGAGGATATCTGGTAAGGCCAAGAGTGCTCTAAAAGTCTGCCAGCACTCATTGTCAAGACAGACAGACAAGGAGTAGTTTCTTGGCATGGTGCTGGAGTATATCCACCCCACATGCAAAGTCTAGCCCTTCAGGAAAGGTGGGAGGAAACAGAGAGGGAGAATTTATATTAAAGGAACAATTCTATTTGCTGTCTTCCTAGGGTGAATTGTAAACTAGAATTCCTTTACTATCAGTGCAGTACACAAAATAACCAGGGCCCTAGCGTGCTCTACTCTTCATCTTTGTCTCCACAATTCCACTTTCACCTCTGGTTTCACAAAGTTAATTGTGAGACTAGCATGGTGGCATAGTGGTTAGCACTGTTGCCTCACAGCGCCAGGGGCCCGGGTTCGAATCCGGCCTCGGGTGACTGTCTGTGTGGAGTTTGCACATTCTCCCCGTGTTTGCGTGGGTTTCCTCCGGGTGCTCCGGTTTCCTCCCACAGTCCAAAGATGTGCGGGTTAGGTTGATTGGCTGTGATAAATTGACCCTTAGTGTTAGGGGAATTAAATACATGGGGTTACGGGGATCGGGTGGGATATGTGTCGGTGCAGGCTTGATGGGCCGAAATGGCCTCTATCTGCACTGTGGGGTTTCTGTGATTTCTGTGACTAGGCTGAATGAAATGTTGACTAAATGCTTACTGTGTACACTGTGATGCCCTGCCCAGCTTAGCTTATCCAATGAGCACTGTGTATCTCAAAGGAGCATGAACATTTATTTGTAAAAGCTACTTTTGTAGTGGTAAGTAGGTGTGACATTATTGCCTAGCTTTAACTTGGTAGCTGTCCCTTTAATTCAGTCTTTTAAAGGTGTTTAAAAACAAACTGCATTCAAAATTACGGGGGGGGGGGGGGGGGGTGAAATTGGTCTTCGGCACTAGTGCAAAACGAGCAATAATGAATCAGCAACCCAATTTCCACCCCTCCCGATTTTCCTTTCTATTGACTCCAGCCTATCTCACTAATAACTCAAATGTTGTGAAGATTTGTTCAGTTGTCTCCAAGGCCATAGTCTCAAGAGACCTAAACTACATAATTCAAACATAAGCACTGCTATGACTTGTTAGTCATGTGTATGACTTGTTAGTCATGTGTATGACTTAGTTCCTTTTGAATTTAGCTAACAGATGTTGTAACTTTATAACTATTATTAAGTATTTACAAGAAGGAACTGTTCAAATCGTTGAGTAATATTGGGAACTCTCAAAGAGATAGACCAGGTCACTGAGCTCCAGTAGCTGGGAAGGCTATTAGAAAACTATGCCTGCATCTATAAAGGTTAGCTATAAAGTAATAGTTCAAGGAAATGGCAATAATTTATTACTTTCCTTTCATGGGCTAGTTTAGTCTTTATGCATTAATTACTATTTTGCTTGTTCGCCTATTTAATAAGTTTGTTTAATGGTTCAAATCTGAAAGGAGGTCTGAAATGAAACTTTGCTGCTTTTTGAATACATGAAAAAAAATCCTTTGAAGCACAGCAGGTTCCAGTAATAAAAGGACATTTTAACACAAACACTTACTGTTTGTTATCATGGGCACATTACCATAACTCTGCCAGATATCAGTGCCAGTCAAGATATTCTGGAGGCTGAGGGACTAGGAACTAACCAATGAGAGTAGTCTAAAATACAGGAGGCTAAAGTATCAGAGCAGAAAAAGAGTCAAAACTTGAATAATTTTTTCAGTCTTCCAATGTTTATTTCATAACAAAAAGTCTTAGAATTTTCATGCCAGTGCTACTTTTGTGGTTTTCCATTTAACTTCAAAACCAGAATCCCATACAAGTGTATGTGCAAATATTGTTACTACTTAATCAGTTTTTTTTTTAATTCAGCAGTCTCCTTTGACAGCTCAAATGTCTCAAAGTTGTTTTCTTTCTGTATTTCATAAAGTCTTTCGACTTATGTACAAGCCCATCACAAATTAAGTAAACCTCATTCTTCCTATATTATCATTCTTCTTTGTAGGTGGTTCAGTATTTACACTTTGCTTCATTTGAATTCTCTGCCACATTTAAACAAAAGCTGAAGACAAAGTTGATAATTAGGTTGTGTCCAGAGCAAATTGAATCCACCAACTGGCTTAACTGTTGTACTTGATGAATGGGTGGGAAAATGGTTCTGCCCGATTTAACAGAAGAGTGAGTGATATGGACTAATGGAAAACACAATTCTCATTTTTTCATCTGTTGGAAACCCATTAGAAAAATCCCAGCAGAGTGGAAGATTCATCAGTTGGTTTGTTTTTAAAAGTGATAAACTGCATTGTACATTTTCTTTTACAGCTAATATCTAAACATTTATTTAGTGATTTGGAATGGTTTTATTACAAATTGCAATCTGTAAAATCTATACATCAATTGCACACACGCACACATACAGAATGATTTGGGTTCTACCACTGTGGCCATCTTCCTTGCTACATGAACATTTTTAAGGTATGTGTTAGTTCACTCATTGGCTGACAGTCTGCAGCGTTCTGCTGACCTTTACTGAAACTGCCGGTTATACAGGTTCTTTTTTTATACAAGTACACTCCCATCGTCAACATTCCTTTCTGTTTAGTGGCTGTTGCATGATCAGGATATTTATTTTACTGTTCATGTAGTGCTGGTGGTAGATGGACTGTTGATTATTAGGATTCTGGAGATATTCGTGTGAGATAACTGAAAATCCATATGATACTGGCACAGATACAAGGCTGATACTCGGAAAATAATGTGAAAAAGTTTGAGAATATAAAATACATTTATGTTGGTTACAAGTAAACGATCTATTTTCGCAGTGAGCTCACACATATTTTAATACAAAAGGAGAATAATGGATATACATCTTATAATGTGCATTTCGCAGGAAACGGCGAGATGCACTGGGTTAGAACACTGCCAGGCCTTGAATCCATCCCAGACCGATGGGATAAAATTCTCCTCTCTGCTGGCTGCAAGAATCCTACATAAAATGAAATCACAACCTCATTCCTAGTGGGTGTGAACACAAAATTGTCCATAATTTGGCAATTTAATAAATCAGATAAGCCAAACATATGCCAGGTGTGGAGGAAGTGGGAAAAAAAGATATTCTTTTGAGCTTGGTGTGCAGGTACACGTTTTAAGCTAATAGTAAAGAAGCTTTAGTCTGCATCTAGTTTATGCTATACTAGCTGAAGTGCCCGGCGGTGCCGAGGCTTTTTCAAGGGCATGTTGTTGTTGGAAGAGAGAGAGAGAGAGCGACTGGGGGGGGGGGCGGGGGAAGGGAGGGCGGGGGGAAGGGAAGGGGGGGAGAGGGGGAAGGGAGGGCGGGGGGAAGGGAAGGGGGGGAAGGGGAGGGGGGGAGGGAGGGGAGCGGGGAAGGGGAGGGGCGCGGAGGGCGCGGCCCCCCCCCCCGAGGGTCGCGCCCCCCCCCGTGGGTCGCGCCCCCCCCCCCGAGGGGTCGCGGCCCCCGCAGAGGGTCGCGCCCCCCCCCCGCCCGAGGTGAAGACCGCCGATTGCGGCTGTGCGAGACGGCCGGGCTTGCCGGTTGCCAGGGTGACGCTTGACGCTCAGCAAGCCCTGCCCCCCGGCCGAGCCAGAGAGAGACGCCGCGTCTCAGCTCCTGCTGCGCGCGCACCCTAGCGGCGCTGGGCTGAGGCTCGGCCCTCCAGCCTTCGAGTGGGCCGGGAGGTGCCTAGCTCGGGCGTGGGTGTGAAGGAGAAGCCGAGGCTTCGAGGCCTACCTGGAAAAACGGGGAAAGGTAGGAAAATTAATGAGATTAGATAAGTTAATTCGTTTCTAAATCATTTTTTTTTAAAAACAATATGTGTTTTAAAAGCAACGTTTTTTTTTAAGACGCAGAAAGCGGGAAAAAGAAAGGAAAAGTTTGGAATCAAGATGGTGGCGACTCACCTCGGTTCAGAACGATAAAGCCCGGCCACACACGCACCGATTGGCCCGGCGGCACACGCCAGCAACCCGGCGTACGATTGGTCGAGCTCGAGGTCACTCTGTCGCTAATGAGCGGATAATGAGATGCTAATGAGCGGAATGTTGAAGGTTTTTGGGATACCGCGGGCGCAATTTTAGCCCGGCCGAAACGTAAATACGCTTAAAACCGTCTCGGAAGCGTAAGCTTTCTTTGGAGGTAACGCGCGCGTAGGTACGCCCTGTAACTTTCGAGCGCATAGCCCGCCAGACGCACAGGCGATGACAGAAGTACCGATTTATATATATATAAGATTTGACCTGGGAGTACTTGAAGTTAAAATAAGGGTTTTGAAATTAGGAAAATGTTCTTTGCTTAGCAATTGACATTTGTCTCCTCACCTGACGTACAGGAAACTTTCGATTAACCGGCCCCTAAATAACCGGAACGCTCTATCCACCGGCAAAATTCAGGAGTCGGTTCAGGTAACTTTTTTTACTTTTAGTTACTTTTTTTACTCCATTTGTTGCTGTGCAAGGGTGTAGCTGAAGCTGTTGCTAAGCTACAGAGAGGCTTGCAACTTGTGCCAATTGTTTTGAAGCAACAGGGTTTGTTGCTTTATACGGAGCTCTGAGCTCCGTATCTTTATCAACAAGCCAACTGCTCAACCTCACACAACACATCGAAGATGGTTTTGAGCAAGGGATGGTAACAGGTGCTGTTTTTGTAGACCTGTCAGCAGCATACGATACAGTGAACCATAGACGTCTCCTCTGCAAGATTCTAGAGATGACAAAAGAGATTCACTTAACAGAGCTGTTAGAAAGCATGCTTCAGAATCGCCGGTTCTATGTTGAACTAGGTGGGAAGCGCAGCAGGTGGCGTATTCAGAAGAATGGTCTTCCTCAGGGAAGTGTGCTTGCACCGCTGCTGTACAACATCTACACGAATGACCAACCTATAGACGGTGTTACACGCCGTTTTATATATGCTGATGACTTGTGTCACTGCCCAAAGCACTGATTTTAAAACCGTGGAGAAAACGCTTTCTGAGGCCTTGGAAGGACTAAAATCCTACTATGAAGAAAACCGCCTTCACGCAAACCCATCAAAGACGCAAGTTTGTGCATTCCACCTCAGAAACCGTGAAGCCAAACGCCAGCTGAAAGTAACCTGGTGTGGAGCAACACTGACGCATTGCGAGCACCCTATCTACTTAGGAGTCACCCTTGACCGATGCCTCACCTTCAAGAACCACATCGAGAAGACAAAGGCAAAAGTGAGCGTACGAAACAACATCCTGAATAAGCTCACTAACACAAGATGGGGAACAAGCCCGAAAACATTGCGAACCAGTGCACTTGCTCTTTGCTATTCCACTGCCGAATACGCCTGCCCTGCATGGGAAAGGTCTACTCATGCCAAGAAGATGGATGCTGTTCTGAATGCAAGCTGCCGATTTATCATAGGTTGCTTAAAACCAACAAACACCAACAGCCTATATATCCTGGCGGGTATCGCTCCCTCTGATATAAGAAGAACGGTAGCCAGCAAGAAAGAATGACTCCGTCAAACATCAGATGAGAGACACCCTCTGCATTGTCATACACCTACACCCAGCCGCCTAAAGTCAAGAAAAAGCTTCATGAACAGTGTTGTTCCATTACAATCAACCTCATCTGAAGCCCGCATCGCCTTGTGGAAAGACCGGCTCGCCAGTCTTGAACAACCCCCAGCGATGGAAATTTTACTTGATGAAAGCCTTCCCCCAGGAGCTAATTGCAACTGGGCAACCTGGAAGTGCCTTACCAGACTTAGGACCGGTGTAGGTTGCTCAAAGGTGTCACTAAACAAATGGGGATATTCAACCAGCCCGACAACTTGTGAATGTGGAACTGAGGCACAGACTATGCAACATCTCCTGCAATGTCCATCGTTAGAGGAACCCTGCACTGTTGCAGATCTTGCCGAATCCAACAACAAGGCGCAAAAATGTATCCAGTTCTGGCTGGGCTATGTATAGACTGTCCGTGGACACGATAAGAAGAGGTTATCCGGAATTGTTGATGGACCGGCAACACGTCGGTCCCGTCCGTGCCGGATACCAGAAAGTTTCCTGTATAAGGTTCACTTCAATACATAAATACATTAGAAAATGTCAGTTGTAGCAACTTCTTCAGATAAGATTCGTCATTAATAAACAAATTGATCAAGCTCAGAGGTAATTTGTAAAAGATCATTTAATTACATAAGAATTCATTCAATTCTGCTACACACTGTCTGCAGCTTCTGTATTGTATCAAATCAATTTAAATACTGTTTGGCATATACAGGTGAAGTTAGTAAAATAGAGTTAGAATCAAGCGTAAATAGGAGGAAAACAGAATCAGAGAAAAACTGGAGAAATCAGCAAGAAGTGTCACAGTGGAGTTATATCAATGAGATGCAACTGATGGTAGAATGTGAGTTCATCTCCATGAATCCCCATACAATCAGTTCTAAATCTGAAACAGGCCATATATGAAGACAGCAAGTGGTGTGAAGGCACAAGGAATTCAGAGGATGAATGAACCCAAGTTCCATTTATTGCACCCACCCCACCCCACTCCCAACAAGCTCTCCAAAAGCTAGCAATGCCAAAGGTCTGAGATCAGGTTTACTGATATATAGTGTTGGCTGGCGGGTGGGATGAAAGAGAGAATTTAAATAGTGAACAAAACAAGCTACTTATAAAATACCATAATTAGAAAGAAGATAATATAAAATGCAGACAATACTTGAGCCAATATACATAAAAAATACAGAAATATGCAAAAATGTCTAATCCCCAATTTTGTCACTAAAACATGCAAGTGCATAACCAAAATATCACTTTTCCCCACAGGGATGTGCTGAAGCAGAAGTTACAGCTTTTCTTCTAATAGCACTGTTAGATTTTATGTTGGACCAGTTACATCTCATTCATTCAGAGTTTGCCCACACACATCTCACTCTTCTATATTCAACTAGCTTCACAAAGTGTTTCACTTTCTTAGAAAAATTCTCACTGACTGTGAGATCGCCCTCAGTGTCTCTGGTGGGTCTCGACAGTAAGCTTAAGGTCTGATCAAGTGAAAAATGTAAGCTTTTCGCAGACCAGGCCATGATGTTATCTCATCAACCCAACCTTGCGAGGTTGATATCTGTGACTTGGAATGGATCCCAAATTTGGACAAATGAAACGCATTCATTCAAAGGATTAGAGGGAGTTAAAGTGGCAACCCTCAAAAGCCTGTAAAAATCTATGGTATTTACAATCAGAGATGCAAATCCTACCCAGATTTGGTTTTCAGTGATAACAATGACGTACATTCAAAGTAAATATACAACGGTAATATGGCAGCTACAGGAATATTCTGCATACTATTTCATTAAAACTGGTAGGAAAACGTACACATGTACTGCTAATCAATTTGGTACGTCAGTAGTTTATCCCTGAATGAAGCACCGTGTGTCATCAATGTTATAAGTTCTAACTTCAAAATTTGACTGGAAACTAAATGATGTATTTTTGCTACGGAATTTTACATGGGATTTCATCAGAAATCAAGTTACACGAGACTATATCGGATAAAGGTATCATTAAATGAACATAGCGGCTATTATTACTGCAGAGTGCAGGGTTTTTTGTTTTATACAGAGACTGTGCTTTTAGGTGGACCAAGATTCAGGAAAACAGGAATTTTAAATTGTATTAATGGGCCAGTTACGTCAAGGAGTCTGAATAGATGGACAGCAGATTGAAAACCACACTTCAAACTTCGACCTGTATTTTATTCAGAATTCAGGCATCTGATGTACCAAGAATTGTACGCAAGAACCCTTTGATTATACAAACTGAAACCAGAGATGGTCTGCATGTGTAATATTAACTCGGATAAACAATTGCTAAGTTTATTACAATCAGTGAAAAGGTCTTACAGCTCTCCCTCCAACTGCAGAAAATGCGTCTTTCAGACACTAGTTTTGGGAAGCCCATCCTCTCCAAGTAGGTGATGGTTGGCATCTTTTATCAACTGTGGCCCTGGTCCTACCTTTGGAAAGAAAATCCAGACCTTCAGGACAAATGCTAAATTCACAAAAGAACAAAGTATGGAATGGAACAAAGAAACATTTGGCCATCAAGCTTTCTCCTTCCAACAAAGCAATAATGATCTACACTGTCAAGGACTCATTCTAATTTATGTAATCTCCGAAAGGAGGCAAATAACCACAGGTAACCTTTCCAAGAACAGAAAGCGTTGAAATTCCTTCCGATCCTAAAGAAAAATCAAGCTAACTCAAGGATATAATTTTAACTTTATTCAACCTCATGTGTTGCATTCTGTGCAAGGGATTCCTTTAGCTAGAATAGGACTGGAGCTTCTAAATGTACATTAACAAAGAGACAGATCTTATGTGGCTAAAGATGCTTAATATCTAGGATGAGATGGTAGGAATATTGCAGGTTAGTGAGGAAGCAGTAAAGGCACTTAACACAATTTTTCAAAATTCATTAGCAGCAGGAGCTGTGGTAGGTGACTAATGGTACACCACTATTCAAAGAAAGGTGGGGTGGGGAAGCAATATTGATCCATCAGCCTTACGATAAAATAAATTAATACTTAGAAGGCATGGACGAATTAGAGATAGTCAACATTGACTTATTAACTGTAGGTTATGTTCGACTAACCTGAAAAAATATGTAGTTCATATCAACTTCCAGAAAGCATTTGATAAAGTGTCACATAAGAAACTGGTTGAAAAAAGGAGGGCCTATGTCACAGAAGGGAAAGTGGCAGTCTCAATAGAGACGTAGTTGAAAGCCAACACTAATGGTACATGGGCATTTCTCAGATTTGCAGGCAGTAAGCATGTCCCAAGATTCACTGCTGCAACCATTTTTGATCTGAACTTAGACAATAAACGGGTGGCTATCAAAGACTTCTGACAATACCAAAGTGGGATGAGGAGTAATAAGCTGCCAGGAAGAATGCACGAGACTACAGTAGGACATAAGAATGCTAACAGAATGGGCCAGTAAGTGGCAGATGCAATTTAATATAGAAAAAGAGAGATATTAGGGGAACAAGAATAAAAATGGAAATATACCGTAAATATTTAATACTTAAATAGTAAATTTATTAATACACTGAAGAAGCAAAGGGACAAAAGAAAAATACTGCAGATGCTGGGAATCTGAAATAAAAACAGAAAATGCTGGAAATACTCAGCTGGTCAGACAGCCTCTGTGGAGAGAGAAACAGAGTTAACATTTCAGGTCGATGACCTTTCATTAGAACTGGAAAAAGTTAGAGATGTAACAGGTTTTAAGCAAGTGTAGGGGCAGGGGAGGAAAGAGCAAAAGGGAAGGTCTGTCATAGGATGGAAGGCAGGAGAGATTAAATGACAAAAGGGATGATGGTGCAGGGAAAAAGGGGATAGTAATGGGACAATTAAAGAAACAAAAGATGGGTCTAGAGGAGGTATAAATGGCAATAGCAAAATCATTACCAACAGTTGCTGACCGAAAAAACTAAGCTCAACAGAAGCTCGAGGAACAGCACCTAATCTTTCGATTAGGCACTTTACAGCCTTCAGTTAAACAATTTCAGATCATAACCACTGTTCACATTTTTTCGGTTAGCAGCTGTTGGTAATGATTCTGCTATTGCTATTTACACCTCCTCTGGACCCATCTTTTATTTCTTTACTTGTCCCAGTACCATGTCCTTCTGCCTTGCGCCAACATCCCTTCTGTCATTTAATCGCTCCTGCCTTCCACCCTATCACAGACCTTCCATTTTGTTCTTTCCTCCCCTCCCTGCTTTTCCAGCCTCTGTACTTGCTTAAAACCTATTGCATCTCTAATTCTTTCCAGTTCTGATGAACGTCATTGACCTGAAACGTTAACTCTGTTTCTCTCCCCACAAAGAAGCAAAAGGACTAGTAATAAAAGTGGGTGGACACCTAAGAAAGCAATTAAGACGACAAATAGGATTTTGGGGTCTATACCGAGAGATTGCATGCAAAATCAAAAAACATCTTCTGGAGTACCGTGTGCAGTTGTGGGCTTCTCACTGGGGGAGGAATAGCCCTGGAAAAAGTGTGCTGCATATCTATCAGGGTTATAGCAAAGATGAGGGGTCTAAGTTACAATGAAAAATTAGAGCAACTAGGTTGCAGGTGATTGAAATGTGTTCCAAATGTCAAAAGGAATAGGCAAGGTAAACATTCCCATAGGTAGGTACATCAAAGACAAGAGGCAATGATCTCAGGATAAGTATTCGCTACAAAAAGGGGAAGATTAAAGAGAAACTTTTTCATGCAAACAATGGAATCCTCAAACCAAGCAGTAAAAAAAGCAGGGAAGAGGAAGGTTTATGGAGTTATTGCATTAAACACTAGCTGGAGTGCCCGGCGGTGCTGAGGGTTTTTTGAGGGCATGTTGTTGTTGGAAGAGAGAGAGAGAGACTGGGGGGAGAAGAGAGAGACTGGGGGGAGAAGAGAGAGACTGGGGGGGAGAGAGCGACTGGGGGGAAGGGGGGAAAGAGAGAGAGAGAGAGAGACTGAGGGGGAAGAGAGAGACTGGGGGGGAGAGAGCGACTGGGGGGGAGAGAGAGAGGGAAAGAGAGAGGGGGGGAGGGAGAGAGAGAGAGAGAGAGAGAGAGAGAGAGAGAGAGACCGGGGGGGGGGGGGGGGGGGAAAGAGAGAGCGAGAGACTGC